>NC_090265.1:1552813561-1553141061 GCF_040414725.1 Anabrus simplex | reverse complement strand
TGTATTGTGTAACATTTTTATGTGTAAATTAAGGAGTGGTAAACGAATCAAGTGTATGTCATTAGCGTCCGTTCAGCTGAGTAATTAGGGTGGTTGCCCTTACAGCATCTGTGAAAATTGTCACCCAAATAATCTAATGTCATAACGATGTCAATATTGTTTAGTCCTACTTTGCATTTGTTGGTGCATCTAGGTTTCTTATTGGATAACTGTTGAGTGAATTTTCTCCGAAAGGTTAATTGAAAATTGAAGATAAATGTTGTTTAGGAAAGGTCCTGTGATCGATGTGTGTAAAAATGTCATGTTGAGTCCACGAATATGTTTAATCACTATTATAGGCCATGCGTACGTGATAGTGTAATAGGAGTTCAAACTCATGTATGAATTAAAGGATCTGGTGAGAATTTGGGAGTTCTTACCAGAGTATTAACCGGATGTGTTTCAATTTGCTTATTTCAGTTTAATTTCAATAAATTAGAACTTAAAACACACATCCGACCTGTTAGATGTAAATCTGGATACTTTACTAAGAGGAGTCTATCATTTTAACTAAATTCATCTCCATTATTTTATGTGGTTTAATCAAATTAATTCAAGTTATTAATTAACCCGTCAAAGCCCAATGTCACCTACAGGTGACACCTAATATTAATAACATTTCCTGGTCATCAGGCTGATCGAACTTTTCTGCCTGTTGGAAGTATTTAAAGAAAGGTCTTATAATTTGAAATGGACCTTTTTGAAGTCGTAGCTTGCAGTTACGTATAATTCAACGATATAATTCATCGTCTGTGTGTACTGGGCACATCTTATTTGTCAGTTTCAGCTTCTACTACTTGTGAAGGAAGAAGAGGAATACTGCGTGCGGATCGAGATAATTCAAGATGCCACTACATCAGGAAGAAAAAGCCTACTACTATTCCATGTTCATCATCGCAGCTACAATGGTATATTAAAATGTGAGGCAATCTCCGACATGGAGGGAGGAGATGACGACCGGCGGTGGATGACCTACCACATATCCAGGGTCATCGGCAGAAATCCAGTTTCATCAATCATTTAAGTACAATGTTATAATATCTATCTTTGTAGAGATAATGCTTCATTATTCATTTGACGTAATTTTCTTCTAGTCTTGCCGTAGTTTGATATTTCATTTCTTCTTTCCATGGTGTAAGGTAGTTAGTTATTGAGTGTGAATGATTATTGGTTCCTATTAGATAGCTAGTGATGTGTAAGTGTCTTCAACATTTATTCTGGCTGTCCCATTCAATGATTTAAAAATCATTGACCTCTCCGATAATAATAATAATAATTTAATTTTGAAATAATTTATAATTTTTTTAAAGTCATGTGGGACAGATTGTCGGTACGTTTATTACGTCGAATTTTCCCTATACGTTATTATTGTCTTTATGTGGATTTCAAGCGTGTTAGTGTCATCTGGTAATTTTATCGAACCTTAGCTTACGCGGATTTGTGATCTCGCACATTTAATAATAATAATAATAATAATAATAATAATAATAATAATAATAATAATAATAATAATAATAATAATAATAATAATAATAATAAAACTTCATCACGGGCTAAATAAGAAAATAAGGGTCATGAGTGTAAATATTGTTAATTCTTGTGTGTGAAATACTAATATGTGCTCTAATAGGATAAATATGAGCCTGGAAGACGGTCGAATCTTGACGGATTATTTACTGCATTTATGGACTTGGGAACGGATCAGTTATTATGTGTTTGACTTGTGAATCCATTTATTGAGTCTCATGTGAAGAATATGTGTTGTTGAACATAATTTCTTCGGGTGGAGCACGTGTTAGTCGATAGCCATGGTAATTAAATAATAATAATGTCGTGACTCATGAACCATAAACGTGTACGTTTATATTTGACCTGCGTTATGTGCGTTTCTGTAACGATAATTTTTCCGATGATATCTATCACTGATATTCTCACGAACATCGTTGTTGAACCTAGCTTCTTTATTTAAGTGATAATCCTGACATCATCACATTCCTAGTTGTTGCAATGGTATTTCTTTACCCGATACCGTCATCAAAAATTTTCTATGACTTAGATTAAAATTAAAATATAATACTCATGGATTAGAAATCGTCGTAAACATTGTAAACTGTTACCATGTACCCTAGTGTGAATGCTGTGCGTGTGATTAGTCATTATTTCTATTGATTGTGATATTTCTTGTGATTACAATTTGACTCGATTACTTGTTTGTTGCGTGAGTTTTGATTAAAAATATCATTATTTGTGTTGCTCCCATTTGTTGAGAAGTGAATCTTTAGTGGATTTTATTCCGAAATTACATAGAGAAGGGTTTAATGTCTTAGATAAAATGAATAAGCAAGTGTTATGTCCGTGGACAGGAGTCACGAACAATTTATTGTAAAGCCTACAATACTAGAATTTTCAATGTGAGTAATACTGAAGAAGGATACTGCGTTAGTTTGAGTAATTATTATGGGAAATTTTGAAGTAATAATTATGGAATATTTTTCATTTTATAAAATTAAATCTGAGGAAGACATGTTGAGTGAAATTTCGGCAGAAATTTTAATTTTAATTTTTTCTCATTTCAGTCTACTGGAAGTAACGTTAATTTAACACATTAAACAGGAAGGGATATAATTTAATCACTGACGGTAAATGAATCAGAAAAATATTTATCAAAAATTTAATTTGTAAATAATTATCTTAACATTAGAGAAAGGTCTTCTCGTAAAAATACGCTTATTATTTTATTATGTCAGATGTAGGCTAATACTCGTCTGTGTATTTCCAGAAATTATGTTACCAGAATTATGGGAAGAATATTTACGTTGTACCGAATAGACTGGCAGAGAAGATGTTCGAATTCCAAGATTTTGTCCAATTTAAATTTGTTGTTTAAAGTGTTGATTTATAATAAATGTTAAAACCTAATATTTGATAGTTGATTTTATTGTCGCTAGTCCTTATTTTTATTCCTGCCCTTAAAATTTTTGCAAAGCCAGAAAACGAATTGTCTACGACTGAGACTCTCGTTCTCCGGCTGAGTAGCCAGGTAAGAAGGGTGCAATATGCCAGGAGAATGTACTGTAATCTAACATTATGTTCTCCAAAGGAAAAGATGGCTCTTGAAAAAGAACCCGGGAAAAATTAATTATGATCAGTTTATGATCAGAGTAAGTACATTATGAACAGTAAAATCAATTGGTCTCAACTCTTTTTTCACCCCACCGCCGTTAAGTTGACGTACCCCCTCCTAAAAAAAAGAAGGTGTGTTTCTTTATGTTTAAAGGAGATTCCAAATACCAATGTTCACGTCTGTTACTTTCAGTCCTGAGATATACGTACCCCATAACAAATTCACTTTTTTTACTTCCTTTCACCCCAGCCCCCAGTGAACTTTCCGGCAAAAAATACTTGTTTCTGTAATGGTAAAGGACCTTCTAAATTCCAATTATCTTCACTCTAACATCTTCAATTTTTGAGAAATGTGTCCTCATAAAAGGAATTCGACTCCTTTTCACCCCCGCCCCCGAAGATAATTTCCACCACAAAACGCGTTTTTATTTGTTTTTAAAGGAGACCCAAATACCAATTTTCACGTCTGTAACAACTTTACTTTTTATAATGTGTGAGTGTCCTCATACAATTAATTCAATTAATTTTTCAATTCTTTCACATCCCCCCCCCAATTTCATTGGATTTACGAAGAATACGTGTTTCTTTAATATTAAAGCAGATTCTAAATACTAATTTTCACGTCTGCAAATCTTTCGTTTTTGAGATAATAGTATCATCATACAAAAAATTCAACTAATTTTTCAATCCCCCCCTAAGTGGATTTTCGAAAACAAAAAATAAGTATTTCTTTATTTTTAAAGGAGATTCCAAATACCAAGTTTCACGTATGTAACATCTTCAGCTTTTGAGATATCAGTATCCTAATTAAAATAATTCAATCCCATTTTCAGTCACTTTTACCCCTCCACCCAAGTGGTTTTTCATAAACAAAAAATACATGTTTCTTTGTTTTAATAGAGATAAAAAATACTATTCTTTACTTCGGTAACATGTTAAGTTTTGAGATATACTGTAGAAAAGCTCATTTTAAAATTTCACCCCCTTTTTAGTTCCCATTAATTGGAGTTTCCAAAAAGAAATCACCTATGTTTCTTTATTTTTACAAGAGATTCCAAACACCAATTTTTACGTCTGTAAAATTTTACGTTTCTGAGATATACTGTAGATATAGTCCTTCTAAAAATTCACCCCAATTTTTCACTCCTGTTTACCCCCATTAATTGGATTTTCCAAAAAAAACCATAAATACGTGTTTATTTAATAAGGAGTTTTTAAAAACTAATTTTCAGGTCTGTAATATTTTCTGTTTCTGAGATATAAGTATCCTCATTTAAGGCATTCAACCAATTTTTCACCCTTTTTCACCCCTCTTATTGGGATTTTCCGAAAACAAAAGTATGTGTTTCTTAATTTTTTAAAAGGATCATAAATACCAATTTTTACATCTGTAAACTTTGAAAGTTTTGAGCTATAGATACACACATTTTAAAAATTCACCACCTTTTTACCACCCCCCCATTAATCGGATTTTCCAAAAAGAAAAGTACGTGCTTCTTTATTTTTAAAGGAGATCCCAAATACCATTTTTCAGGTCTGATATCTTCAGTGTTTGAGATATAAGTGCCCCCATTAAATGTATTCCATCCCTTTTTCACCAATTTCACCCCTCCTATTGGGATTTTCCGAAAACAAAAAATATTTGTTTATTTTTAAAATCGGATTCTATATACCAATTTTTACATCTGTAAACTTTAAAGGTTTTGGGATATAGATACACAGATTTTAAAAAATCATCCCCCTCTTCACCCTCCCATTAATTGGATTTTCCAAAAACAAAAATACGTGTTTCTTTATTTTTAATGAAGATCCCAAATACCAATTTTTAGATCTGTAATATCTTCATTTTCTGAAATATAAGTATCCTCATTAAAGGCATTCAACCACTCTTTCACCCTTTTGCACCCTTCCTTTTGGGATTTTCCGAAAACAAAAAAAATACGTGTTTCCTCATTTTTAAAGGAGATTCTAAATACAAATTTTTGCATCTGTAAACTTTCAAAGTTTTGAGATATAGATACACTCATGTTAAAATTTCATGCCCCTTTTCACTCCCTTAGCGACGGTATATCCAAAAATCCACCCTTAGCGAGCACCTACATTGTACTATAAATGTATCCTCAGAATTTCATTTTAGTATGTCCAGTAGTTTTGGCTCGGCGATGATGAATCAGTCAGTCAGTCAGTCAGTCAGGACAAGTTATTTTATATATATATAGACTAGCAAGATACCCATGCTTCGCTACGGTATTATACTGAAATTTATAATTGAATGCTTATTGTTTTAGATATATAATCCGCCGAAATTCGCGATCTGACTCGTTCTCTGCGAGAATCCACCAAAATTCCCGATCTATTATTTTACGGCACGTTTCCTCCCATTTTTAAATCTTCCTTTCCAGCAATCGATTTCGTACTTCCCGAGTTAGGCTCAGGTATTCCTCCAGGTCAGTTGGGTCCGTAAATCTTTGCCATTTTTTCCTATAATATTTTTAATACGGATATAATCCTTCAGGAGATCCGGCGTGCTGTCATACTGGGTGCCTTGGCGGCACTGAACCCACGACCGGACTGCATTCGTAGTCATTACCCGTCCAGGAGCCGTTTCCATCGCGGTCCGCAATTTGACGACGGTCCGGAATATTATTATTATTACTATTATTATTATTATTATTATTACTATTATGTGTTGCTGGAATGGCTGATGACAGGGAAAACCGGAGTATCCGGAGTAAAACCTGTCCCGCCTCCGTTTTGTCCAGCACGAATGCCACATGGAGTGACCAGGATTTGAACCACGGAACCCAGCTGTGAGAGGCCGGCGCGCTGTCGCCTGAGCAACGGAGGATCCTTATAGGTACATTAATAACAGTAAAATCAATTGGTCTCACCTCCTTCTACACCCCACCGCCGTTAAGTTTATTTACAGCCCCCCCCCCCGAAAAAGAATTAAAAGGATGCTTGTTTCTTTATGTTTAAGGGAGATTCCAAACACCAATGTTCACGTCTATTACCTTCAGTTTTGAGATATAAGTATCCACATAAAAATAATTTATTTTTTTTCACTTCATTTCACAATAATCTCTCCTCCCCCTAAGTGAATTTTCCCGCAAAAAAAAAAACTTGTTTTTTTAATAGTAAAGGATCTTCTAAATACCAATTATCACGACTATAACTTCTTCAGTTTTTGATTTATGTGTCCTCATGAAAGGAATTAAACTCCTTTACACTCCCGCCCTCCAAGATGGTTTCCCCACCAAAACGCCTTTTGCTTTGTTTTTAAAGGAGATCCAAATACGAATTTTCACGTCTGTAACAACTTTAGTATTAGATGTATGTATTCTCATACAATTAAGTCAACTAATGTTTCAATTCTTTCACCCCCCCCCTTCATTGGATTTTCCGAGAATACGTGTTTCTTTACTTTTAAAGCAGATTGCAAATATCAAATTTCACGTCTGTAACATCTTCATTTTTGAGATATCAGTAGCCTAATTAAAAGAATTCATCACCATTTTCAGTCACTTTTACCCCCCCCCCCGCCCTCCACCCAAGTGGTATTTCCGAAAACTAAAAATACACTTTTCTTTACGTTTAATAGAGATAAAAAATACCATTTTTCACTTCTGTAACATGTTAAGTTTTTTAGATATCCGTAAAAATTCTCATTTTAAAATTTCACCCCTTTTGGGTTCCCCTTAAGTAGTGTTTCCAAAAACAAATAACCTATATTTCTTTACATTTACAGGGGATTTACACCCACTTTTTACGTCTGTAACATTTTACAATTCCAAGATATTCTGTAGATATAGTCTTTCAAAATATTCACCCCAATTTGTCACTCCTGTTTAACCGCCATTAATTGGCTTTTTCAAAAACAAAAAATACGTGTTTCTTTATTTTTAAAAGAGATCCCATATGCGAATTATCAGTTCTGCAATATCTTTCGTTTCTGAGATATGTGTATCCTCATTAAAGGCATTCAACCCATTTTTCACCCTTTTACACCCCTCCTATTAGGACTTACTGGAAACAAAAAAATGCGTGTTCCTTTATTTTTAGAGGAGATTCTAACCACCAATTTTTACATCTGTAAATTTTAAAGTTTTAAGATGTAGACACACTCATTTTAAAAAATTCACCCCCGTTTTCAGCCCCCAATATTTGGATTTTCCAAAAACGAAAATATACCTGTTTCTTTACTTTTAAAGTAGATCCAAAATACCAATTTTTAGGTCTGTAATATCTTCAGGTTCTGAAATATAAGTATCCTCATGAAAGGCATTCAACCCATTATTCACCCTTTTACACCCTTCCTATTGGGATTTTCCGAAAACAAAAGAATACGTGTTTCTTTATTTTTAAAGGAGATTCTAAATACCAATTTTTACATCTATAAACTTAAAAAGTTTTGAGATATAGATACACTCATTTTAAAAAATCACCCCGTTTTCACTCCCCCCCCCATTAATTGTATTTTCCACAAACAAAAAATACGTGTTTATTTATTTTTAAAGGAGATCCCAAACACCAATTTTCAGGTCTGTAATATCTTCAGGTTCTGAAATATAAGTAGAATCATGAAATGCATTCGACCCCTTTTTCAACCTTTTCCACCCTTCCTATTAGGATTTTCCGAAAACAAAATATACGTGTTTCTTTATCTTTAATGGAGATTCTAAATACCTATTTTTACACCTATAACCTTTAAAAGTTTTGAGATATAGATACACTCATTTTAAAATATTACCCCTTTTTTACCCCCCTTAATTGGGTTTTCCAGAAACAAAAAATACGTGTTTCTTTATTTTTAAAGGAGATCCCAAACACCAATTTTCAGGTCTATAATATCTTCAGTTTCTGAGATATAAGTAGCCTCATTAAAGGCATTCAACCCCTTTTTCACCCCTTTTCACACCTCCTATTGCGATTTTCCGAAAACAAAAAAATACGTGTTTCTTTATTTTTAATGAAGATTCTAAATACCAATTTTTACATCTGCAAACTTTAAAAGTTTGGAGATATAGATTCACTAATTTTAAAAGTTCACCCCCTTTTCACCCTCCCATTAATTAGATTTTCCAAAAACAAAAAAATACGTGTTTCTTTATTTTTAAAAGAGATCAAAAGTACCAATTTTCAGGTCTGTAATGTCTTCAGTTTCTGAGATATAAGTACCGGTATCCTGATTAAAGGCATTCAACCCCTTTTTCACCCCTTTTCACCCCTCCTATTGAGTTTTTCTGAAAACAAAGAAATACGTGTTTCCTTATTTTCAAAGAAGATTCTAAATACCAATTTTTACATTTGTAAACTTTTAAAGTTTTGAGATATAGGTGCACTCATTTTAAAACGTCACCCCCCTTTTTCACCCCCTTAGCAACAGAATATCCAAAAATCCTCTCTTAGCGAGCACCTACATCTTAATATGGATGTATCCCCAAAATTTCATTTCATTATGTCCAGTAGTTTTGGCTCGGCGATGATGAATCAGTCAGTCAGTCAGTCAGTCAGGACAAGCTATTTTATATATATAGATTTCCTCTTAGACTTTTTTTTGCTAGGGTTTTACGTCACACCGACACAGATAAGTCTTATGACGACGATGGGATAGGAATGGCCTAGGAGTTGGAAGGATGCGGCTGTGGCCTTAATTAAGAGACAGCCCCAGCATTTGCCTGGTGTGAAAAAGGGAAACCACGGAAAACCATCTTCAGGGCTGCCGATAGTGGGAATCGAACCTACTATCTCCCGGATGCTAGCTCACAGCCGCGCGCCTCTACGCGCAGGGCCAACTCGCCCGGTCTATAGAATTTACCCATGAGTAAATTGTTGAGTGGATTGCAGCTTATACCTACAGTGCACCTGTATATCAATGTCAGTAGTAAAACTGTATCTATTGTAAAAGAGTTCCAGCTTTATGGGGTACTTTATTGTCGATTGTAAATCTGACGTGAACAGCTGTGTGAATCGAAAGCTAGTAGAGTAATTCCCACTCCGTCTGTGAGGAACAACGTTGTGATAGTATAGTGCTGGACAGAAGCTTTTAATTTGTAAAAGTGCTTTACAACCTGTACGTTTATTAACAAAACTACTAACGAGAGTTACTCTTTATTGGCCTATGGGGTAAAACCTTCTCAGCATAGCTCATATTGGTCTAAGGAAAAGACGGGCTGAGTGGCTCGGACGGTTGAGGCGCTGGCCTTCTGAACCCAACTTGGCAGGTTCGATCCTGGTTCAGTCCGATGGTATTAATTGAAGGTACTCAAATACGCCAGCCTCGTATCAATAGATTTACTGGCACGTAAAAGAACACCTGCGTGACTAATTTCCGGCACCTCGGTGTCATCGAAAACAGTAAAAGTTCTTAGTGCGATGTGAAGCAAATGACATTATTATTATTATTATTATTATTATTATTATTATTATTATTATTATTATTATTATTCTAAGGAGAAGGTAAAGGTTTCCACTATCCTAAACTCGGTACGAAGAGGGATAGAGTGGTTAGCTCCACGCCCATCTGCCTCTGCCCCAGGATTTAACCAGGTTCTTTTCCTTTGGACCGAGTAAGTTGCCTAAGCGATAGGGGCCTGATAGATGAAACCTTGCATGGGAGATGATGGGTTTGAACTCCATCCTCATGATGTTTCTCATTTATAGAAGTAGGTTTCAGAGATACGTTCCCTATTTTCACATCAGGGAAATGCCAAGACTGTACTTTAATAAAGGCCACGGCTGCTTCGTTCCCAGCCCCTGCCACCTACGCCATTACCACCGAACACCTACACAAGTTAGTTCGGCGATAAACACATAGCGAAGATAAGAATCACTTCTGGTGTAAGCTAAGCAAACGCGAGGACCATGCATATTTATAGAGTTCGAAACATCGTTTCCAAATTTCTGGACTTTATCTCTGGGAACTGAACCAACGTCCTTCGAGGTGAACCGAGCATGCCACTAATATATTGCTTCGGTTAGACAGCCCTGAAATGTAAGAAACGAACAACGCAAATAGAACCTGGATAGAGAAGGCTGTAATTCAAATCTGTTTCAATGTTTTCTGAAAATATTGATAAGTCGTCTGCAAAAGCTAGACAATTAAGTTCGATGTTTATGTTTTTATATCTTAATAATCTAATTTCTGGGACTGTTTTCTTTTTTCCTTTTAATGTGACATTGTTAATAACTATGTACATTTTAATATTATAGTATGTATATAATATCGGTTTGGCTCATGTAGCTATCAGCTTGCGTACGGGAGATAGTGGGTTCCAACTCTACTGTCGGCAGCCCTGAAGATAGTTTCAGTGGTTTCCCATTTTTACACCAGGCAAATGCTGGGAATGTACTTTAATCAATATATGGTCGCTTCATTCCCACTCCTATCCCCTTCCTATCTCATCGCCGCCGTAAGACCTATCTGTGTCAGTGCGGTGTAAAGAAAAACTGTAGTAGTATTCTTCTACCACGCCTTGGAAATAAAGATATAATAATAATAATAATAATAATAATAATAATAATAATAATAATAATAATAATAATAATAATAATAATAATAGAATATGTCATAGATACAATTTTGATACCATCGGTACCTGCCGATCTTTCAACTCATGCCGAAAACTGCTATATCGGTGATCGTGACCTATAACTGAGTTCACCGAGCGAGTTGACTACGTGGTTTGTGTCAAAGAGCTGTGATCTTTCATTCGGGACATAGTAGGTTCGAAACCTTACTGTCGGCAGGCCTTGAGAACAGCCCTCTAACTTGTACAGTAGATCATGATAAAAATGTACCCGTTTCGAAATATTTAGAAGATTATCAGTACTATTATTATAAATGAACCTGTAAACGTTTGTCTAATATTCTGCATATTGTACTAGTAAACATGGAAATTGCAGCGCCTGTGTTGACTTTTGGAGATATGGAACAGTCGTGTAGCTATGTAAACAGTGTGAGTTTCAGCCCAATTAGCTTGTTTATTCGGCACTCCCTGAGTGATGACTTATCGCGGACGAACCACTTCCAGTATGTGGAGTGCAGTGCAACTTAGTTGACTTGCAGTCTGTGATGTAAAGTAACCACCTGCCAAACGTGCCTCTACGACATACAAGAGCACGATATAAGAGCTGTTTGCAGATTTCAAGGATAATCGATCTGTTTGGATATTTTCGCTGATACTCAGTGATGGTAGGTCAATGTAAGCAAAGCAAGAGTTGGCTTGTCCGTTCCGATGTTTGAGTTCGAAGGGTGAATAGATGAATTCACGCGTCTTATATTGAAGCTTCAACCACAGTGGTGGAGAGATCATTAAGAAGTTTGTCATTAAAGGCTCGAAACGTAAGTTACGACTCGTTTCAAACAACTAGAATCAATTAAATGTCTATGTCGTTTAATATTTTTTGTAGAATTAGATGGGCTCTGTAGTGAAGAAGTTGAAGTTTATAACTAATGCAACAATTTGAATCATGCCTAAGAAATACCACAGCAGAAATATTTCGAAGATAAGAAAATTGAAACTTGATGATGGTTATTGTTTAAAGAGGCCGATCATCTAAGGTCATAGGCTCAAATTGTAATTTAATATTGATTTAGTGTGTTTAAGACTTTCAAATTATGAAATCAGATAATTAACAATATTTTTAAACCAACGCAAAGGAAAATAAAATAATGAGTTATCGTTGATAAAAGATATCAAACATAAACGATATTTTCAGGGTAATTAGAGGGTATCGATTCATTCGAATATAACAACTTCAGCGACCTGTCCAGGAGCCATTCCTGTTCATTTTGCTATTTATTCTGAAGATGTGCTTTCCAATTCGGCCCTTGTTAACTTGCGAAAGCATTGGAACCATGTTCACCATTGGTCGAGGAAGAGAATGTTCCGTAAAACACCCTTCCCTCCCCCGCCACACCCTCTTTACAGCAAACTGGAACCCTGTGTTTATTTACATTGACTTACCATCACTGACTATGCCTGTACAGTACAACGTGTATGCTTAGCAAAGGGCCAGAGTGCAGGACTATGGGTATCATTCAGATGGCCAAAACAAACGTGAAAATGAGACAAATTTCACTGGCACTTAACAATATTCGATAAACAGTTGGCAATTCTCTGTGCGGCTGACAAGATACGTGTAAAGCTGTCCTTTAGTGGGGCGAGAAGGGCCATGGTGATCTCACTTTTTAGAGGGCTGGTGTTAACGTCAGGCAGCTATAGACTTTCATGTGAAATCGTTAGTGGTGGTTGTTAAAAGCTTAATGATTGCTTTACAGTATGTTGACAGGATTCTGCATCGCGAGGCTGCCCCTCTGATGACAAACATAACACATGGTATGTTTCAGCAGGACAGTGCCTACAATGTTAACCGTACCGAGCTCGATAGCTGCAGTCGCTTAATTGCGGCCAGTATCCAGTATTCGGAAGATAGTGTGTTCGAACCCCACTGTCGGCAGCCCTGAAGATGGTTTTCCGTGGTTTCCCATTTTCACACCAGGCAAATGCTGGGCTACCTTAATTAAGGTGACGGGCGCTTCCTTCCCACTCCTAGCCCTTTCCTGTCCCATCGTCGCCATAAGACCTATCTGTGTCGGTGCGACGTAAAGCAACTAGCAAAAAAAAATATTCAATATTAGGATGATCTGTTCAGTTTTGTTCGGATTTCAGTTGAGATACCGATTAAACGATACCATTGTAGTTTGTCAAGACCAATGCTTACTTAAATTTCCGAATTCTTTTTAGACATGCTCGGTTTTGCAAGTGATAAATTCATTGCTATCCGTATTGAAGATACTGAATGTAGGATGCTAAAAGGTTAGTTTTTTCCACCTATTCAATACATATAAATTTTCTAAATTAGGAATTTATTATTGATTCCACTTGAGACATGTTTCGCCCTTCATTGAGGGCATCATCAGTCACCTTGAGGTGATATTTTGACTGATGATGCCCTCAATGAAGGGCGAAACATGTCTCAAGTGGAATCAATAATAAATTCCTAATTTATAAAATTTATATGTATTGAATAGGTGGAAAAAACTAACCTTTTAGCATCCTACATGCTCGGTTTTGTCTCAATTGAATGACTTTCGGCTCTCAACCGGCTCTTGCATGCCACATGCATGGCCCTCAATTCCACAGGAAGATAATAATGTTATTGGCTTTACGTTCCATTAAATATTTAGTCTCGAAGGAGTTCTTTTACGAGCCAGTAAGTCTACCGACATGAGGCTGACATATTTGAACACCTTCGATTAATACCACTGGACTGATCCAGGATCGAACCTGCCAAGTTTCGGTCAGAAGGGCAGTGCCTCAATCGTCTGAGCCACTCAGCCCTGCTCCACAGGAAGAGGTTCGGGGTGTTACTGGCTCCATGCCTCGAAGAATTCAGTAAAGTATCGCAGCTCGAGGTGGTCACAGCCGGTACTGACGTTAGGACAGAGGAACCGGGAAGTGTTACCATCATATCACTGCCGCGTGATGAATTGCAGCTTAGTAGTCTTTCCCCTTCACGATATACAATTTCCATTATGGGTTATGTACAAATAGCTCACAGTTCTTGTCACATTACAATTTCCACTAATGGGGGCAAGAGTTTCTACTCTTATAACAGTTTGCTGATGAAGACTGAAACGTTAAATCTGGTGCAATGTGCAACTAGGATTAACTTTCTCATCATCATCATCATCATCTGTTTACCCTCCAGGTTCGGCTTTTCCCTCGGACTCAGCGAGGGATCCCACCTCTACCGCCTCAAGGGCAGTGTCCTGGAGCTTCAGACTCTTGGTCGGGGGATACAACTGGGGAGTATGACCAGTACCTCGCCCAGGCGGCCTCACCTGCTATGGTGAACAGGGGCCTTGTAGGGGGATGGGAAGTGTGGAAGGGATAGGCAAGGATGAGGGAAGGAAGCGGCCGTGGCCTTACGTTAGGTACCATCCCGGCATTCGCCTGGAGGTGAAGTGGGAAACCACGGAAAACCACTTCGAAGATGGCTGAGGTGGGAATCGAACCCACCTCTACTCAGTTGACCTCCCGAGGCTGAGTGGACCCCGTTCCAGCCCTCGTACCACTTTTCAAATTTCGTGGCAGAGCCGGGAATCGAACCCGGACCTCCGGGGGTGGCAGCTAATCACGCTAACCACGACACCACAGAGGCGGACATTAACTTTCTCAAAAGTCTTAATTTAGAAGCTAGGAAGAACATCCTACATTTCACGAAATGAACGAAGAAATCTCGATGTTAAGATTTAATAAAGTTGGTTTTACAGGACCCAATTTATATTGTTTCCCGTGAAATAACAAAAGCACTACCTACAAGTGCATCCATTCTCCACGTTACACCATGCAGTCGTCTGTTAAATCCAAGAGGAAACTTATTAACATTTCAGGCGTTGTTACGAAGTTATTTCCTGAATAATTTCCAGGCCGATGGACTCGGCGGAAGTCTTCTTGTACGATGTCGAGATCTGTTTAGTACAGTATGGAGCGGCGACGCTGGTGACAGCTTTGTGCTACAGTCTACTCGTCTGTTTCCCCAACAACGAAATGCTTGTCATTTGCGTTGTATTTGTACAGTGTGGAAAGCGCGACCGCAGTTCATCGGTCAATTTTACAGTACAATTTGTTCATTTTTGGCGTATGTAACACTCAGTATCACTTATGCCTGGTCACTTGCGAGTGTAGCCAAGACCATCTACAATAATATCAGACCTTAATACAAAAACAACATGGCCGACGCATCGGTTCCATGTAAACACGCCTGTGATACATAAACATAACCTTTTGCTTATCGTATTGAGTTGCTAAGCTGTCAATAATAACGAACAGAACACTTAACTTTGGGTAATAGACCAATACTATCTAGAAATATCCTAAATTAAGACAAGCAGTATGTGGATAATTCAAAATATAAATATTTTCTGTGAACTAGTGTGGTAAAGGAAATGGGTAATATAGGACTGCATTCTAAAATAACAGTCCTGGGGGAATATTTTATGCGTTTCAGTTCAGTCAATTAATTAATTAATCGATCACCAATGAACCGAATTTAGGGCTGTCGTCCAAGTGGCAATTACGTATCAATTCTCTACCTACGGTAGTCTTTTCTTAAGTGATTTCAAAGAAGTTGGAAATTTATCTACACGGTGTAGATGTAGTAGGAGGCACCCTTGGTAAATTATTCCAGACTGTAATTCTTCTTCCTATAAATCAGTACTTGTTTTAGAAATACATTAATTTGAATGACATTGCTATTACCATACGCTTTTAAATATAATAGCCTACCTCGTTCAAGAAATTTGTTAGAAACGAAACCTTGTCACGAATTTCAATTCTCTCACAAAAATGATTCTGATAATGATCCACCAAACTGCTACATCTGTTTCACTTCAGATAATCACTAGGAGAATCAATTTGAAATTCTCTGGTAGTGTATGCATTTTCGTATAATGCACTTTAACACCCAAATCATTGGCAACGTAAATACGTACCGTAAGTGACAGTATATCAGTTGATACCTTGTCCTCTTATTTATCAAAGAGAATGTAATCTTCATTCACAGATAAAATAAATAGCTTTATCACTTTTTATAGGCTCACTTTAAACATCCTCAAAAAGTACAGTAATTGAGAAATGTACTAGGATTGGCACCAACACAGAGTTTTGCCCTTATCCGAAAAAAAAAAGCACAGCTCATTAAGTACACGGAACACATCCTCTCTATTGACAAATTTATCCCCGAATGTTTAATGCACCCTAATAAACTATTTGTAACTGCGAAATCGTCACCATGCATTAAGTACACGTGATCTGAATGTAAGTGCATCTGCTGTAATATGAATTACATCCAGGCATGCAATACGATCGACACGTCCTAATATATCAAAATAGTTTTTAAACCAAATTTCAATAAAAAACATCACTACATTAACGTTTCTTAATCAAACCAAACCAACAGAAAGAACTAAACTGATGCTTCGCACATGCTCATGTTTACATTTGAACAAACCGATCGGGCTGCCATTTTAGCTAATATCGATAGCTGTATTAAGGTCTGATATATTGTAGTTGGTCTTGGTATAGCACAATGTTCTGACAGAAACATTTCTATTTTACTTTCTGCCTCACGTACGCCTAATGACCTTGTAGTGCGAAAGTTTGTTGTTCGCTGACGCAGACTGGTGAAGGGATCGGCCATCATTTCAAAGATTATGCGTTGTAAATATGGTCTTTGCTTTTATTTCACACTGACAATATAAACATATCCATGAATCGCAAAGAAAAATATTAAAATGGAAGTAAGCCACAATTTCTCATAACGAAAGTTTATATCTAAAATGTAGCTAAGAGCTAAACTCAAAATTTTGTAGCAAATTACTTTGCAAAATAGCTAGAACTAGCTATAAAGTAGCTAAATTGACAATACTGGTCATTGCAGACGCTTTAGTGTGAAATCACCATTAGTGATTGTTGAGAACACAATAACTACTCGGCACTGTATGAACAGGTTTGCTAATCCAATGGTTGTCTTTCTGGCGCGACCGTTGCAAATATAATGTTTCAGCTGGGTAATGCCCGTCGATACACTGCAGGCATCTCAAGGAAATCTCTCCAAGCTCTCCTTTATATTCACCCATACTTAAGCCATATTGAGCACGGTTAGACGCCTGAACATTTCCCCTCAGCCACCCGGAGTTGTGGATGAATTGACCTCGAGGTGCAGCAAGTTTGGGCAGCAATTCCACAGGACGTGATACAGGGTCTTATATATTATATACCACGCATGATTCATCAATGCATTACAGCACATTCTGGGCACATCCTGTACTGACCTATGTCTACATGTGTTCAAAGAGGCACTTGAACATGCTATCGCGTCAGCATCTCACGCCCGTCCATCATGCACACTTCGGACGTTATAGGTACACTTCTTCATGATGCTACAATTTCCGTTTTCCTTGGCGTACAATCCTTTTCCTTTCCATGCCAATCTCTTAAATCTTTCTCCAACACTCGAAACCTTCTCCAGTATTCATACTTGCGAGCAGAAAATCAACCACATGCCACAAGTCAACGCTACTTACGCTTACATTTTTCAGTTTTGAAGAAGGTTTACACTTTATATTTTCATAATATATATAAAAAAAACTGACCTCGAAATGGTCTACTATATTTTGCAGTCTTATCATCCAAAGTTTCCTCCATTGGATGATTTGTCTCTCGATTAATATAAAGTGATGTGGTGCTATTAACATCAGAAAAAGTAAAAATTTTGACATCCATCACATATTTAAATATAGTCCGTTTTGACGTGTACGTTAATAAGTCAAAGACACATCAATATTTTCACATCGCGTATTAATAATTATGCCAGTGACGATTATCCAAGTATAACAGAATACATAACCCATGTCTCTGAACTCGACTTATGCTTTTCTTGTTAAATAATGTTATATATTTTTGATGCAGTTGAAAACGAAGTCCGACTAAAATCAAAGCAATGTTTGCCACAAGAAGAAGGAAAATTCTCTTTCCTAGCGTTTATCCCAAATTATGGGGTCCGCTGCTTTGCTACATCTCCTCCACTTCGTCCTATTTCTGACTTCTTCAGGTTTTAAACCAACGTCGTGCATGTCGGCTACCGCTTTAAAGGCCTTCCACGTGGTCGTGTTCCTCCAGGATCAACTTGGAGAGCTGTTTTAGCAATTGAGCCCTCCTGCCTTCTCATAACGTGACCACACCAGCGGAGACGCGCTTCTCTCACTTTCTCCACAATTGGAGCGACGCCAAGCCCTTGACGAACATCTTCATTTCTTATGTGGTCGCATCGATTCAGTCCAAGAGTCCATCGAAGCATCCTCATTTCCATTGTATGAAGAGTCTGCTCGTGTTTTTTTTTTGTCATTGGACGACATTCTGCCCCGTAAATAGCTGCTGGGCGTACCACGGTCTTGTCAATTTTTGCCTTTAGATGGTGAGGTATCTTTCTATCGCAGAGGACTCCGGTGACTTGTCTCCACTTGAGCCAAGCTGCATTTACTAGCGCTCAGGTATCAAAAGTGGCATCACAGTTCGAAGTGACAACTGACCCTAGGTATTTAAAATGCATGGTTTTCTGCAGGTCTTGATTATTGATCCTTATGGTCCCACTAGTTTGGGGGCCACATTCTAGGTATTCGGTTGTCTGGGTGTTGAGGTGCAGACCATTCTCAGTTAATTTGTCGCTCCAAGTTTGTGTCTGGCGTTGGAGTCCAAGGCGTGTTTGCTGGGCAAGTACCACATCATCCGCATAAAGAAGGGTCCAGGGATGCGATGTATGTCAGCCGTTGCTGTATCCAAGCAGAGGATAAATAATAAAGGCGATAGAGCTGAGCCCTGATGTACACCAACGGTGATATCAAAAGGCGGAGAGATTCCAGATGGACTGCGGACCACACTAGTTGTATTATGATACATAAATTGTACGCAGCTTACATAGGCTTCCGGGACTTCATGACTACGAAGAGCTCGCGAGATGAGGTCATGCGGGACTCAGTAAAATGCTTTTTCTAGGTCCAGAAAGGCCATGTGTACACTCTTCTGCCTCTCCGTATGTTTTTCCATCAATAGATGTGTGACATGGATGGCATCGATTGTGCTGCAGCCCTTAACAAATCCACACTGGTTGTTACTGTGACAGTGTTTCTGAGCCTGTTGTCCAGCACTCGTTCAAATATCTTCAGCGTATGGCAGAGGAGTCGAATAGGGCGGTATGTTGAGCAGTCGCTCACGTCTCCTTTACCCTTCCAGATTGGGACTGTCGGGCTAGTTGTCCATGCACGGAGAAGTCTGTTCTCGATGATGATCTGGTTGAAGAGTGCGGCAAGGAATTCTGCAGCGGGCTTGCCAAGAATTTTCCAGATTTCTGCTGGTATGTCATTCGGGCCAGTTGCTTTACCATTCTTCATGTTCTTCATAGTAATCATTACTTCCTCTGCCATAATCAAAGGCACGGGTCCATAGACGGGATCAGAGCTTGCAATCGGTGGATGATCAAATTCTTTGCTGCTGATATCTGAAAAATAGTCTGACCATCTTTGAAGGATAGCTTGTTGGTCTCGTAGTAATTTGTTGTCAGTAATTTGTTGTCAGCTCCCTTGATATGCATAACGTATCCAATGTCCTGGGTTGAACGGCTACAGGACTTTGCAAGGCGATAAACGTTGTTTTCTCCTGCTGGTGTGTTAAGCTGGTCGTGCAGATCCTGGTAACAACGATCTTTTGCAGCAGCCACTGTTCTTTTCGCTGCTGTTTTCAGCACTTTATACCTCTGAAGGTCTTCCACCAAGTCTTAAAGGCTACCTTTTTCTCCTTGATACCTTGTTGGACTTCATCACCCCACCACCCAGTCTGTTTATCAATGTACTTTCGCCCGGGTTTTGTTTTTCCCAGAGTTACTGTTGCTGCCTGATGTATCTGTTTTACAGCATTTTTCCACATGTTCTCAACTGACTGGTCAGGCTTCACTAAGATGTTGGTCAATGCTGTCTTCATTTCGTTCTTGTGGACATTCATTTTCCACCACCTGATAAGCTCAGGTCCAGTTTTAGGTTTCTTAGAAAGTTTTACATTTTTTCGAATATCCAGAACAAGCAAGCGGTGTTGGGGGGCAATGCTGTTATATGAGATCACTTTCGTATCCATTATCATCTTTAGATCTTGTAATCGATCTGAGTTGCATGACCTCCACTGGTATAATTATGTAGCTAGATGTGTTATCCTTTTCTTGAAAAATGTGTTGGTCACAACTAGGTCATGAGCCTCTGCACAATCAAGTATACGACATCCCTCATTGTTTAGCGTGCCAAGACCATATCCTCCATGACAGCGCTCATATCCATCCAGATGAGATCCGACATGTCCATTTAAGTCCCCTCCAAGGAAAATGAACTCATCTTCATGTTCTGGGCATCAAGACTCTTTCAGAACTCTTCGTTCTCATCTTCCGTGCATCCAGTTTGAGGTGCATAGCAAGATATGATACGGGCAGTTATTGATGCTAAATCAATCTTGACAGAAATGAGCCTACCCGACACTCTGACGATACTTGTGATGTTGTTGCGGTAACGTAAGACAACCACTATTGCCACACCATTCGATGTTCTAGAGGAGGATCATCTACTACATATCAGGGTTATTCTTTACAAACATCTGACATTTAGGACACATTTTAACAGGCTTAAAAGCAAGTAAGTTTTTATAACGTATGAATGTTGCCTGTGGGGACTCAACTCGTAAGTAGGCCTACTTCGAGTAATCTATCACACTTCCTTTATACCGTAAATTTTATACTGTGTCTGTTCATTCCTTTCCACGCTGAAAAACAAGACTCAAGTTAAACTGATTTAAATTCGAAGAGGATTCACACTTCGAATCGAATCTCCCATGCCTACCGCATACATCCACTGTTGTTGAGTTCTTCATTGCAGGAACTGAGCCAGTATTTTTAACTGCAACTTGGTAAAGCTGAACTGACATTACTGAAGAAAAACAGATTGTTACCTGCGCCAATTTTCAAAATTACCATGGAGGAAAACTGTAATTTTATTCTGTCTGGACATTCTAGTACCTTCATGAAACTTATCAGTCATAGCTGCTCAAGCGCTCACGAGACTATCATTTACACAGAAGGCTCTGGCATACGAAGTACTGAGTCCAGGGTGCGTTTTCGCTGTAGATGAGAATCACATTGAAATGTTTTCAGCACAGTGCGAACTCTCCCCATATTGTTCAATTTTCTAGGCAGAACTCAGGGCCATAAAGTCTGCTTTGTAGTGGTATAAAGAAAACAAAAAATGCAGAGTTTTATAGCGATTATCAGGCAGCCCAAGACTCAATAAACGCTAAGTACAGTATGGAACGAATAGCTGCTGACATAAGGTCAATAACTCAGCAAGATACCCATGAGTTCATGGTCGCTCAGGGACAATTGGAAATGAAACAGCAGATCTGCTAGAAAAAGGAGCTGCCAAATCTACGATGGAAGTTTCATATAAGAGAGCTCCAGTAACATTGAAATGAAAGGTTAGAGAACACACAATGCATCAGTGAAAAAACCGTTTGGACCGCAACCCCAAATATATCCATTACTGGAGCATCGACTTCAGTGTAAAGTTCTAGTGCTGAAATTTGCACTAACTGGAGTTTTATCTCGCCATGGTTAATTAAAGACATACTCCGAGCGATTTGAGATATATGTTTCAGATGATTATTGATGTTTCTTTGGATCCCCTCAGATAGTATACCATCTGCTTTTTGATTGTTCTGCGTCTCTAAGAGGAAAACATAGACTATATTGTTCCCTGGATTTCTGAATGTGTGAAACTTCTCTATCAAGTATTAAAAAACTGTGTTGCTATAAGCAGTTCCTAGCAATCACTCAACATATCTTTAAAAGATGTAATCGTAATATTCAGTTTGGGGTTAATATTCTCTAATTATTGTTAAACTACAACCCAAATACACTTTGTAGAATAGGTTTAATTTTCTTCATTATGAACTAAATGATAATGATAATAATAATAATAATAATAATAATAATAATAATAATAATAATAATAATAATGCGTTGAAAAGTAGTTTCAGGTATTTTTTCCGGATCACTGTAGAGAAGTGTGCTTATTTCTCCTCTGGGTAGTCCTATTTCGTTTTATCTTGTTAGTATTTAATTATTCTTCTTTATCTCCTTTTTATTGAACTAAGACACCTTACATCCTGACTGTAATTCATGAATGAAGACCTACAAGCTGTTTTCCAGTCTTTGTCCGGGGCAGGGATGTAATGAATGAACCATATATAGGCTATTATTACGATGGGGTCGCCACTCCCAAAGTGATTTATTAATGACTGATAAATGCTACGAGATGATAGTGGAGAGTGTTGCTGGAATGAAAGATGACAGGGAAAAACGGAGTACCCGGAGAAAAACCTGTCCCGCCTCCGCTTTGTCCAGCACAAATCTCAAATGGAGTGCCCGGGATTTAAACCACGGTATCCAGCGGTGAGAGGTCGATGCGCTGCCGTCTGAGCAACGGAGGCTCCACTTTAATTCATGTTACCTTTTAAATATATGCACTGTTCTTGGTGTTTGTAGGTATTGTGCATCTACGTAGTATTCACCGGCGTTAACTTCAATATAAATCAGCGAAATTTACGAGTTTTCAACGGTTCTCGAATTCAAAAGGCGAGCAGATTAAGGAGGCCAATTCTCTGCTCACATTGACTTCACATTCCTGAACCCCAGCGTCCATTGTTCACTTGCACTTTAATTGAACGCTTGTGGCTACACCTTGGGGATGCGAGAGATTGGTTTTGTTTGTGTTCTGGCTTGCTGTGATTAATCCCCTCTCACTATAATCTGGCTCCTTGTTCAGTGTGGTAAAAGGTAATTCTGATGTGCTCGAGCAGAAAATGTCTTTAGAACGAGCAGGATATGGATGCTTACTCTTCACACTGCTTATTATACCTCTTATAGAATTGTTTTGTTCGCCTCTGTGGTGTAGCAGTTCGTGTGATTAGCTGCCACCGGAGGCCCAGGTTCGATTCGCGGCTCCGCCACGAAATTTGAAAAGTGGTACGAGAGCTGAAATGCGGTCGACTCAGTTCTTCTCAACTTAGTAAACAAGGATTCGATTTCCTCTTCAGCCGTCCTCGAAGTGGTTTTCCGTGGTTTCCCACTTCTCTTCCAGACAAATGCCGGGATGGTACCCCTCAAGGCCATGGCCGCTTCGTTTCCCGTTCCTTGCCCATCTCCCACAAGACCCCTGTTGAGCATAACAGGTGAGGCCGAGAGGGAGGGGTACTGATCCTCCTTCCCAGATGTATCGCTCCGATCAAATGCCTCACCCGCCAGGACACAGTCCTTGAAGCGGTAGAGGTGGGATCCCTCGCTGAGTCTGGGGTTTAAATAATAAACGGTTTAAATACAGAATGGTTTTAATAGCCGAAAAGGCTAGCGTTTCAGTAAGTATCAAGTCTAACGTGTGTATACGAAGTTTCTGCCTAACCAGAACAGGTATAACCTAGACGATTGGAGCATTAACCAGCGGGTCACTTTGTATCGTGAGTGAAACGTCAATAGCGTGTTCGCACCAAGACGCTGCTCCACTTCAGCAGTGCCGTCGTCACGATTATTCTTTTTCAATCGATTGCTTGTTTAAAGTAACGTACCCATATGTTGTTTGTCCCTCGGAAATCCGCTGGTTCTTGGTACAGCTGCAATGTTGTCTTCAACAACGTCGTTTTTCGCTTCACTTGTAGCACGTTCCCAAGGCCTTCACAATTTGGTTCAGGACCTAGTGTTTACAGTGCACTATGTCTTCTGGTATAGGCTAGAGCAATTTTGTTACTTTCATTGACCTGTCTCAATCGTATCCTTGGCTTTGACAATATGAAAGTGACTGGGGTATGAGCGATGCTAGTAATGCCAATCCTTATGCAGCCAATCCCTGCTATGAATGGTGTGAAAATGTTGCTCATAGGGTTGGTGTATGCATTTCAGTGGGCTTGGCAGACTGATATGTAATAGCAACTCTGGCTCGGTGAGGAAAGCAACGGGAAACTACCTCACTCCTCAATTCCCTAGTACGCCTCTTCAGTGATGCCTAGGCCATCTATGACAGCTGATGGCAGAGCTGTTGCGGATCCCACCAGCGGCATCGCTGACGGACTGAACATACATACATACAATACACTCGTGAAATCAGTACAATTAAATATCACAACAGCGCCCTTGCGTGTATGTACGTACAGAAGACGTGTGATATTACCTTCGTTCTATCGGTTCTATGGCTATTTTTTTTTAGTTTAGAATTTGTTTTACGCCGCACCGACACAGGTAGGTCTTACGGTGACGATGTGATAGGAAAGGTCTAGGAGTGGGAAAGAAGCGGCCATGGCCTTAATTAATTAAGCATTTGCCTGGTGTGAAAATGGGAAACCATCTTCAGGGCTGCCGAGAGTGGGGTTTGAACCCACTATTTCCCGGATGCAAGCTCACAGCTGCGCACCCCTAACTGCACGGCCAACTTGCCCGGTGGCTGAATAATTAGCGTGCTGGCCTTTGGTCTAAGGTTTCCCGGGTTCAATTCTCGGCGGGGTCAGAGATTTCTAAACTTTAAGGGTTAATTCTTCTGGCCCGTAGACTGCGTGTGCTTGGCGTCTTTATAATTGAATTTATCATGGGTAGGGCCCTATCTATACGGACGCACAGGTCGTCTACAGGCGTCAGTTTAAAAAAACCTGCACCAGGCCTCTCATGAGGCTCTGCATGCAAACGACATCTGACTGATCGAATACCGGTTTACGGACAGCCCAGGTCATCCTTGTCGCTAGAGGAGCGCTTATGTCGTCTCCACCTTTCATTTTAGAGGGTAACGCTGTAAACGGTAGTGTTGGGCAGACCGGAACCGTCAGCTGTTTCGAAACATTGGGAGTTTGAGGTGGAGTGTTTCGGTACAGTGTGCCAGCACACGACACACGGAACTGTAAATGCGCGGCAGAAAGAACTTCGTGAGGCAGCATGACATGCTCCGCGTCAGAGGGGAAGTGCCTGTACCGGACGTGCTCTGTGTTGTTACGGCCAGAGCGTAAAGCTGCACGGAATATGAAGGAACAGTCGGAACACTGAAATTCGCGCCAAATAATCGCGTTTAAAAATTTTGCAGTCAATATGAAATACACATATCACGGTTACAGCGACAGCACAGGTGTTTAAAACTAACTATTCCAAGGATATTTTCATCAATTGAAATGTATCGGCCTGTATTGCGAGTAATTAGGGCCAGAATAAAGCTTCACGACACGTGACAAAGCAGTCGGAACTCTGAAATACGCACAAAAAATGTTTAAATGTTGCTTTTAGGATAAGAATGTTTTTATTCTGAAATACACCTGTCACAATTACTCCGTCAGTAGATGTGTTTGCAAATATCACAAACAGAACTCCGGTGTGACATTCTGCAATTGAAACAAAACAGAACATGTTAAGTGATTCGCTTGTACCGACGGCCAGTGGGCGGTGCAACGAGACTCACAGAACAAAGAGGATATGACAGAACACAGAACACTACAGCGCGTAGTGGCACACAGTCAGCTAGTAGGCGAAGGGCAGTGCATAATGGAGCTTTTGAGGGGACAGCGAGTCACTGTCTCGGTCTCGCTTGAGAATGTTTCGAAACAACTGACACTCAGTGTTCCAGAACAACGGAACATAACTGTGCACCGGCACAGTTTGCCGAAACAGGGACATAGTGCCCAACCCTAGTAAACGATGGGACTTTACACCACCGCTACCTCTCCTCCTGGCCATTGGAACGTACATCATATCAGTCAAACTGCCCAAAGGAGTTGAAGAGTTTCAGCAAAAACGACCAACCTTTGAGATACATAGTGCGATTCGATGTCTGCATCCAAAGGGCACGCCATTACCGGAGAAGGTCATGAAAAGCGACCAGAGATGATGTGAACGGCCCGATACCACCTGACCACATTCAACCAATAGTAAGTGTAGGTATTGTTAGGTATTGGACGACCCTGTCCTGATCTAGGGCCGTCAGATACCTTATTTTAAGATCGTTGAAGATACATCGAGGTGGAAGAGGATTAAGGCGAGCCATCATCTCCCGACTTTAAGCGTTTGGCCGGAATATCCTCTACACCACAATGAATACCTTAGTATATCATTAAGACAAATGCTAAGACTAGTAAAAGAACTTATATAAAAATAATGTGTAGGCCTACAAAGTAAATATTTGTATTATACTTGTGTGGAGGAATTGCAAAAATCACGCTATGAGATGTTCTGCTACCTTATTTTATTATGGACTATCAAGATACCCGTGCTTCGCTACGGTATTATACTGAAATTCATAATTGAATGCTTATTGTTTTAGATATATAATCCGCCTAAATTCGCGATCTGACTCGTTTTCTGCGAGAATCCACCAAAATTCCCGATCTGACTGGTTTTCTATTATTTTACGGCACGTTTCCACCCATTTTTAAATCTTCCTTTCCAGCAATCGATTTCGTACTTCCCGGGCTAGGCTCAGGTATTCCTCCCGGTCAGTTGGGTCCGTAAATCTTTGCCATCTTTTCCTATAATATTTTTAATATGGATAAAATCCTTCAGGAGATCCGGCGTGCTGTCATATTGGGTGCCTTGGCGGCACTGAACCCGCGGCCGGACTGCATTCTTAGTCATTACCCGTCCAGGAGCCGTTTCCAGCGCGGTCCGCACATTTGACGACGGTCCGGAATATTATTATTATTATTATTATTATTATTATTATTATTATTATTATTATTATTACTATTATGTGTTGCTGGAATGGCTGATGACGGGGAAAACCGGAGTATCCGGAGAGAAACCTGTCCCGCCTCCGTTTTGTCCAGCAAGAATGCCACATGGAGTGACGGGGATTTGAACCACGGAACCCAGCTGTGAGAGGCCGGCGCGCTGCCGCCTGAGCAACGGAGGATCTTTATAAGTACATTAATAACAGTAAAATCAATTGGTCTCACCTCTTTCTACACCCCACCGCCGTTAAGTTTATTTACCGCCCCCCCCCCCAACGAAAAATTAAAAGAATGCTTGTTTCTTTATGTTTAACGGAGATTACAAACACCAATGTTCACGTCTATTACCTTCAGTTTTGAGATGTAAGTATCCCCATAAAAATAATTTACTTTTTTCACTTCATTTCGCAATAATCCCCCCCCCCCCAAGTGAATTTTCCCGCAAAAAATACTTGTTTCTTTAATAGTAAAGGATCTAAATACCAATTATCACGACTCTAACTTCTTCAGTTTTTGATTTATGTGTCCTCATGAAAGGAATTCAACTCTTTTACACTCCCGCCCTACAAGATGGTTTCCCCACCAAAACGCTTTTTTCTTTGTTTTTAAAGGAGATCCAAATACTAATTTTCACGTCTGTAACAACTTTAGTTTTTATTAGATGTATGTATTCTCATACAATTAAGTCAATTAATTTTTCAATTCCTTCACCCCCCCCCCCTTCATTGGATTTTCCGAGAATACGTGTTTCTTTACTTTTAAAGCAGATTGCAAATATTAATTTTCACGTCTGTAACATCTTCATTTTTGAGATATCAGTAGCCTAATTAAAAGAATTCATCACCATTTTCAGTTACGTTTACCCCCCCCCCCCCTAAGTGGTATTTCCGAAAACTAAAAGCACACTTTTCTTTATCTTTAATAGAGATAAAAAATACCATTTTTCACTTCTGTAACATGTTAAGTTTTTTAGATATACTGTAAAAATTCTCATTTTGAAATTTCACCCCTTTTGAGTTCCCCTTAAGTGGAGTTTCCAAAAACAAATCACCTATATTTCTTTACATTTACAGGATATTTACACCCACGTTTTACGTCTGTAACATTTTACGTTTCCAAGATATTCTGTAGATATAGTCTTTCAAAAAATTCACCCCAATTTGTCACTCCTGTTTAACCGCCATTAATTGGCTTTCCAAAAACTAAAAAATACGTGTTTCTTTATTTTTAAAGGAGATCCCATATGCGAATTATCAGTTCTGTAATATCTTTCGTTTATGAGATATGTGCATCCTCATTAAAGGCATTCAACCCATTTTTCACCCTTTTACACCCCTCCTATTAGGATTTACAGGAAACAAAAAAAATACGTGTTCCTTTATTTTTAGAGAAGATTCTAACTACCAATTTTTACATCTGTAAATTTTAAAGTTTTAAGATGTAGACACACTCATTTTAAAAATTTCACCCACTCTTTTCACCCCCCCCAATATTTGGATTTTCCTAAAACGAAAAAATACGTGTTTCTTTACTTTTAAAGTAGATCCAAAATACCAATTTTCAAGTCTGTAATATCTTCAGGTTCTGAAATATAAGTAGCCTCATGAAAGGCATTCAGCCCATTATTCACCCTTTTACACCCTTCCTATTGGGATTTTCCGAAAACAAAAGAAAACGTGTTTCTTTATTTTTAAAGGAGATTCTATACCGATTTTTACATCTATAAACTTAAAACGTTTTGAGATATAAATACACTCATTTTTAAAAATCACCCCCTTTCACCCCCCCCCATTAATTGTATTTTCCACAAACAAAAAAATACGTGTTTCTTTATTTTTAAAGGAGATCCCAAACACCAATTTTCAGGTCTGTAATATCTTGAGGTTTTGAAATATAAGTAGACTCATGAAATGCATTCGACCCCTTTTTCAACCTTTTCCACCCTTCCTATTAGGATTTTCCGAAAACAAAATATACGTGTTTCTTTATTTTTAATGGAGATTCTAAATACCAATTTTTACATCTATAACCTTTAAAACTTTTGAGATATAGATACACTCATTTTAAAAATCACCCCCTTTTCACCCCGCCTTAATTGGGTTTTCCAGAAACAAAAAAATACGTGTTTCTTTATTTTTAAAGGAGATCCCAAACACCAATTTTCAGGTCTATAATGTCTTCAGTTTCTGAGATATAAGTAGCCTCATTAAAGGCATTCAACCCCTTTTTCACCCCTTTTCACTCCTCCTATTGCGATTTTCCGAAAACAAAAAATACGTGTTTCTTTATTTTTAATAAAGATTCTAAATACCAATTTTTACATCTTCAAACTTTAAAAGTTTGGAGATATAGATTCACTCATTTTAAAAATCCACCCCCTTTTCACCCTCCCATTAATTGGATTTTCCAAAAACAAAAAAATACGTGTTCCTTTATTTTTAAAAGAGATCAAAAGTACCAATTTTCAGGTCTGTAATATCTCCAGTTTCTGAGATATAAGTACCGGTATCCTGATTAAAGGCATTCAACCCCTTTTCCCCTTTTTCACCCCTCCTATTGGGATTTTCTGAAAACAAAAAAATACGTATTTCCTTATTTTTAAAGAATATTCTAAATACCAATTTTTACATCTGTACACTTTTAAAGTTTTGAGATATAGATACACACATTTTAAAATTTCACCCCCCTTTTCACCCCCTTAGCGACGTAATATCCAAAAATCCTCTCTTAGTGAGCACGTACATCTTAATTTGAATGTATCCTCAAAATTTCATTTCTTTATGTCCAGTAGTTTTGGCTCGGCGATGATGAATCAGTCAGTCAGTCAGTCAGTCAGTCAGTCAGTCAGTCAGTCAGTCAGTCAGTCAGTCAGTCAGTCAGTCAGTCAGTCAGTCAGTCAGTCAGGACAAGTTATTTTATATATATAGATTAAGCTCACATTTAGCAGAAGTGATGTCGAGAATACGGTAGACAGTAGCACATCGAAAGCATCTGACATGTACAGAATGATATAACAAATGATTTGTGCATATTAAATGGTACTTTAACGCCTTTAGGAGCTCCAGTTATCCTCTGAAGTGCTGCCCATCAGTCTAACCCAGGGGTATGCATTGTAGCTTCCTAACCAATTGGATCTCAGTAAATACTACTACTACTACTACTACTACTACTACTACTACTACTACTACTACTACTACTACTAATAATAATATTAATAATAATAATAATAATAATGTGGGGTTTTCAATGGTAAACGTAGGGCAGAAACCAAATGACTTTGGGTAAACAAATTAAACGAAAGTCATGAAATCCTTGTATGGTAAACCAATTCGATCACACCCTTCAGTCGAGTGGACATGGAGTCGTGTAGTCTTTTCAAATAATGACTGTTCCCAGCCTCGGCAATGCAGGAATCCTGGACGAGCTTCCATAAATCATCAGGACGTCTTGATGGAGTATATGATTCTTTACTGGTGACCACATATTCTCAATTGGGTTCAAGTCAAGAGATCGATGAGGTCGGACTATTAAACTATCAATTCGATATCCTGTCTGCTCGCAAACCAGTCTCGAATCAATTGAGATGCCTAGAGTGGATGATTATTCTTCTGAAAATTAATAATTCCATCAGGATGCACCAACCATATAACGTTCCAGCAACCGTTTGTATTTATGCTGGTTCAATATTCCATGAATGCGATGGATTGTACCCACCCCACGACTAGAAATCTACCCCAATATGACACAGATACTCGACCATTGCGGGTACGGATGGTGGCGTATCTGTGATGGAATCAGGTGCCATGAGGACGATGTCTCAAAGCAGGTCCTTCCTTTTTAGTAGAAAAGGTGACTTCATCAGAAAATATTACTCTTTTCCAATCCCGATCGCAATTTCCCAATGGAAAGTCTACACGTTCGACTGTATGTTCCTCGTTAAGAACTTGTCTAGGTATGGCACGTCGATATCTCAAATTGGTCAGGAAGATTAAGAATTGTCTTCGAAGTATCAGTGGTATAAAAGGGATTCCTTTCATCCTTTGCTACTGATCTGGCGTACTGTTGTTGGATAAAATATTCCTTCTACCACTCCCACGGTTTCGAACAAATCTACCCGAACGTTGATAAGTTTACACTGTTCTCCGAGCTGTTCTCTCTCACACGTAGAAACACCTAGCTGCTTTGAATGACGTAAAACTAAATTCAATCACAGCCCGTGTTACACATTCTTTCGTTCCTTCACCACTCTGTGGAGCCATGTTAAAACAGGCAACTGCGAAGTCTCAGGCGGAAATGGCGTCGTTGGCAATGTCGTAGAGTGTTACCTTCTACCTAGTTCGACTCGCTGGTTGAACGGTCAGCGTACTGGTCTTCGGTTCAGAGGGTCCCGGGTTCGATTCCCGGCCGGGTCGGGAATTTTAACCTCAATTGGTTAATTTCAATGGCACGGGGGCTGGGTGTATGTGTTGTCTTCATCATCATTTCATCCTCATCACGACGAGCAGGTCGCCTACAGGCGTCAAATAGAAAGACCTGCACCTGGCGAGCCGAACCCGCCTGGAATATCCCGGCACTAACAGCCATACGACATTTCATTTCACCTTCTACCTAGACTTTAAAATAACGGCGAAGTGTTCACAATGATAGAAATATACATTTTAGAATTAAATCCTAATATTGGGTACATGTAGAGTCTCATTATTTAATCCGTTCAGTGTCGGCGAGGGATCTCACCCCTACCGCTTCAAGCGCAATGTCTCGGAGCGTGAGACATTTGATCGGGGATAGAAATGGGAGAAAACCAGTACTCACCCAGGTGGCCTCTCCTGCTATGCTGAACAGGGGCCTTGTGGGGGATGGGAAGTTTGGAAGGGATAAATAAGGAAGAGCGAAGGAAGTGGCCGTGAACTTAAGTTAGGTACCATCCCGGCATTTGCCTGGAGCAGAAGCGGGAAACCACGTACAGCCACGTCGAAGATCGCTGAGGTGGGAATCGAACACCTTCTATTCAGTTGACCTCCCAAGGCTGAGTGGACCTCGTTACAGTCTCGTACCACTTTTCAAATTTCGTGGCAGAGCCGGGAATCGAACCCGGCCCTCCAGAGGTGGCAGCTAATCGCACCAACCACTATTTAACAGAGGCGGACAATATGTACCTTGAGAAGGTAATATATTAATTGCCTGATAAAGTTGTTGAGTTAAATATTCTCTTTTTAATATAATCGAGAAAATGTTCAGTTCTGAAATTCCAGTGCCCGAAGCATGTCGATAGACGAGAAACTGGCCAGATGTTTCATTCTTTTTCAGAAGAAGCTTGATTCACACTCTGGTGTACAAAGGCATTGTCCCGGAGTGTTTACTCATATGAGTCACCTTTATTCTGAGAAAGATGGGGAAGAGAAAGTATTATCACTGCATTTAAACACAGTTTTCAATTCTTCACGAGTTGCCTATATGCCACAGGGAATGTGATTCAATAATCTAATTTGTTTCTTTTAAGTTACATAGTAGAATTTGCATGTGCGATAAACGAAATAATGTAATGATTTAACATTCTGCTAGAGCAAGAAGTGGAGGTCGCCTTCGTAAACACAATATTGTTAAGTTCCTGGATTCTTTGTCGAGTAAGCTGTGGTTATGCTAGTGCTCACTCAAGAAAGGGTTTGATTACGTTAGAAGAATGTGGTCTGCCGATGATCATTTTCTGACATTACAACTATAGAAGTCAAGTATTCAGCTTTAAATGTAGACGATATTGGGAAGTAATAATGACAAACATCGTCACTTACACCCTAAACCAGTGATATTGTTTAAATTCGTCGTCCAGCAGTCTTTGCGACGATCCTCTATCCAGTTTATGATACTTCCAACTTCCTGAAGTTTCCGTGCTATTTATTTTCTACAGCAAAGTTTGGGGATGAACTCGAGGTTCATTTTCTATCCGGTTGTTCATTTAGAGTTTGACATAGAGTAAATATTAAGTAGAGTAAGTGATAGCAAGTAGTTCTGTGAAGGAATGAAAATTCTAATCTCAGACTCGTTCGAACTTGATCAATTCTCATAACTGAAAGTTCATAAACAAATGAACTGTTAGAGTTTCGAATACCTAAAAGCCTTCAGCCTAGATTTAATCGATACAATTGAGTATTGTAACTTTACTAACTGCTTACCTGACAAATGGGTGCTATTTGAACCTTTACTAGGCTTGAAATTGAAACGATAGTCATAATAATGTGAAACCTTCGTGATATGGGTGCCAAAGTTCACAAAAATGGACCCCTTAAATTTCAATATAGCATGCTAAATTTTCTCTTCTCCCCTAGGGCGTGCACATGATGCTATGTACTGGTACATACCCTAACGTCCTCACCGAACGACATGAAAACGATTAAACGGGTGGAAACTGCACATAGGTTCTGAAATAACTACTTCATACTAATTAAAATTTAACTACCTACAGTATATTCTGCATTAGCACTTCGTGGAAATACATACGACACAATAAAAGATATAGGCGTAATAATCCTTGAGAAATACAACAAAAGATGGGGTAATTTTTGTAAGGAGAAATTGGGCACCGGCAAACCTACATATCAAGCATAACATTCACTAATTCTGTTTATAAACACAAGTTCCAGAATTTAACTTTCGACACACAATATCAAATTTGAATTATTTAAGTCAATACTGTTATTTTAATCAACAATGTTATCACTTGTTTTAAATAGAACTAGCAAGATACCCGTGCTTCGCTACGGTATTATACTGAAATTTATAACTGAATGCTTATAGTTTTAGATATATAATCCGACGAAATTCGCGATCTGACTCCTTTTCTGCGAGAATCCACCAAAATTCCCGATCTGACTCGTTTTCTATTAGATTACGGCACGTTTCCTCCCATTTTCAATCTTCTTTTCCAGCAATCGATTTCGTACTTTCCGGGCTAGGCTCAGGTATTCCTCCCGGTCAGTTGGATCCGTAAATCTTTGCCATCTTTTCCTATAATCATTTTTAATATGGATAAAATCCTTCAGGAGATCCGGCGTGGTGTCATATTGGGTGCCTAGGCGGCACTGAACCCGCGGCCGGGCTGCATTCTTATGCATTCTTAGTCATTACCCGTCCAGGAGCCGTTTCCAGCGCGGTCCGCACACTTGACGATGGTCCGGAACATTATTATTATTATTATTATTATTATTATTATTATTATTATTATGTGTTGCTGGAATGGATGATGACAGGGAAAACCGGAGTATCCGGAGAAAAACCTGTCCCGCCTCCGTTTTGTCTACCACGAATGTCACATGGAGTGACCGGGATTTGAACCACGGAACCCAGCTGAGAGAGGCCGGCGCGCTGCCGCCTGAGCAACGGAGGATCCTGATAAGTACATTAAGAACAGTAAAATCAATTGGTCTCACCTCCTTCTACACCCCACCGCCGTTAAGTTTATTTACCGCCACCCCCCCTCCCAAAAAATTAAATGAAGGCTTGTTTCTTTATGTTTAAGGGAGATTCCAAACACCAATGTTCACGTCTATTACCTTCAGTTTTGAGATATAAGTATCCCCATAAAAATAATTAACTTTTTTCACTTCATTTCACACTACTCCTCCCCCCACTTAAGTGAATTTTCCCGCAAAAAATACTTGTTTCTTTAATAGTAAAGGATCTTCTAAATACCAATTATCACGACTCTAACTTCTTCAGTTTTTGATTTATGTCCTCATGAAAGGAATTCAACTCCTTTACACTCCCGCCCTCCAAGATGGTTTCCCCCCAAAACGCGTTTTTCCTTGTTTTTAAAGGAGATCCAAATACGAATTTTCACGTCTGTAACAACTTTAGTTTTTAATAGATGTATGTATTCTCATACAATTAAGTCAAATAATTTTTCAATTCTTTCACCCCCCCTCCTTCATTGGATTTTCCGAGAATACGTGTTTCTTTATTTTAAAGCAGATTGCAAATATCAAATTTCACGTCTGTAACATCTTCATTTTTGAGATATCAGTAGCCTAATTAAAAGAATTCAACACCATTGTCAGTCACTTTTACCCCCCCTCCAACCAAGTGGTATTTCCGAAAACTAAAAATACACGTTTCTTGATTTTTAATAGAGATGAAAAATACCATTTTTCACTTCTGTAACATGTTACGTTTTTTGAGATAAACTGTAAAAATTCTCATTTTAAAATTTCACCCCTTTTGAGTTCCCCTTAAGTGGAGTTTCCAAAAACAAATCACCTTTGTTTCTTTACATTTACAGGAGATTCCAAACACCCACTTTTTACGTCTGTAACATTTTACGTTTCCAAGATATTCTGTAGATATAGTCTTTCAAAAATTCACCCCAATTTGTCACTCCTGTTTAACCGCCAGTAATTGGATTTTCCAAAAACTAAAAAATTACGTTCCTTTATTTTTAAAGGAGATCCCATATACAAATTTTCAGTTCTGTAATATATTTCGTTTCTGAGATATATGTATCCTCATTAAAGGCATTCAACCCATTTTTCACCCTTTTACACCCCTCCTATTGGGATTTACAGGAAACAAAAAATACTTTTTCCTTTATTTTTAGAGGAGATTCTAACTACCAATTTTTACATCTGTAAATTTTAAAGTTTAAGATGTAGACACACTCATTTTAAAAAATTTACCCTCCCCCCTTTTACCCCCAATATTTGGATTTTCCAAAAACGAAAAAATACGTGTGTTTATTTATTTTTAAAGGGGATTCTAAATACCAATTTTCACACCTATAACCTTTAAAAATTTTGAGATAGATACACTCATTTTAAAATATTACCCCCTTTTCACCCCCTTAATTGGATTTTCCAGAAACAAAAAATACGTGTTTCTTTATTTTTAACGGAGATCCCAAACACCAATTTTCAGGTCTGTAATATCTTCAGTTTCTGATATATAAGTAGCCTCATTAAAGGCATTCAACCAATTTTTAGCCCCCTTTCACTCCTCCTAATGCGATTTTCCGAAAACAAAAAATACGTGTTTCTTTATTTTTAATGAAGATTCTAAATACCAATTTTTACATCTGCAAACTTTAAAAGTTTGGAGATATAGATTCACTCATTTTAAAATATTACCCCCTTCCCCCCCATTAATTGGATTTTCCAGAAACCAAAAAATACGTGTTTCTTTATTTTTAAAGGAGATCCCAAACACCAATTTTCAGGTCTGTAATATCTTCAGTTTCTGATATATAAGTAGCCTCATTAAAGGCATTCAACCACTTTTTAGCCCCTTTTCACTCCTCCTATTGCGATTTTCCGAAAACAAAAAAATACGTATTTCTTTTTAATGAAGATTCTAAATACCAATTTTTACATCTGCAAACTTTAAAAGTTTGGAGATATAGATTCACTCATTTTAAAAATTCACCCCCTTTTCACCCTCCCATTAATTGGCTTTTCCAAAAACAAAAAATATGTATCTCTTTATTTTTAAAATAAATCAAAAGTACCAATTTTCAGGTCTGTAATATCTTCATTTTCTGAGATATAAGTACCGGTATCCTGATTAAAGGCATTTAACCCATTTTTCCCCATTTTCACCCTTTTTCACCCCTCCTATTGGGATTTTTTGAAACAAAAAAATACGTGTTTCCTTATTTTTAAAGAAGATTCTAAATACCAATTTTTACATCTGTAAACTTTTAAAGTTTTAAGATATAGATGCACTCATTTTAAAATTTCACCCCCCTTTTCACCCCCTTAGCGCAGGAATATCCAAAAATCCTCTCTTAGCGAGCACCTACATTTTAATATGAATATATCCCCAAAATTTCATTTCGTTATGTCCAGTAGTTTTGGCTCGGCGATGATGAATCAGTCAGTCAGTCAGTCAGTCAGTCAGTCAGTCAGTCAGTCAGTCAGTCAGTCAGTCAGTCAGTCAGTCTGTCAGTCTGTCAGTCAGTCTGTCAGTCAGTTAGTCAGTCTGTCAGTCAGGACAATTTATTTTATATATATAGATTAACAAATTAGCAATTACACGCTGCTTATGCATGCCTTGAAAAAGGTCCATATATTTCCAAGCACACACAGTACGTGCATGCCTTTCATAGGTAACATGTTATCTGTTCATGCAAGTACGCTGTAGAAAGTTCAGCAACAATGAACTTACCATACAAAACAAAATAAATGAGTCAATCATACTAGCAAGATAGCCTAGATTAGCCATGACGAACCACAGTCCAGATAGCACAAAGTACCAAGAGCTATCAACTGTGCAACAGACTACCATCCCACAGAGAGATAGACAGCTTCACTCGTTCTGCACGCCCTCCCCTCTCTCATTGATGTTGTATCCGGGTCTTCCAAGAGTTGAATCCAGGGCTGTCTTGTTCCTTGAGATCGCTCTAACGCGTCTCCTGTGTAGCTTGTTACGGGGACACTTCCAGGGATTTACTACACCCAAGAACCGGCAAGAATTTGCATATACCTGGGTTAATCACGCAAAAGTATGCTGTTTTAAGTAAATTTGCTTTCCCAATTACTGACCAATATATCATCGCTGTTCGGGCAAAAGGTTATATCTCACAATGCTCTTCTTATCCATTATATTCTTTAAGACTGGTCACGTCTCCCAGCCACATATGGATATGCTGTCCATCAGAACAATTTTCGTTTTGCTCATTTTCGTTGCTAATGGACCTTAAGTACATTATACCGTAGGAGTGCGTAGAAAAGTCATTCAAACATGCATTACTAGAGTGCGGTACTGTAAGATTCATTTTCCAGTTTATACTCTTGCACTCCTCCTCTGCGAACCATGTGACCTTGCCGCGGTGGGGAGGCTTGCGTGTCCCAATGATGCAGATAGCCGAGCCGCAGGTGCAACCATATCGGATGGGTATCTGTTGAGAGACTAGACTAACGAACGGTTCATTGAAAGGGGGGTGGCAGCCTTACGGTAGTTGCAAGGGTGGCAGTCTAGATGATTGACTGATACGGCCTTGTAATAATACTCAACATGGCTTAGCTGTGTTGATACTGCTACACGGCTGAAAGCAACGGGAAACTACAGCCGTAACTAACTCCCGAGGACATGCAGCTCTCTCTGTATGAATGATGTACTGATGATGGCTTCCTCCCGGGTAAAATATTCCGGAGGTAAACTAGTCCCCCATTCGGATCTCCGGGTGGGGACTACACGAGAGGGGGCGATCATCAGGAAGATGGATACTGACATTCTGCGAGTCGGAGCGTGGAATGTTAGAAGTTTAAATCGTTGTGGTAGGTTAGAGAATCTGAGAAGGGAGGTGGATAGGCTAAAGTTAGATGTAGTTGGTATAAGTGAAGTACGTTGGCAGGAAGAACAGGATTTTTGGTCAGGCGACTACCGAATTATCAACACAAAATCAAACAGGGGAAATGCAGGAGTTGGTTTAATAATAAGAAAATAGGGCAGCGGGTAAGCTACTACGACCAGCATAGTGAAAGAATTATTGTCGTCAAGATAGACACCAAACCAATGCCCACTACAATAGTGCAGGTCTATATGCCTACTAGTTCAGCGGATGATGAAGAAATCGAAAGAATATATGAGGAGATAGAAGATTTAATACAATATGTGAAAGGTGACGAGAATCTAATTGTGATGGGAGACTAGAATGCAGTGGTAGGCCAAGGAAGAGAAGGTAGTACAGTAGGAGAATTTGGATTGGGACAAAGGAATGAAAGAGGAAGTCGGCTGGTTGAATTCTGCACTGATCATAATTTAGTCCTTGCCCATACTTGGTTCAAACACCACAAACGACGGCTGTATACGTGGACGAGACCTGGAGACACTGGAAGGTATCAAATAGACTTCATTATGATTAGGCAGAGATTCAGAAACCAGGTGTTGGATTGCAAAACTTTCCCAGGAGCAGACGTGGACTCTGACCACAACTTGTTGGTCATGAAATGCCATCTGAAGTTGAAGAAATTGAAGAAAGGAAAGAATACAAAAAGATGTGATCTAGGCAAGTTGAAAGAAAAGAGTGTGAGGGATTGTTTCAAACGATGGCAGAAGTAAGGAGGACATAAAATGCAGACTAGCACAAGCAAGGAAGAGCTTTCTTAAGAAAAGAAATTTGTTCACTTCAAACATTGATATCGGAATTAGAAAGATGTTTTGGAAGACTTTCGTGTGGAGCGTGGCATTGTATGGAAGTGAAACATGGACGATAACTAGCTCAGAAAAAAAAGAGAATAGAAGATTTTGAAATGTGGTGTTACAGAAGAATGCTGAAGGTGAGATGGATAGATCGAATCACGAATGAAGAGATACTGAATCGAATTGGTGAGAGGAGATCGATTTGGCTAAATTTGACGAGAAGAAGAGATAGAATGATAGGACACATCTTAAGACACCCAGGACTTGTTCAGTTGGTTTTTGAAGGAAGTGTAGGTGGTAAGAACGGTAGGGGTAGACCAAGGTATGAATATGACAAGCAGATTAGAGCAGATGTAGGATGCAATAGTTACGGAGAAATGAAATGAAAAGGTTAGCACAGGACAGGGTGCCATGGAGAGCTGCATCAAACCAGTCTATGGACTGATGACTCAAACACACAACAACACACTCTTGCACTTTAATATGTGAATAATTGTTACCGAATAAACGTAATAATAAATACAACGCAGGGGTGTGATATGTGTACTATCACAATATATGCTCTCATATTTGCATGCATGGCACTGTATTCGGTCATCACCATCATCTGATGTTTTTCTCACGTAGCACGGGTTAGGTTGAAGAACTGGGAAGATAGGGTGAGACATTATTGAATAATTTAAACAAAATCCACAATTCATAATTTTGAAACACCACCTGATCACTATACCGTTAAATGATTGCTCAAATTGTACTTGTTTGCTTGTTTATTCATCTTCCTGCAGGTACAGTTATGACATATCCCTAGAAGCGTTCATAAAATAGAAATATGAGAACATTTTCCCCGTGATTTATAACGTGCTCCAGCAACGGCTCTCCGTCACAATATTTATGAGCCTAGGAAACGCGGCGCAGAACACGTACGGACCTTCGATAACGAAGGTAATTTTCTATGTCTTCCCAGAATTCTGCTTCACTGGGTGTGATGTGCATGTAACATGAGTGTACTCTGCATGTGCTGAGTTCGCAGGAATAATGGTGGTTCATTACTGTGGCATACAGATGAACAGGTGCCTTTATGAATAACATTCAGATTACAATGACGTCTTTTAAGAATTACGAATTATTAGAATATTCATTTCCCCTAATTATTAGTATTACACGCAATTAGCCGTTACTAACACAAAATAATAAATGTAGCCGATTCCATCTAACAAATTGTCACAAAAAATCAAAATGTAATTTATTTATATAAGCTATAAATCATTCTTGGATTTATCTTTAATTATTTTAGAAATGTGAAATTTTGAGATATTTCTTAGACTTCAACTAAGTTATGAAGTCTAGGACACTTCCCCATGCATATCGTTACTACTAGTTACATGTATTTTATCTGTTTTCATCTTCCTCATTATTATTATTTTACAACTTCCCTAATTATAGGATTGACACTAGGAAAAATGTGTACTTCATTTTCCAATATATACCGATGGGAAAAAATAATTAGAACACCCTTTGAGAGGTTTCCAATTAACTCAAGAAACAATACAGTACATATAGAGGACATGAAATGATTACACTTATAGATCAATACCTTATGCGGTTCTGAGGTACTCGGTATGGCCCCATGCTGAAACACCCATATTATTACGCGGTGTAGCCTCCACGGGCGGCGATGCAGGCGCTAATTCTGGCATGCAGTCAATCATAGACGTGGCGAATACTGTCTTGGGACACATTATTCCATGCCTGCTCGACCTGATCACGTAGTTCTGTAACAGTTATGGACTGACGAGTCGCACGAGTCACTTGTCGTCCCATCATGTCCCACACGTGCTCGATTGGAGACAGGTCCGGAGATCGTGCTGGCCAGGGAAGTTGCTGCACGTCTTGCAGAGCACGTTGAGTTTCACGGGCAGTGTATGGGCGAGCATCATCGTGCTGGAACAGCACATCATCTTCCTGTTGCAAGAATGGCGAAAGAACGAGAACGAGAGGTAGCACGGGCTGGTCAGCGTTTCCTCCAAAGGTGAACAAGAGTTGTAGTTTACCGCACTCCAGACCATAAAGCCTGGGGTGGGGCCAATGTGTCTTGTACGAATGCACTCGAAGAGGTAGCGTTCACCAGGTGTACGTCTTACTCGCGAACGACCATCACTTGCGTGCGGGCAGAATCTGCTTTCATTGCTGAAGACCATGGCTCGCCATTCCGTCTTCCAGGTGATCCCCTGAAGGCACCAGTCGAGCCGTGCACGTCGATGCTGTGGCGTAAATGGAAGACGGATATGAGGTGAGCGTGCCCGTATTTCCACGGTTAGTAACCGGTTCACAACAGTTCGTGTTGACACTTCTAGGCTCACATTCGCTCTTATCTGTGCTGCGGTAGCTGTACGATCGTACAGTAGGACGATATTGGTGGGTGTCTCTGCTGCGTGGACGTCCAAAACCTGGTCTACGAGTTTGAGAATGTTCACGTGTCCACTGTTGCCAGTATCGTAGCACAACTGATGAGGCACGACCAACTTGTGTGGCAATTCTCCGAAAGGACCATCCCGCCACTCGGAAGGTCGCAATTTTGACCCCTTTCAAACTTGTTCAGTTTGCTATAGGAAAGGGTAGACATAGATGGCGCTCTGGTAGCTATCTACTGGCGGATGACGTTGAAACCAATATCAACAAATCTACTGTCCTGCAGGTGGCATATGCCGTAATCGGATCAAAATCAACGTCGTCTTACCATATGTTCTAATTTTCATTCCGGCAGTGTGCTAATATAATGTTAACGAACCTACTCATATCAGTATGGGAGTATGACAAAATCTTTGGTATAAAATAGACAAAAGAAGTAGGAATCAAGTTAACAAAGAGTACGCAATGCACTTTAATATGTACTGTATAAATGATTTCTCAATATTAATATTGAACAGCGGATGGCAGCTATCGCTATGTTTTTCAACAGATGGTTTGCTATGCCTGATGAACTCCAAAACTGGGATCAGAATTTCTGAATTATTCCCCGAGCTCCCACCATTAACTATGTGACAGATATATTTTGCTGTCCACATGCTGCTTTATAATATAGGACTGTAGGTTCATAATGCTCTTCTTCTCCAAGTCTACTTCTTCCGGCTGACCAGAATGCGATTCAAATCGCACAGTTGTATCAATGATCACCCCATTATTTCTTTGCAGTTTAAAGGCTGCTGCTTCCATTTACCACCAATACAGACACTTCCTCGTAGATCATATAGCCTCGTTCTTTGAAAGCGTCGGCTATCATGTGTCGAATCTTGTGGTGTCGACTATTCCTTAGAGCATATGTGAACGGACAGGCACCCAGAACATAGGCAAGTGTTTCGTGCTCTCTGTGGCAACGCCGACAGAGGGTGTTGTCCTGGGACCTGCCCGGTAAGGAGAGAACTGCTGTAACGTTAGCTGCCATCTTACCGAGCTCGATAGCTGCAGTCGCTTAAGTGCGGCCAGTATCCATTATTCGGGAGATAGTAGGTTCGAATCCCACTGTCGGCAGCCCTGAAAATGGTTTTCCGTGTTTTCCCATTTTCATACCAGGCTGTACCTTAATTAAGGCCACGGCCGCTTCCTTCCCATTCCTAGCCCTTTCCTGTCCCATCGTTGCTACAAGACCTATCTGTGTCGGTGCGACGTAAAGCAACTAGCAAAAAAAAAAAAAAAAAAAAAAAATAGCTGCCATCTTGATTGCTTCCCGCCATTCTTGACATGAAAGACAATGATGATCCGACATCTGCTTTTTAGTGTGTATTCCTAAAATAATGTGACACCCTCACCCTTATGGGTCAGCTCACTCCAGTGGAATAATTCACGTTTTCGCGATTCAGTACAAATCGGGAAATTCAGAGCGACTGTTGATAATTATGTCAGTCCCTTCAATGCCAAGTTTATTCAAGCATTCATAACCCTCTGCTTTTAGGTCCCTTGTGCCATTTATACAAGGATTGTTTTCTCTACTCAAAACCTGACAGATGTTCATACGTTGCAGTCGAGCTTCCCAAGAGGCGCAGTAGAGACCAAGGCTTTTGTATTTCTGTCAAGTATAACACATGGTTTGGAGTATCCGTCGGTAGTTGAAGGACCTCCTTCATTGTGCTTTTTATTATATTTTCTGCATCGCACAGAAACGTTTGTGTAAGTTTTTACACAAGTGTTGCCTGGAATGGATATATGAGTGTTGGAGTGATTTCTAGTCTGCTTGCAGTAAAGGTTAGTTAACAAGAATTGCTATACGGTATCTTAGCTTTTCCAGGATGGTTTGAGGGTCAAATATAATTTCGTTGGGGAAGTTTACGCCTAGATAACGTACTGATTCACCACTGCTTGTGTTCTTATTTCTTATTGATGTATACTAAGGTTTCCGTTTCTTGACGCATACAGCTACAGATTTAGACACACTGGTATCGAGGACCATTTATTGAAAACATCGTAGGCCAATATTAGTGAGTTTAGCGGCTGCTTCCATGCTGTTACTGATTATTATCGTGCCATCTGAGAAACTCATGATCGTCAGTCTTTGTTCTACTTTCATTGGACGGGAACCATAATGACTAGCTGTGGATTCTTCAGATAACTCTGCAAGAATGTGATCTGTTGCTAAATTATACAGAGCGAAAGATAATGGAGAACCTTGCACGTTTAAATTATATGGGACAGTTTTATGGTTTATTGTTTCGATTTATGTACTGTTTTCTTCTTGTAAATTCATAATGAGATTCGCCAATTTATTGGGAATATCTGCTGAACCGAAAATCTTCCTTAGATGGAGGTGTTCCATATTGTCAAATGATTTTATGCTAACTAAAATTTCCACGCCGAGGCCATGTTTGTTGACTTTAGTCGAGCACAAAACCTCCTGTAATATCGACGTGTTTATATGATGTGCATCTGGGAATTTGCTGAATTCCTTCTGGTTCTGACTCAAACTAATATACAGACGAAACATTTGGTCTAGTACTCGTTCAGTTACCCTCCGAATTATGCTACAGATAGTTATTGGACGCCAGTTAGCTGGACAATCAGTGTCTCCGCTGTTTTGAACGACGACTGTCCTGGCCTGGCTCTTTTCAGAGCATAATGTTACAAAGCTAGTTAGAAGCATTCTAGCAGCAATCAATGAAATGATTTTTAAGGCATTTCCGATTTTAATTGCCCGAACCACGACATGATCATGACCGCTGGCCGTGTCTACCGAAATTCTCTTTACTGTAGCATTTGCCTCTTCTTTAGAAATAACATTAAACATTCCGGTTTTACCAGTAAGTTCAGCTTCGCTAATTTTCAAAGGGTAATCTGGTCTCACGTTATCACTGGGGCTTGAACAGGTTGAAGAAGTATGTGAACAATTTTTGTCTAGAGCTATTCGCATGCAAATAGTGTGCGAATAGCTTTCCTACGTCGATTGTAGTAATGAAACTGAGTTAACTGTTACAAATATTTGCCCGTTCGTTTCTCTTTGTCTCTTTTGGCATACCGTTCTGAATTGGAACTAGTTTTATATGATTGCTGATAGTAGTAGGACAATAGGGTTCCCAGGGCCACGGAGGGTCTGCCTTTTTCTGCTGCGTCAGCATGGAGGTCACTGACCCCTAGTAGTGTACCTAGGCCGGTTCCGACTCCGCGGTCATTGACCCGAGGTCATTGACCCCTAGTATAGTAGTAGGGCAATGACGATTTGCGGATTTTGCATAAGAGAGCGAGCCTAACCTCACAGTTGCCATCTTGAGGGGCCTAACATCACTTTAATGGCTATTTGTTCTTCCCCACGCCTAAGAGAGCGAGCCTAACCTGACATTCGCCATATTGAAGGGGCTATCCTTAGTTTGACGGAAAGATACCCTTCCCGACGCCAATTGCACAAGATGGCGGCTATACACAGCTCCTTGTGAGACGGCCTAGGGGCGCTTGATCAAGATGGCGACTATACACAGCTTCTTATGAGACAGCCTAGGGGAGCTTGCGCAAGATGGCGGCTATACATGACTTCTTACGGAGAAAAATGACGGTTATGGGCGATTGTGCGTGATGGCGGCTCTACATAGGCTCTTATGGAGAAAGATGCCGGCCAGAGGTGATTGCACTAGATGGCGGCTAAAGATGACGACCATGGGCTCTTGCGCAAGATGGCAGCTATACATAAGCTTATGAGGAGAAAGCTAGCTTAGAGGCTACTGCGCAAGATGGCGGCTATACATGGCCTCTTATGGAAAAAGATGACGGCCATGGGCACTTACACAAGATGGCGGCTATTCACAAGCTTATACGGAGAAAGCTAGCTTAGAGGCTACTCCGAAAGGTGGTGGCTATACATAAGCTCTTATGAAATGGCTTAAAGGCGCTTGCGCAAGATGACGGCTATACACAGGCTCTTATAGTGAAAGCTGGCTCAGTGGCCTACTGCGCAAGATGGCAACTATACACAGGCTCATATGGAGAAAGCTAGCTTACAGGCTACTGTGCAAGATGGCGGATATACATAGGCTCTTATGAGATGGCTTAAGGGCGCTTGGGCAAGATGGCGGCTATACACAGGCTTATAGGCGATTGCGCAAGGTGGCGGCTATACCTAGGCTCTTATGGAGAAAGACGGCGGCCATGAGCGATTGCACAAGATGGTGGCTATACATGGGCTCTTATGGAGAAAGATGACATCCATGGCGCTTGCGCAAGATGGCGGCTATACACAGGCTTATATGGAGAAAGCTAGCTTAGAGGCTACTGCGGAAGATGGCGGCTATACATAGGCTCTTATGAGACGGCTTAAGGGCGCTTGCTCAAGATGGCGGCTATACACGGCTTCTTATGGAGAAAGATGCCAGACTTGGACGATTGTACAAGATGGCGCATATACATGGGCTCTTATGAGAACGACTAGTGCCGTAAGAAATACATTGGCTACATTTAAGCCCCTCGCAGTCGGACAAAATATCGGATAAACATGTAACTTGAAATTTTGGTGCCGGAATATACTATTTGAATCTGTTGGCATCGGTTATAAGCATGTAGCTCATGCGGAAAGTGAAATTAAACAGAACGCCTAGTGCTATAAGAAATACATTGGTTACTTTTAAGCCCCTAACAGTCGAACGAATTATCGGATAAACATGTAACTTGAAATTTCGGTTCTGAAATATACTATTTGAATCTGTTAACATGGGTTATAAGCATATAGCTCATGCGGAAAGTGAAATTAAACAGAACGCCTAGTGCTATAAGAAATACATTGATTACTTTTAAGCCCCTAACAGTCGAACGAATTATCGGATAAACATGTAACTTGAAATTTCGGTTCTGAAATATACTATTTGAATCTGTTGACATAGGTTATAAGCATGTAGCTCATGGGGAAAGTGAAATTAAACAGAACGCCTAGTGCTATAAGAAATACATTGGTTACTTTTAAGCCCCTAACAGTCGAACGAATTATCGGATAAACATGTAACTTGAAATTTCGGTTCTGAAATATACTATTTGAATCTGTTAACATGGGTTATAAGCATATAGCTCATGCGGAAAGTGAAATTAAACAGAACGCCTAGTGCTATAAGAAATACATTGATTACTTTTAAGCCCCTAACAGTCGAACGAATTATCGGATAAACATGTAACTTGAAATTTCGGTTCTGAAATATACTATTTGAATCTGTTGACATAGGTTATAAGCATGTAGCTCATGGGGAAAGTGAAATTAAACAGAACGCCTAGTGCTATAAGAAATACATTGGTTACTTTTAAGCCCCTAACAGTCGAACGAATTATCGGATAAACATGTAACTTGAAATTTCGGTTCTGAAATATACTATTTGAATCTGTTGACATGGGTTATAAGCATGTAGCTCATGCGGAAAGAGGATGTTAAGCAGTTATTTTCACGACAAAATTTCTGGCGTCCCTTAAAATATGTGTTTCTTATTTGTTAACTGAAAAACCAGATGAAATTAATATATACAATACATATTTTTCAAATGAATCTAATGAACAATATATTCGGAATTCTGACAAACGACATATTCAATAAAGATTGAACTATTTTCAATAGTTTTTGTATCGTTTCTCGATCAAACATTATTTGTGAATAGGAAATGCTAGTATTATCGCTATCAGCGATATGCTCGCAAAATCGTCAATTTCAAGCAGTAGAATGTTATTGTAATGTTAAGACGGTAATTGCAGTTATCATCGACCACTTGTAAATATTTTTAGGACTGTCTATCATGTCTTTCATTTCACCCAGTCGGATTCCCGTCCGGGGATGTTGTCTTCGAAAACCCAGCGCGGGAGTCCCTCACCTGTCCCCCTCCGTATGTTTCAGAATTCGCTGCAGCAGCAACTAACTACCATATATGTGTTTTTATTTGAGTGATTAGTCCATTGACTGGTTTGATCCCTATCCTGTGCTAACCTTTTCATTTCTACCTATCCGCTACATCCTACATCTACTCTAATTTGTTGCTCACGGTCATGTCTTGGTCTACCCCTACCGTTCATATCGCCTAAACTTTCCTCAAACGGTAATTGAACAGTGTTTTAAGACGTGTCCTATCATTCTCTCTATCTTCTGGCCAAATCTTTCTCCTTTCGCCTCAGTATCTCGTTATTCGTGATTCGATCTAACCATCTCACCTTCGGCATTCCTCTGTAACACAATATTTCGCTTCTACTCTCTTTCTTTCTGAGCAAGTTATTGTCCATGTCTCACCTCAGACAATAATGCCACGCTACACACAAAATTATTCAAGAACATCTTTCTAGTTTTACACTGACTGACAGAGCAAATGCAACACCAAGAAGGAGTGGTTCGAAAGGGATGAAAGTTTGGGAAAAAACAGAGACGGCACGGACGAATAATTGATGTTTATTTCAAACCGATATGCAGGTTACACAATGCGCACGGCATCGACTCAGTAGGATGTAGGACCACAGCGAGCGGCGATGCACGCAGAAACACGTCGAGGTACAGAGTCAATAAGAGTGCGGATGGTGTCCTGAGGGATGGTTCTCCATTCTCTGTCAACCATTTGCCACAGTTGGTTGTCCGTACGAGGCTGGGGCAGAGTTTGCAAACGGCGTCCAATGAGATCCCTCACGTGTTCGATTGGTGAGAGATCCGGAGAGTACGCTGGCCACGGAAGCATCTGTACACCTCGTAGAGCCTGTTGGGAGATGCGAGCAGTGTGTGGGCGGGCATTATTCTGCTGAAACAGAGCATTGGGCAGCCCCTGAAGGTACGGGAGTGCCACCGGCCGCAGCACATGCTGTACGTAGCGGTGGGCATTTAACGTGCCTTGAATACGCACTAAAGGTGACGTGGAATCATACGCAATAGCGCCCCAAACCATGATGCCGCGTTGTCTAGCGGTAGGGCGCTCCACAGTTACTGCCGGATTTGACCTTTCTCCACGCCGACGCCACACTCGTCTGCGGTGACTATCACTGACAGAACAGAAGCGTGACTCATCGGAGAACACGACGTTCCGCCATTCCCTCATCCAAGTCGCTCTAGCCCGGCACCATGCCAGGCGTGCACGTCTATGCTGTGGAGTCAATGGTAGTCTTCTGAGCGGACGCCGGGAGTGCAGGCCTCCTTCAACCAATCGACGGGAAATTGTTCTGGTCGATATTGGAACAGCCAGGGTGTCTTGCACATGCTGAAGAATGGCGGTTGACGTGGTGTGCGGGGCTGCCACCGCTTGGCGGCGGATGCGCCGATTCTCGCGTGCTGACGTCACTCGGGCTGCGCCTGGACCCCTCGCACGTGCCACATGTCCCTGCGCCAATCATCTTCGCCACAGGCGCTGCACCGTGGACACATCCCTATGGGTATCGGCTGCGATTTGACGAAGCGACCAACCTGCCCTTCTCAGCCCGATCACCATACCCCTCGTAAAGTCGTCTGTCTGCTGGAAATGCCTCCGTTGACGGCGGCCTGGCATTCTTAGCTATACACGTGTCCTGTGGCACACGACAACACGTTCTACAATGACTGTCGGCTGAGAAATCACGGTACGAAGTGGGCCATTCGCCAACGCCGTGTCCCATTTATCGTTCGCTACGTGCGCAGCACAGCGGCGCATTTCACATCATGAGCATACCTCAGTGACGTCAGTCTACCCTGCAATTGGCATAAAGTTCTGACCACTCCTTCTTGGTGTTGCATTTGCTCTGTCAGTCAGTGTATATCAATGTTTGAAGTGATCGAATTTATTTTGTTAAGAAAGACATTCCTTGCTTATGATAGCTTGCATTTTATGTACTCCTTACTTCTGCCATTGTTACTTACTGTATTTTGCTACCAAAATAAAATTATTCATCAACTTCCTTTCACATTTCGTAATCTAATATTTCCTGCATCACCTGACTTCGTTCGACTGTTCTCCATTATTTTTGTTCTACATTTATTTTCATCTTGCATTTCTTCTCCAAGACCGTGTTTCTCTAGAACTTCAGCAGACTCAAATAAAATAATATCGTCGGCAAGTCTCAGAGTTGTGATTTCCGCTCTTTCGATTGCGATTCCATTTCCAAATTCCTTTTCGATTTCCTTTACCATCTGTTCTCTTTATACATCGCAGGTATCTGGAGCTGATCACCTTCCGAATCTTAAATAGTTTGGTCCTATCAGTTTTTTTTTGAAATGCTTTTCCTACATACGAGCTCATACACTGTATGTGGGCTTGTTCTTCGTCTAAGATTACAAGGAAAGTTAGGATTACTTCGTGTGTTCCTACATTGCTTCTGACGCCAAACGGACCTTCTGCCAGGTCAGATTCAACTTGTCTTTCCATTCTTCTGTAAATAATATGTAAGCAGTGGCGGTTCGCGCATGAAGGGCTTTTGGGCGCCAACCGCCTTTTCAGAAACAGAAACAGTTGACGTTATTTCACTCTGTAATTGATTACATTCGCACATGAGAGATGGACAAATGTAGCGAGGTCGAACTTACGTGGTGTGATATTCAGTTATACAATGTTATCTTTATTATTCTGGCTGTAAGCATTTTACTTTTCTATTTTCACGAAAATGGCAAAGGCTTTCATACTGTGGCTGCTGTCCAGCGAGCACGATGTTTCCTCTTTAGTCGTGAAGCGCTGAGTAGGTCACCCACACAAGCATCAATGATCTGCATTTAGGGCTGTTGCCCAGGTGGCTGGCAGATTCCTTATCACCATCCTTCCCACCCGGAGATCTGAATTTTACCTGGGAAGAAGCCATCATCAATGCATCATTCGGTCATATACAGAGAGAGTGCTTCATTATCTCGGGAGTTAATGACGACTGGAGTTTCCCATTGCTTTCAACCGTTCACCTATCATTGTATCTAAGCAATGTTAGGTATTATTACAAGAACATGGCAGTAAGTCATCCCGACTATCCTCCTTGCAACTTCCGAAAATCTGCTATCCCTTTCTATGAACCATTCATTACTCTGGTTTCTCGACAGATACCCTATGGTTGTACCTACCGCTCGGCTACCTGCTTCTCGTTCATTGGGACCCTCAAGTCACCCCACTGCGGCGAGGTAACATGATTCATAAGAGGGAGGAGACAAGCATATAGAGTAGAATATAATTATCAGATGTATCATTCGCAGTGATTTTTCAAACACTTTATCAATATCATATTATAATTTTTGAAGCACTCCCTGCACCATCTGTGGTTCACAATAATGCTACTGTCGTGGCAGTATGAACCTGGCCTGGTTCTATTAAAATCTTTATTAATACATTTTTATTGCATTTCTGCTCCCTATAAAACATTGTGAAGCCTCTGTCTCTTGTTTCGTAGTCATTTGGACTCCAGCACATTCTGTACTCTCACTTCTCACGTTCCTCACTGCGAGAGATCTCGCTCTTCTATTCACTCTTGTGGGCGTTCTCAGGTACACTGTTTGAACATCGCCATTTTAGAACAAACAGGTCTTTTCACTGCTTCGTAACCTCCCCCTGGTCTGAAGAGCCTCTCCCTCGCGTTGTCAAACAGGCCTACGTAATGACTGAGGGTGCATTTCACGGAAGTCGTCAAAGATATCACTTTCCTTGGTTTAATCGTAGTATTTCTAGGATGTCTGTGACTACCCAAGTCTGTTTTTGTTATTGGACGGGATTTTAAGGACATATACTCTTCCTGATATTACTTCAATTTTCAGGCGGAAGTTCGAACTCGGGGTCCACCAGGGTTGGAGATTCGGCCATCCGAGTGAATAACCAGCAGATAAGCTACTGAGTTTAGGCCTATTTCATCCCCCATAAAGTGTTGCTAAAATGTATTAATTTACTTTATTTATTTATTTATTTATTTATTTATTTATTTATTTATTCAATTCATTCATTCAACTTCGCTAATAGGCCAACCAGGACCCACGATAAGCCTCACTTTACATTCTGGCATTTGTTCATTCTTCGCTTGATCCACATCGTCTTCATTAGCTCAATGTGTTTAGCACGACGTTCATCTGTCCATTTAGCACCAGTTACCCGTTTTTCGTCCCGAAAAGTCCCAAAAGTCTTGATGGTTGCTCTGGAAAGATTTCGGTCTTGTGCATCTTCTGCTTGTAGGCCCAGTTCTTTAAGATCTTTCTTGATATTAACGTACCATGGCATTGCCGTTTTTTGGTTTTGAGTCAAATATACTGAAGATACGTCTTTACGCATTGTGTCCGTGATCTTGTCTATCTTAGAGTATATTTCTTGCCTGGATTTTCTAATATATTTTCTAATATATATGCCATTTTTGTAGTTTGGACCAAGTATGGTGTGTAGGATATTTCTTTCTTTCCTCTCTAAATCCGCAAGCAAACATTTCTCCGACAGGATAAGGCATTCAGATGCATACAGCGATACTGGTTTGATGACAGTGTTGTAGTGACGATTTTTATGTTTTATTTATTTATTCATCATCATCATCATCATCTGTTTACCCTCCAGGTTCGGTTTTTCCCTCGGACTCAGCGAGGGATCCCACCTCTACCGCCTCAAGGCCAGTGTCCTGGAGCTTCAGACTCTTGGTGGGGGGATACAACTGGGGAGAATGACCAGTACCTCGCCCAGGCGGCCTCACCTGCTATGCTGAACAGGGGCCTTGTGGAGGGATGGGAAGATCGGATGGGATTGGCAAGGAAGAGGGAAGGAAGCGGCCGTGGCCTTAAGTTAGGTACCATCCCGGCATTCGCCTGGAGGTGAAGTGGGAAACCACGGAAAACCACTTCGAGGATGGCTGAGGTGGGAATCGAACCGACCTCTACTCAGTTGACCTCCCGAGGCTGAGTGGACCCCGTTCCAGCCCTCGTACCACTTTTCAAATTTCGTGGCAGAGCCGGGAATCGAACCCGGACCTCCGGGGGTGGCAGCTAATCACGCTAACCACTACACCACAGAGGCGGAATAATTCTAAAACTACATAATAGACCACAAAATATCAATCGACATCTCCAAAAGGAATTCTATAAAAACACACTTTACACATAACTGGTAATAAAAATCTTAAAGGTAAATACAGTATTTTAAAAAATATCTGGGCAACGCCAGGTATTACAGCTAAGTGTCCATATAATGTTTAAAAACAAAATGTTTCTAACAGTCTCTCATAACCATCCGTCACACCAGAAGATCTACGGTATGCTGAATTTTGCTCAGGAAACAAATGTTGCTCTAAATCTCAGCAACTCATTCAACACATGTATACTCATGTTTTCAACTCTATTAAATGAATCGTAGAAGTAAAAATTGAGAAAGCATATCATAGACTTACCACAACTTTACTACTTAACACTAGGTTTAACTGAGTACTAAACAAAAATTAAAATTACATTTAATTCAAATTTAAATTAACTTTCACAAATATTCAAAGAAATGGAGGAAGAGAAGGATCATGAAGAAATGGTGGAAGAAACCAAAATGAAGATATAACAAATTTGGAAATAGAAGGAACTATAAAGATGAAAAGTTGAAAAGCATCAGATGTGGATAAGGTGGCTACAGAGATGATAAAGTAAACAGAACCAGTAGGGTTACAGTGGATATATATATATAATTTTGAGTGATATGGAAGAAAAAAGAAGTACCAGAAGATTGGAGGAAGGGTCTGATAATCCTGGTATTCAAGAAGGATGATAACAAAGAATGTAGCAACTATAGGAGAATCATCCTCATTTCACTTGTAGCAAACGTCTTTGAGAGAATATTAGAGGAGGCCAATGACCTTAAAACAACAAGCAAGAATATTAGAGGGAAGAATGAGGATGAAAGTACAAAAGGAAATGGAGGAAGAACACTATGGATTTAGACAAACTTTTAGTTTAATTTTTGCATTAAGGAACATGGAGAAAAGATGGGAGTTCAGGAAGGATTTAGTGATGACATTTATAGATATTGAGAAGGAATATGTCAGTGTACCACAGCATCTGGTCTGCGAATGCATTGATTAAAAAGAAGGTAGGCAGAGCAGAAGTACAAATGATCAAAGCCATATATGAAAGGTGTGTAAGTAGTGTGAAGACTAAGATAGGACAAACAAACTGGTTCATTTATTTATTTCGAAGTTAATTTTGTAATATTAAGAGTGAACACACTCATCATTTTTTTTCAAATGGTAAAATGTCACGTTTCCGAAGTTGTAGGACTCAACAGTCTTCCACGTACGCTGAACAAGTGGTTGCGCGGTTTGAGTCATGTAGCTCTCAGCTTGTATTCGAGAGATAGTGTGTTCGAACCCTGCCGGAAGCCCTGAAGACAATATTTCGTACTTTCGCATTTTTGCAACAGGCAAATGATTAGGCTGCACCTTAATTAAGGCCACGGTCGCTTCCTTCCAACACTTTGCCCCTTCCTAACCCATCGTCGCCATAAGACCTATCTGAGTCAGTACGACGTAAAGCAAATAGTAAAAATAATTCATTGACCATTACCTGCTCTACCCAAGCAGTATATTTGAGAAACCATGCAGGAGAATTATGGTACAATCTCTATCGGGTATGTCGCTGATTCGAAACGTCAACAACAGTCACATGATCGCAGTGCTTCTGTGCCGGCAAGGGCTGAGTAACCAATGCGCAATCCTTTTGCAATTTAAAGTGGTTGTGAAAAAAATTTAAAACACATCGGACCTGGTGAGTATAATTGATTATCTCCACCTCTGTGGTGTCAGCCATGATTCGTGCTCTGTGACTTCACAGTAAATGAAGAAACAGCCATGGCTTTTAAAGGTGTGTTGTTCTCAGCATTCTCTTGGATTTATTTTTGGGATAACCTAATAATTTATCCTTCAAGAAAGATGTGTAAGGAGTCTGACGATTCTAGTCGTACTTGGAAGGTAACGATATAAAGTTAAGCCGGCGTAATCTATCTATATAAATAAAATCGTAACGAACGTGTGACTGTACATTGAACATTTTGACGACATTTGCTTATAATTATCCGCTTCAGGTTTAATGACCATATAAAAAAAATTTACCTTTGATGTATGTTTGTCTGTTTGTCCGTTTGTTGAGTTCTTATAACTGGAAAACTACTGGATATATTTCTAACAAACTTTATATTTAGAATCCACCTGTCCTTGGGTAGGTTTAGGGCCAATGTCATTTCTAAATTCCGCATTGGTTTGGGGATATATAGGAAATCGAAACAGGGATTTTACCCTCCCACAGAACATACATGACCAACCTTAATGGAAAATTACCAGCGTTAATGGAAATCAATTTCTAAAAACATATTTCTCATGCGCACCTTTCGATACCAGGATAACGAGGGAGATATCAATAACGGACTGTTTTACAGGCTGTCATGTCATTTCAAGGTGGATTAAAAGTTTTAATTAAAGAACCATTTTACTCTTTTCGATAAGAGAGGTTATTTTCAACGATTGGCTTCATGAGTTGTCACCCACAGCGCCACTCTCGGTTTCAGATAAACAACAATATGTAACCGATAAGTTGGGACCTGGAACTGTACCGTTCAATATACTCTGTGATCGTTATCATCTGTCTCCACTTTGTTCAGCTTTATCGTATTTCACTTATTGCCACGTACTTTCGAAGGAGAATATCCGTTTAACACGCCGTATGAAACGTTCGAATGCAGACATGTAACTTCACATACATTCATGAAGGAATCGCGAAATCGATTACCAATTCCTGTCCGAAGAACGGGTATATATATGCTAAATATTTCACATGCTTGACGGACTTACACTTGAATACACACGAGTTGGAGTTCTATAATTGAGGAGTTTTGCTCTCTCTTGTCCTGCGGCCAACGTCAGACCAATGAATGAGTGAAACTGGTGCACACAGAGCGCCCGGTATCAAGTTACAGAGCCACTTTGTGTAATATCGTGTTACGTGGCTCTATAATGAGGAGCCTGATTGCTAGGGAGCCTTGTTGTCAGAAACACATGTTGACGACATTAAAACGCCCTCTGTCACTTTGTTAGCTGGATATATCATGATGAAATGACAAGCTCCTCTGTTTTGTAGTTCGGCAGTTCCCTAATATGTCTTTCATAGCAAAGGTAGTGAAGTTCGCGTATATATCCCAGGTCAGGTTCTTGGTGTTTTAACGGAGTTTATAGTGGTTGATTAAACCACCAGAGCCTTAACCAAATATTGGAGATCTTGATTAATGTCCGTCCAAGATCGATTCGTTATAGCTTCCGTTGAATAAAATTATATCCAGATACCCTTCGGTGTTTCTTTTCTTTCTTGGAATATCCAACCGGTTGTAGATGGTAGGTTCAAATTCATTCGTAGATCTTCTATAACGAAGGCCTTGTTTGTAAGCTTGGAAAACAATCTGGACCGTGTATTCTTGGATACACCAAGTTTGTTCGTAATATTATATCTGGTAAGGTCAATCTGTACGGGACTCGAACTGCGTTTACCTCCAGAATATTATGAATCATAATTCTCAGCTCATCAATGCCCTTTATCAAATTCCAATTTGAACGATATAAGAGTGGCCGTGGTGATTATTGTTTTAAGAGGAAGGAAAACTAGGCAACCTTCCACTAATCATATAGAAAAATAGAGGGGATCTGACACTTCGAAGAATGAAGGTATCGGCCAAAGAAAGACAAGGGCCACTAAGGGCGTGAAAATGAAAGAATCCTAGGGCCTCGCAAGCTTATACCATCGAGGCTTGAAAAGAACAAGAGTTGACCAAGAGAGGTCGGATAGGATAGACGAAAGTGAGGAGCCTGGCACAAGTAAGTGGAAGCAATACCAGGACTCACCTAAGGGCCCATTAAGTGGTCAACCCACGCTCCCAAGTTCAGAGGTAGGGCACCTTTTAGTAGCCTGTTTCGAAAGGCAGGGGTTACCGTAGGTGTTTTCCTACCACCCCCACCGACAGGGAGAACGATATAAGACTTTTGTTGAGCGTGTCAAAGGTCTTGGAAAAATCAATAAAACAGTCGAAGATTTTCCAGATGAATATCTTAGAGGATCTTCTATATCCCCTGACAGGTTTTGACTGCTTCAAAAGTGTTTCATCTTTTCCTGAATATGAAATTTTCGTTATGAATATTGTACATGGCTACTCCTGTGAATATAATTGTTATGAGCTGGGTCAGTACCTACAAGAAATTATTTCCCATGGCTTTACCTCTGTAGGCTATAAGTTTGGGTCGCACAGTCGCATTTTCCGTTTATAAAATAACTTTCTTAAAGATGATCTCAGTTCTATTTGTATGCTATTCCGTCTCAGAAATAACTTAATTCGTGTGTGACTTCCGGAAGAACATTCGTGGCTGCAACATTCAGATGTACGTTGAATATTCTATTCGGGCCGAGATATTTGTTGCTTTTCAGGATCAGGTTTTTGACCTTTGCAGTTGTGTGAGCCTCCCAGGAGGTTTTGCCTATTCATCTCGTTGTTTTCGGTCTCAGGAGGTTCATTGCTAGGCATAGATTCCTCTTGGCTTCCTCTGTCATCTTGTTTGATACTAGGTACTTCCTTTCCTGTTTCAGAACGTGTTTAATTTTTTCGTGGAGCTATTTTGGGTTCTAAGTTCAGATCCATTCTTTTGAAATGTGCAGAGTCCGTAGAATCCGCTTCCTCCCTTCATAGCATTCCTCACCGAAATATATTCTGGCTTTTCCTCTTGGCCTATGCATCATAGCCGATTTGATAACATCGTCTAGCGCTGTCACCGCCGGTTCCAAGCCAAACACCGGTATGCTGTTCTTAAACGCATCTAGTTTGGCCAAGTTTTGGAGGAGTATGTTGTCATCCAACCTTCATGATACAGATTCACTGGTTCCGAAGTGACCATTCACTTTGAAAGGTGTGCTCTGGTAAAGAACGCTTCAAGTGAGCAGTGCTTTTTGAGCTGTGTTTCAGATTCCTTGTACACAATCTATGGTTCGACAGTTTTAGTGCACGGCCTTTATAAAGATTAGGTGTACTGCACAGTGACCATTCTGTGCGAAGCATGTTTCGTGCTCTTTCTTGTTAACAATTATAAACTCATTTTTCGTCCCTCATACACAATAACTCGTCGCTTACTCGTCGTAAACTTGATTCTACACTTTATATCCCGGGCCAGAATTAATATGAGTGTATCCTGTTTATTTAAGAGTTTAGTAGGGGCTAATTCTAGAGTAATTTTCAGCCCATCTACGTTCCTGAGACATAACTTAATCCTCAAATCTCCCCCCCCCCCCCCAGTGGGCGGGAAATCGGAATTTTTATCTTCTTACCACGATTCCACCTGGCCACGAGTATGGAGTGTCAATTTTATGCCGATTCCTGAAAGTGATCCGTGCCTTGAAAACTTGGAGTGCCCCCCTGTTCTGCAGCTCTTCCAACCCTGGAATGTTCGTTATTTGTAGTTTATAAAATGTCTCGTGATCATGTCTTGTGTTATTAATTAATAGTTTTTGCCCGTATGCTCTTCGGGTTGCACCTTTCATGTTAGTAAGTTCTGTTCCGCATTCAGCACCGTTCTGCTTCGTGCCAATGATTGTTAAGGTCTTGATTGTTAAGACACTGGTTGGTTGTCCTCTTGTGACTTATATGTATATACATTTGTCATCTTCAAGGAATTGGGATGGATGTTATTCGTGGATTTCAGATATATTTGTAGTCTGCTTCCGATATTTGACTGTTGCAGTTTTGATTGTTGAGGCATTAGTTCGTCTACTTACTACTTCGTCTTCGAAGTATTGGGCTGGTTGTTCTTCATGGATTTCAGTCACATGAGTGTCCTGATTCGAGCCAATGACTCTTTGGTTCTTGTCTTACAGTAACTGGCTTCTCGACACATGATCGCCATATGCATACTATAGCCATCTTCGGTATACTTGTTGGAATTAAGTTGCAGGCCCGTCAAACAAATATCAATATCTTAGAAAGGGACAATACCACGAGTATTGGCGCAATGATTAACAAACTTCAGCTTCGATGGATCGGCCAAGTCGCCCCCATGCCTATCCTCCCAAAACAAGTGGTGTATTCTCAATTGAAGGATGGACAAAGGAACCAGAGAGGACAGTACAGGTGATGCAAGCACGTTCCAAAGTCTAAGATGCCAAACTGATATCGACAAGTGCGAGGATGTACCACCTAATCGACCGACATTGTGACGTATTGTCAAAAGATCATACAACAGTTTGATCAACAGTGACGAAGGCTCGAGTCTCATAAAATAGATTTTAGAAAATAACGACAAAATCAGAGAAGAAATGACTACCAGTCTCTAAAACTAAGAGTTTTGATACACGTGATGTGTGATGTCTATTGGAATAAGTGCCAGCATAATTTTACTGAGGTGGTCATGGAAGAAAACTTTGGAATAAATAAGAACCAGAATAGACACTGTCACCTGACATTGAAACATTTAACCATCGCTCCCTAATATTCTTAGATGGCACGGCTCAGGAACCTATTTGGTAATTCCCACAAGGTACTGCGGTCACATAGGACTCCGTTCTAGAGTCATCAATATTATTTTGCTGCATTTGTGAGGTCTGGAGGTTTGAGTTCGTCATTCAATCACAAGCGATCACACATGTTTTAACTGACTTGTTGGACGGCTCAAGTGGGGAGCATTTAAAACCATCAAAGTGTACTTAAACTAAGTACCTTCCTATGTGTAGAGATAAACACTCATACGGTGTTAGATAATTAATAAACTCTGATAAATATTCATGAGCTTCGTAACTCTCTAAAGCTTCTGAACTCAGCTGAAGAAGCAACAGGTAATCGTTACACGTATAAGAAGTAACCCTCACATCACCATTCATTTCTGGTTAATGAGGAAGAAGGATTTACTCCCTGTATTGAGATTCAGTGAGAAATATTATATTACCAAGAGTGGCTTACACGGGTTTTAATACACCATTGTAACGTTAAGCGTTCCTATCTGACATGATACATTAACTCCTTTATTGTAGAATCCTTACGACGTATTTGTTTTCTTATTTATCATTGGTCACAAATGTTTCTACAGCCCGGGAACTGTTTACATGGAAAGTGATAGATTAGTGAAGAGTTATAAGGCATATCCACAGTTGATTATTATTTCAGGTGAGAAATAATTAACCGAACGTGATTGACACACATTTATAAAATATTTAAGGGAGTTGTAACTCTCAAAAAATAACACCATTTCTTAGATTTTTTTTTGCTATTTGCTTTACGTCGCACCGACACAGATAGGCCTTATGGCGACGATGGGGCAGGGAAGGGCTAGGAGTGGGAAGGAAGCGGCCGTGGCCTTAATTAAAGTACAGCCCCAGCATTTGCCTGGTGTGAAAATGGGAAACCACGGAAAACCATCTTCAGGGCTGCCGACAGTGGGATTCGAACCTACTATCTCCCGAATACTGGATACTGGCCGCACTTAAGCGACTGCAGCTATCGAGCTCGGTCTTAGATTTTTACCTACAAAGTAATTTAGAATTTCCTGATACATCAGTTGTTAAAAAATTGTTCTAGAAAGAAGATTTGAAGTTTATTAGTTTATAGTTAAATGCAATGCTGCTTTCACAAGCATGTCTTAAAAGCCTGATTTTCAAAATTAATTGAATAAAAAGGCTGTGGTTCCAACAGAATATTCTTAAATTATTTACTTTGGGTGTACAATTTTTAGCATCTGACGTTTTGAATATATTATGTACTTATATATCACACATAAACATACATATCACATATTGCAGTTTTCTTCAATATTTTAAGATAATTAAGCCAAGTTACTAAATCAAAGCCATAGCAAACTCTGTCTTACTATTTAATTAGGGTAATTGATACAATATATGCTCTTCTCAGAATATGCAACATACAGCAAGAGAAATCATAAATGTTATTCAAACTACAAAGGCTTTAACTCTGATTCAGCGAACTTACAATAACTATGTGACAACGAAGTCCGAGTGGCGAGGAAAGCAATAGCCTACACTGTGTGTGCAGAGATTGGCGTACATGGTTACTGTAATTTGTTTGTACAATATTATTTAGGTACTATGGTCGTCTGACGAGAAGCAGCATGCATGCGGGGTAAGGGGTGCGGAAGGTAAACATGGCTACCGCGCATGCGCTAATGTTAAGGCTCAAGGCATGACAATAAACATCGGTTAGGTCCGCGGCGATACTTGCTGCTGTGAAGTTTTAAATTGGTAATGAAATTGTGCTTTAGTTACACATTCACTGTAATTACTGCATAATGAACACGCTTCTCTTTCAGAGACCTCGCACTGTTTATCACGACTAATGTTTGTAGTTTAGTGTAGTATCCTGTACTCGTTTGTACCTACAAACTGCCGCGACTTCTCGTGAGACGCAGATAGTACAATCAAGGGTATTAACCTCAAGGGTACGGCGTATGATACTCCTGTATCATTAAAGGGGGCCTTATCATATGCCTGAGTTACTGAACACACCCACATGTGCACCGATCTCGTACCACCGATGCAGGCTCTGTAATCAAGTTGGAGGTCGATAAATCGAGCCCCTTTTATAATCTAACTAGCTGTAGTACCCGGCGTTGCCCGGATGGTTTTGGAATGTTTACTTTTAAGGTTTGTATTATTATTTATTTATCGTGTCAGAAGTACAAAGTAAACGAGACAAAAATTAAACAGGAAATTTTAAACATTGGTTGACCAAAAATTGGCCACGACAAGCGCATTTCGAGTTGCCCTCATTAGATCTTTAATGGTACAAGTGGCTGGAGAAGAAGGACACAGTAGAAGATGCTCGTTAGTCTGCTTAGTACCACACTTGCAGTAAACTGTATCCACAGGAAGGCCCCACTTCTGTAGGTTGGTAATCGATTGAGAGCCTTCCATGTTGTCCACTTTTCAGAATGTCCAGGAGGAAGTTCTTCCTTTGGAACCATCCATTCTCTCAAATGTTGACATCTTTCCCGCCACATTGAGATTCTTGCTTGTTGTGGTGTTCCTTTAAGAGCTTCAGTGGTTGTCAAGAAGCTCTTTCTTGATTTCAACCTAGGATGTGCTGGTTGACAGGCATACAAAGGATGGGCTTCCATAGTCATAGCCTTGCTTTCTTCATACCTAGCAGCAATCTCACGTCGGATTTCAGGTGGTGCTATACCAGCGAGACAGTGTTTATCTATGGGAGTAGGTCTTAAACAACCTGTGATAATACGGCAGGTGTCATTTACTGCTACATCTATGTTTTTGGCATGGCTGGACTTATGCCACACGGAGCATGCATACTCAGCAGTGGAGTAGCACAGTGCTAGCGCGCTTGTTTTCACAGTGCAAGGGTGAGCTCCCTAGGTGGTGCCTCGAAGTTTCCGCACTATGTTGTTTCTGGCAGACACTTTTTGTTTCACGTTTAGGCAATGTTTCTTATACGTAAGCTTACGGTCCAGAGTCACTCCCAGGTATTTTGGAGTAGAACAGTGTTGAAGAGGGATTCCTTCCCAGGTGATTTGTAGCGTTTTAGCTGCTTTTTTGTTATTGAGATGAAATACACAGCTATGAGTTTTGGCAGGATTTGGCTTTATTTTCACTGTAGTAGTTGGTAAATTCTTTCAGAGCTTTGGATAAAGTCTGTTCTACCTTTTCAAAACAGTTGGCCTGAGCAGTGACTGCACAATCATCAGCATAGATGAAACTCTGGGTACCTTCAGGTAGAGGCTGATCGTTAGTATAGATGTTGAATAACAGTGGTGCGAGCTCACTGCCCTGCGGTAACCCATTCTTCTGTGTTCTCCATCTGCTTCTTTTTCCCTGAAATTCCACAAAGAATCTTCGGTTTTGGAGAATATTTTTAATGTTGCACATTAGATGGAAGTCTTTGGTGATGTCATACACTTTTGTTAGAAGAAGCCGATGGTTGACTGTGTCATAAGCTGCAGAAAGATCAGTGAAAACAGTGCCTGTAATGAGCCGATTCTCGAAGCCATTCTCAATGTGCTGTGTCAAGTTTAATATCAGTTAGTTATGCGTGAAGTGAATTTTTATAGAATTCCCTTTCGGGATATTGACTTTTACCGTCTATTATGTATTTTGAGAGTTGTTTAGATCTGCTTGATTTCAAATTTTAGGTTATTTAATTTTCGAGTAAAACGCTGTCCTTGTGGAAGCTCAGATTGACTGGGAAGTATTTGATCTTTTCGAAAAATATTAAGTGATAACTATATGTATTCCCTGTCGCGCTATAGATATGATCTACACGGTTTCAATTGTAATTGAGACTGTCAACAATCACCCTTGCGACCCCAAAAGCAGTGGATTCAACACTAATCTCGGTCATTTTAGACTACTTACTATTAAGCCCCTCTCAGCCTCCCGTCTCAATGGAGGCTGAACGTGGACTTAAACGGTATTCAGAGCGTCACAGTTCTTCTCAGCGTCATATAAACAATGGAATTAACATTAATATCGAATTTTTCCGTTAATTTTACATGTCATCTCCTCCCATTCCCCACCTCCAGCGGGGTTCGCATGTTTTATCTCCATAGTATTTTTCTTTCCAGACGGTAAGTCATATGTGTACCAAGTTCCATTGAGAAATATTCTAGAACATACTAACTTTCATCCATAATCTAGGTTATTTTTACATTCATTTTCACCCCTTCTCAACCTCCATACTGATTGTGGAGAAGTATGACTTAATCACCCAGAGTGTCACAGTTCAACTCAGCGACATAGTAAACAATTTATTCGAAGTTAATGTCAGTCATTTTCGTTATTTTTATATTTCACGACCTCTTCTAGGAGAGCTAGGGGTGTTTTACCCAATAGTATTTATTTCAGGTAGTAAGTCATGTGTGTACCAATTTTGTATGAGGGATATGCTGGAAGAACACACATACATCCGTAATTTCGGTCATTTTGGACAATTTATTTTCCACCCCTTCCCATCTCCATGGCGATGGGGGCTGAACATGCACTTCAACGACGTCCGGAATGTCAATATTTATTTCAGCGATCCCGAAAAGTATGGATTCGACACAATAACTAAAAACTACTTTAAAACACACTGTAACACCTGCATAGATGAATATTGAATAAAATATCGTGTAGGAAAAGCTGAAGATCGGAGACCTGATGAGAATAGAAAGAATAAAAGCAATGTTCATGAAAAGGATTACCCGAGTCGGAAAGACAGCGCCATCCCGGATGGTATACGAAATGCTGCGGGAGACGTATTTCATAGAAGACATACGATCAACAGTTCTACCTACAATCAACGGAAGCAAGCAGGGCACTAGTAAACATCAGGGAAAGGAAGAAAAGTGAAATCGACCTCGACTTCTACGCCTCACCAGCGATAACGGACGATAGATGGACTAGAGAGTGCAACACACAGCGCCACGTGATAACACGACTCTCCATACATGGGTTTCACCACAAGGTATGCGTAAACCAGAAGTTCCATGAGCCAGACGAAGATTGTAAGTGCATTTTGTGTGGAGAGAAGTGTAGTAGATATCACATCATAACATGCACGAAAAGAACCAGGACAATTACAGACTATAGCAAAGACTAAAATGTGAAATTTATTTAATGCTCAAACTTGAGTGTACATTTCTCTATTAATTAATAAAATATGGTACATGATGATATTGCACTTTAGTATAAAATCTTTTTAAAATGACGATGACTCCGTTGTTTTGTACATATTGTGGTTTGTCCAGCTTGTATATGTCTTTAGTTCTTTGATCTTGTTAAAATTACGCCGCAGATTTTAAAGTCATATGAAGTTAACACTTTATTTGATTTGTGGTTTGCTTAACTTCATATGACTTTAAACTCTGCGGCGTAATTTCAACAAGATCAAAGAACTAAAGACATATACAAGCTGGACAAACCACAATATGTACAAAACAACGGAGTCATAGTCATTTTAAAAAGATTTTCTACTAAAGTGCAATATCATCATGTATCATATTTTATTTAATATGCATCTATGCAGGTGTTACAGTGTGTTTTAAAGTTGTTTTTAGTTATTGTGTTTGCCTGATTTGACTCGTTGGCTGATGATTGCGGCACATGTTTAGTGCCGAAACTAGTACCTCATCTGAACGACATGTGATTGATTCACATTAATAGATGTCTGTGTATTGAATAGGAGGACCCCTATTAATTTCAATTATTGTACAAGGATAATGTCCAGATAGAGAAGGTGACTAATGCTAAAGAAGTATTAAAATTATACATACGGTATGATAACAATGCTATTTACAATAAGATACAAAAGGTGAAAACTAGAAAAGCAGTTCGAATTGATAAGATTTCTGGGGATATACTAAAGACAATGGGTTGGGTATAGTACCATATCTGAAGTACTTATTTGATTACCGTTTGGTTGAAAGAGCTGTACCAAATGAATGGAGAGTTGCTATAGTAGCCCCTGTGTATAAAGGGAAGGGTGATAGATATTAAGCTGAAAATTACAGGCCGGTAAGTTTGACATGCATTGGATGTAAGATTTGGGAAAGCATTTTTTTCTGATTATATTAGACATGTTTGCGTTATTAATAACTGGTTCGATAGAAGGCAGTTCGATTTTAGGAAAGGTTATTCCATTGAAGCTCAACTTGTAGGATTCCAGCAAGGTATAGCAGATATCTTGGTTTAAGGAGATTAAATGTACGTTATCGCTATTGACATGTCTAAAGCATGTAATAGAGGGGATCATGGGAAGCTACTGGCAAAAATGAGTGCAATTGGACTAGACAAAAGAGTGATTGAATGGGTTACTATATTTCTAGAAAATAGACCTCAGAGAATTAGAGTAGGCAAAGCTTTATCTGACCCTGTAATAATTAAGAGAGGAATTCCTCAAGGCAGTATTATTGGACCTTTATGTTTTATATATATAAATAATATGAGTAAAGAAGTGGAATCAGAGGTAAGGCTTTTTGTGGATGATGTTATTCTGTATAGAGTAATAAATAAGTTACAAGATTTTGAGCAACTGCAAAATGACCTCGATAATGTTGTGAGATGGACAGTAGGCAATGGTATGATGATAAACGGAGTTAAAAGTCAGGTTGTGAGTTTTACAAATAGGAAAAGTCCTCTCAGTTTTCATTACTGCGTTGATGGGGTGAAAGTTTCTTTTGGGGATCATTGTAAGTATATGGGTGTTAATATACGGAAAATCTTCATTGGGGTAATCACATAAATGGGATTGTAAATAAAGGATACATATATCTACACATGGTTATGAGGGTGTTTAGGGGTTGTAGTAAGGATGTAAAGTAGAGGGTATATAAGTCTCTGGTAAGACCCCAACTAGAGTATGGTTCCGGTGTATGGGGCACTCACCACGATTACTTGATTCAAGAACTGGAAAAAAAAATCCAAAGGAAAGCAGCTCGATTTGTTCTGAGTGAAAGAAAAGCCACTCGATTTGTTCTGGGTGATTTCCGACAAACGAATAGCGTTACCAAAATGTTGCAATGTTTGGGCTGGGAGGAACTGGGAGAAAGAAGACGAGCTGCTCGACTAAGTGTATGTTCCGACCAGTCAGCGTAGAGATGGCGTGAAATGGCATTAGTAGACGAATAAGTTTGAGTGGGATATTTAAAAATAGGAAATCACAATATGAGGGTGAAGTTGGAATTCAGGAGGACAAATTGGGAAAAATATTAATTTATAGGAAGAGAGTTAGGAATTGGAATAAGTCACCAAGGGAGATGTTCATTAAATTTCCAATCTCACTGAAATCATTTAAGAAAAAGCTAGAAAACAACAGATAGGGAATCTGCCACCTGGGCTACTGCCCTAAATGCAGATCAGTATTGATTGAATATTGATTGAATATTGGATTGATAAAGTATTCGAAATAAGAGTTTTAAGTTATAGATATTTAAGTACATTGGAATTATAGTGAATTGAAGAATGATTACGATTGGCGATGGTTGTGAAGTATGATCTTTGTTTTATGTTTTATTTTTTAGTGGTATATAAAATATGATGGTGTTGGTTATCTGTACTTGTAAGGAATAGTCAATAGTGAAGGTAAGAGAGGTTATGAGTAAGCGAGTGATTACAGAGTGAGGGAAAGATAGGCAGTGATGTATGATGTTAATTCTATTAGAAATGACTAGTGAATTGAGTGCAATGAAGGTAATTTAGGGTGATGGTTGCCATGAGTGAGTAAACAGTGAGGAAAAAGGAAGGCAGTGAAGTATGGTTGGATAAGGTCAATTGTATTTGAAATGATTAGTGAATTGAGTATAACTAAGGCAATTTGGAAGAGTGATTAGTTGGTGAGATGGATGAGAATTTGAAAACAATATAGGTTATAAGATAAAGAAAACTTCGAAATCTCATATCCCAATCAACCCCCAATGAGGAGTGAATTTAATGTGAATCGAGAAGTAAAAGTCAAGTAGTATTAGTAAGCTAGGTAATGGCGTTAATGTATAATTAGGAAATGAATAGTGAATTTAATGTGGAATTTGATTATTATTGTTATTATTATTATTATTATTCCGTGTGGATATTCATAGCCGAGTGCAGGCCTTGTAAGGCAGACCCTCCGATGAGGGTGGGCGTCATCTGCCATGTGTAGGTAACTGCGTGTTACTGTGGTGGAGGATAGTGTTATGTGTGGTGTGTGAGTTGCAGGGATGTTGATGACAGCACAAACACCCAGCCCCCGGGCCATTGGAATTAATCAATGAAGGTTAAAATCCCCGACCCGGCCAGGAATCGAACCCGGGACCCTCTGAACCGAAGGCCAGTACGCTGATCATTCAGCCAACGAGTCGGACGTGATTATAATTGTTACGGAGATATCCGTGGTAGTTAGAGGTGAAAGAAGGTGCGGGCTGGAATACGTCTCAACTACAAAATTAAAGTTAATTTAAAACTTTAACAAAGGTTATATTTTCTTTTCAAATTCAACAATTAACAAAGAATAACAGGTACCCAGTAGCAGATCAACAAATTAACAAATTACGGTTCATTACAAAATTTGGGCTTCGAGCCCCAAGTTTACTTTCTGAGCTCTCAGCTCGCGATCACAATTGCTAAAGGGCAGAAAACCCCTAAGTACAAGGAGCACTTGCTCCTAATTACAATGTTAAGGAAAAGAGCAGAACCGCTCTCAATTTTACAAGCCTATCAAAGGCTATAACAAACTTCATTCCTAACTGCCCTCAAGGCACACATACAGTGAAACAGGGGTATCTTGTACCCAACCTACAGGGCCTTCACAGGAAGAAAACAAACATTGGGTTAATTAAATGCCCCCCCCCCCAAAAAAAAAATCCAAATTGACTGGAGGCGTAGCTTGCACTCCTACACCAAGTTTGTCTAAAACCTATGTGGCGCTAGGCCAATCATACAGGGGCTAATCCCAAGCTAGGGAGGTGACACGTATGGGAAAACTTTACTATATTAAAGAAGAGAAGAACGGTTATGAAAACGTAGTCACCTCCTTTTTCAGAAATGAAGGAGAGTTCGAGAGGTTGAAGCACTCTCTATCCCCGCTATACAGATTTGTAATTTATAGATAGACAGAAAAGAATTTACATTTTAAAAGGTAGGTTACATACTAAAGGTTTCGAACCCTCCCTGAGAGTTAAACTGCTGAGCTAGCAAGAAATGAAGATGTTAACAGGCCATTACCTTGTAGATGAACTGCTGCCCGAAGAAAGAGGTACTTCCCGCCCCCTGCTACATAATCACACACTAAGCAAGATGTCGATGAAGTGGCGACGAGCCACGAACCTCAGCAGTTTTATACCCACAAGGAAGCTTCGAGACCTTTCATGAAATAAGAGTGCCACGCCCCTTCCCTTTATTGGCTAACACCAAAAGTTACACACAGCATGAACAAGAAACCTAGGATTGGAGGAAAATTAATTAAGAAAATTCGGGATTGACTGAATTCCAAACTGGCGGAACCAGAGATCAATATTGCCAACCGAAAAAATGAAAGAAAGAAATTTCACAAAGAACAAACTTATGGATACAAAATTTCCTTCAAAAACAGTTCGTTCACTTCGCACCAGGGTGCACAGTTATAGATTTTATGTAGTGACATCTAGAAGAGAATGTCCACACTTCTTGCTACAGAGCAAACAAACACCAATCGAAATAGACACAGTTCAGAACACTTCAAAATTTACAGTAGTGACATCTTCTGAATAACCGTTGAATTAGTTCAGTGGTTAAAGTTCCAAGTTTCTCCAGTAGAGAAGTTTCAATTGGCGCAATGTTTGATTTAGCGGCGTGGAGGTGTACCGCCCGGTACAATAATAATTGGGTGTTTGTTAATTGTAGTCGAAATAAGAGTGATTAGTGTACATGGTGATATAATTAATGTGGAGTGCGGTTTATTAGTACGTAAAGGTGTTAATGCGTAAATATTGGTATTTTGAAGGTAGAGGCGATAATGTTAATTTTGACTGAAGGCTGTTAAGATTGATTAGGAATAAGATATTGGTATGATAATTTAATTGTGAAGATAGCCAGTAATTTAAATGATATTGAAGTGGGGGTGGTCAAGAAGGAGCAAATAATAAAAAGAGTGATTGAAAGAGTGATGAAAAGGGAGATAGTGAAGTTTGGTTTTGGTAAATAAAATTTAAAGTGGAAAGGAGAGGTGGTTGTGAAGTATGATTTTAGGTTTTATATTTTAGTGGTATATAAAAAATGATGGTATTGGTTATTTGTATTTGTAAGGAATAGTGAATAGTGAAAGTAAGGGAGAGTGTGAGATGGATGAGAATTTGAAGTGAGGAGGGAATTTAACGTAGAGTTTGTTTGGGTTTGTAATTTCATGTTATTTTTACTTAAATGAAGGTAAGAGTGATTAGGTGGTGGGCTGTTTGAGAGGGGAGGCAGTATGTTTAAGAGGTTGATTGACGTGAAAGGAAAGTGTGAAGGTAATTTTGAGTGTTGGTTGCTATGAGGAATTATATGTTGGAAGGAGAAGAGTTTATTTTGGAGATGTAGCTAGGTAATGACGTTTAGTAACTAGGAAGTAGTCCATGTTGGAAAATGCAACGTGAGAAGAATGTGGCACAGTAACAGGACATATGATGTAATGCTAAGGCTGGGTTAGCTACCTGAGTAGGTTATCAGAGAGGACAGTGTACGGCGTGGAATGTGCTAGGTTTCGAGTCCAGCCGGAAGAGATATGATATGTGCCGTCTGCCGATGTTTTAATTCTACCCTATTTTATTGTTTGTTGTTTATCCTGTTGCCGTATTACCATGGTCATCGGATCTCCGATAAGGAGGTATCGTGGGCCATATGACGGTGTCTGTCGTTTATTTTATTTTATGTTACTGCATTCTGGCTTATAGGTTGGACATTGTAATTTTTCTTCTTTAACAAATGAATTGGGTAATTTACTGTAGATCTGGAGGAAAGTAATAAAGATACCGATACTGATACTAACAACTAATATGCAAACTTGGGGGATGTCATAGACAAGCTAATATAACATTCTGTCCATTTAGTAGTGGGGTATTTTAACGTAAAATTTGAACAAGATGAATATCGCCCTACCATTGTTCCAGACAGTCTACATGCAGTAAGTAATGAGAATGAAGTCAAGCTGATGAACTTCGCGGGCCCTAGAAAGATGGTCATTAATAGCACCTGTTTCACATACAAAGACATTCATAAAGCCACATGAATATCACCAGATGATGAAACGAATACTCAGATTGAACACGTCTTACTAAATAGAAGACATCGTATATGATTTTGGCTGATATGAATTCGAATCATCTTGGTAATTCTGAAGTTCGTCTGAAACTCTCTACCAAGTGGCGAAGAAAGGTAATGGGATCTTTATTATTCTCGTGTCAGAATCATCTAGAATATACAGTACTTAATATTCAAGCCACGAATTGCATGATCGAAACACAGAAGCAGACCTCGAATATGGGAGAATCTCTCAAAAGTTAACAAGGCACCTGGTGGTTATGGTATAAAGGGAAAATTAAGATACTGAAGTGAAACGGATTTGAAAGTCCAGAAGCCACTAATTTCTAATATCTTGTCAACCGAAGAAATTCTAGTGGAATGGAAAAAGTTAGTGTTATGTCCAATCTAAAAGAAAGGTGTAAGTATACGGGTCGATAACTACAATAAAATCTCATTGTTTGAGATGGGCTACACAATCTTCACATATCTGATTCTGAGCCGCCTGAAGCCATCCCTGGAGAGACTGCGGGTCCGTATCAGTGTGGTTTTACGTATATCTGGCCGCTCGACTGCTGACCACATCTTCATGCTGAGACTAATGATAGAGAGAAGGATATTTATGAATTTGAGAAAGAGGTACACACTTCATTCATTGATTTCCAGGAGGAATATGAGAGATTTGATGGACTAGCACTGTGGAAGATAATGCAGGATTTGGATATCCCATACGAAATGCATTAGACTAATCGAGGCTTGCCACAAGGACTCAAGCTGTCAAGTAAGATTTGAAAACCAACTGTCGGTGCCTTTCAAAGTTCGAAATGGATTGCGCTAAGAGACCCTTTCTCAGCAATCCTATTTAACATCGCTCTAGAGAAGGCGAGACGTGAAACCGATCGTACAATTGAGACGGTGATTGTCGGGACCGGCACATTCCTAGTGTTAGCGGATGACGAAATAGTTAGGGTGAAATCTTGCCTCAGATGACTTCTGATACGTCCCGGTTTATGCAAGAAGCAAGGAATGTCAACAACAACAAAAACAGCAGCAACAACGAGACGAATAATATGGTTGTCTCACGTTGACAGAATAATCAGGATGATATCAGTATCGAGAGACTCAGTTTTGAGAGAGTTCCTTCAAGTACCAAGATTCCATACTCTCGAGCAGAAGTGAGGAGGAACAGAAGGTACGGCAAAGGTTAAGGAAGTTGACTCATATCTGCTTCGGATTAAATCTGATGGAAGGGTGTGAGACACTGGCAATACACTTGAAGAGAAAACTGATGTATTTAGGAGGAAAGTGATGTACTCCCGCAGAGTCCTTCAATGGTTGAACGTGAACTATATCGGAAGTTGGATTGGTCATTTCGTCGTGGTGGACCAGTCCACCACCCCCCTCTCCTACAGAATCCCTGATTAAATTCTACCCTATATTGCAGTACGAAAAGGTACCGTTCACATCAACTATTCACACTAACACTTAAATTGCCGGTGTTATGAGTGCTACTAATGACTGGAAATTGTTTTAGTGGCAGCAAGAGCAGGCTAGAGTGCGCAGTTGCTATCTTGACGGCATACAGTTTTAGTACAAAACGGTAGTGCATTGACCTTGTTGTCTTCCTTATCACTTCTCTGCTTTGTGCCATAGGAGAAAGATACCCTGTATTGAATCACAAAGGTCATGGGTTCATATTATCCAACAATTATGGTATTACATAGACACAGGATATTACCAAACAAATCTTCGAAAACACTTGGTACAGGGGCATGGTGATCAAGATATCCTAAGTCACTTATATGAAATAAAAACAATATCAAAGCTGTACTGCAGTTCCCTCATAACCAAATTCTTTGTTCCTGACTTCACGAAGCTGAGAGGGGGCCGTTACCAACAATCAGCTGAAGAATAATCCTTTGACTGTTAGCCACCAGATTTTACAAGATAAATGCCAAGTATATTATCTAAAAGTACATTATCTTGAGTATTTCAATTATCTTGGACATTTTTGATGTATTTATCTGATCTTTCCCTATTTGTAGATAAAGGTTAATTTTACAGTTAAGTCTTTTGGAACTTTTTAAAAAGTAGTACAATTTTTAATAAAACGCAAATTGTAAAATTGGTAAGTTTTTTACCTTTCCAGAACAAAAAATATGAATGATGTATATTTTCATTAGGTCGAGTATTTCCTTCTCACATTGCTTACCAGTGGACGCCATTGCTTGTTTAAATCTGTCATGGATAGCACTCATAGTATGTTCATTTCTTTCATTCCATGATCTACATGAACCTCATACGGTCAAGGAATGTGCTAATGTGCTTGAAAGTCTTAGTTGGTGGTGACACAATTACGACATTCTCTGGATCGTAACAGAGGGAGTGTTAAGGAAAGCAATGCTACGATTAGATCAAATTTGACACCATAGGGATTAAAATCGAAGGGACCGGGCGAGTTCGCCGTACGGTTAAGGGCGCGCAGCTGTGAGCTTGTAACCGAGAGATAGTGGGTTCGAATCCGACTGTCGACAGCCCTGAAGATGGTTTTCCGTGGTTTCCCATTTTAACACAAGGCAAATGCTGGGGCTGTACCTTAATTAAGGCAACAGCCGCTTCCTTCCCACTCCTAGCCCTTTCCTACCCCTTGGTTGCCATAAGACCTGTCTGTGTCTGTGCGACGTAGAGTAACTAGAAAAAAAATCAAGGGGGAGATGGAAATCGAATCCTTGGTCTCTTGGTATAGGGCAGAGGCATTGCTTCTACACCAAGAACTGTCTCAGTTATAATTCGACCACGGAAGTTTTTGCTGATTAAGCAAAAGACTCTGTTGACCTACAAATTAGGACACAAAAGGAATCTCTCTTTGGTCTTACAAATTCGGTTTGTTCTCTCTATCTGTAAAGACTTATAATTGGGCTCGGTTTCACGAGCTTTAGAACAGAAACAATGAAGAAATGAAACGAGCGAAGCGTTAACAAGGACAAGAAAACTCTGAAATTTCTTGTGCAATCGTAAAGCAAGTGAAGTGGTTCAATGTTTTCTTCTGATCTCGAAGGGGTCTATTTGAGTGAAGTAGACACTTCGAGTAGAAGCTTTGTGTCCAATTCTGTTTTCTATGAACTTCATTTCTTGTTAGGAGAACGCATTTTTTACCATCTCTTTGATCTTGCTACCCGTTTTCAGGCCTGAATGACATCCAGGTTTCCTTTACATTCTTCTACCATCAAACACGTACTGCGGCAAAATGTAGTGCGTCAGACGAAATGCCTGCAGAATGTCATATATCGTGGGATCATAAAGGAGCTCAAGGGTTTCTTCTAGGTCATGCAACTGCACCATAAAGTCTATTTTATCAAGAATGAAACAGAAATGCACGAACTATAACTTTTGCGGTATAATTGTTCTTTCTTTCTTTCTTAATTTCATTAATTTATTCATTCAATATTATTGTATTCCCGTGATATTTAATTCTATAAAATGTTAAGTATATCGATAAAATAACGAGAGAAATCAGTAAAGGACAAAAATCAATAAATATATTCCCTGGTGCTACCGGTCCAGAGGGACCTTTGGCCTCCTAAGCGGCAGCAGCTCAGCCTGGAGGCCTGCAGATTATAAGATGGCGCGTGGTCAGCGTAACGTATACTCTCGGCAATTATTCTTGTCTCTCAAAAGAAAACGCCGCAGGGAAAATAATATCGAGGAGTAAGACGTATTTTTCATTGCCATAATATGCACTTTACGTTGATTGAGATTCTACATAGTTGGGACAGATGACCTGGATGATAGGCCCTATAAAACAATCACCACCATCATCATCATCATCATCATCATCATCATCACCACCATCATCACCGTAATCATCACCACCACCACCTTCATCAGCACTACACAGCAGTTTCAAAACGGTAAGAACAGATACAAATTTGCCTAATACGGACCAAAAACATGAAATTCATAATCTACAGTATCATGCACAAGTTCTGTATTGCACTTCTTCCTCTTCTGTATTATTTCAAGGTCCACTCCCGAACATGAGCGTTTTTCAATTGTTTCCGTGCCGTTCAGCGTTGGGAAATTTCAATTCAGTTTCTCCCCGCGTGGCGCTGGATATTGTCTAGCCATCTTGCTTGGGGTCGGCCAACTCTCCTTCACGAATCTTGGCGTCTCCATTGTACAAGAAGAGACTTGATCCATTTGTTGCCATCTCTTGCTACCCCATTGCAGCTTGAGTCATACCACTCGTTCCATCACATTTATGACTCCTGTTCACATCCCGTTCGCACGCTCCATCGGTCTGACAAATTTGGAGTCGATTTGAGCTTTTGAACATTAAATTCACAGATTGAAGGTGCAAGTTGCTGCTGGTAGGATGCTCGTATTGTATAGCCTACCTTCCCTTTCAAGTTTGATTCGCGGAGGATGTAGCTGAGTTTATTGAATGCCGTCCAGGTCAACATGATTCTTCTGGTAATCCCTACCATCTGGTTGTCTCGTCCAAGTATAATATTGTGGCCGAGGTCTCATATTCATCAACATTCTCAAGGTGTGTCTATTGACGCTAACTTGCATGGTGTTCGGCCCATGATTTTAGTTTTCGGCACGTACATATTCAGTCCCACATCTTGGCAGGCTTCTTTCTGTTCCTGCAGCATTGTTTCCAGTTCATCTGTATCACCGCTAATAAGGACGGCATCATCAGCAAAGTGTAGGTGACTGAGAGATTTACCATCGATGTTCACTTCCTTCTGGTTCGAGACTAGTTTTTTTACACGTCCTCTAATGTCAAAGTAAATAATTTTGGCGAGATCGTATCACCGTATTTAACGCCTCTGTCGATTGGAAATTTCCTTGTAATTAACTTGTCTTCAATTTTGACGTGTAAAGCTATTTTAGCTTTTTTACAACTTGCTTTACGTCGCACCTACACAGATATATCTTATGGCGACGATGGGATGGGAAAGGGCTAGGAATGGGAAGGAAGCAGCCGTGGCCTTAATTAATGTACAGCCCCAGCATTTGCTTGATATGAAAATGGGAAACCACGGAAAAGCATCTTCGGTGCTGCCGACAGTGGGGTTCGAACCCACTATCTCTCGAATGCAAGCTCACAGCTGCGCGCCCTTAACCGCAAGGCGAACTCACCCGGTCCCTTCGATTTTAATTACTATGGTGTCAAATTTGATCTAATCGTAGCATTACATTCCTTAACATTCCCTCTGTTACGAACCAGAGTGTGTCGTATTTCTGTCACCACCAACTAGGACTTTCAAGCACATTAGCACATTCCTTGACCGTATGAGGGTCATGTAGATCATGGAATGAAAGAAATGAACATACTTTGAGTGCTTACCCACTGGGTAAGGTAGGCAGCATTTCAGGCACGATGGGGAGTTAATGTCTAGGGTGGTATACTGGGTGATCACCTAATTGGAGTATATTTCTTTGACGATCAATTGATAGGAGCCTAGTACCTACAGTTTATTCAAGACCAACTACTATTGCTGCCAGAGGATGTGCCCCTGGGTGAGCGTATAACCATGTGGTATCAACATGACGGAGTTCCCCCTCACATGTCAGCAAATGCTCGCAACTATATGAATGTTACACATCCCGGTCGATGGACAGGAAGGGGAGGATCTCTCACCTGGCTTACTAGATTGCCCGATTTGATGTTGATGATTGTTGCTTAAAGGGGCCTAATATCTAGGTCATCGGCCCCGATCGCCCCATTTAACGCCCCTGGACTTCTTCCTATGGGGCTATTTGAAGGATGTAGTGTACGCTCAGCAGCCGGAAAATCCTGAAGCATTCGAAACCTTATTACGGAAGCCTGTGAATCCGTGATACCTGCAATGCTACAAAGATCCCGAATGGCAGTTCAACGGCGTGCTGAAACGTGCATTACTGCAGAAGGCCATCTATTCGAACACTTACTGCGCTAACAGGCTGTTGCTCAATCAAACGGATTTAAACCCTCAGCCATTCTATCCTCGTCCAGCGCTGCTTATAAAACATCCATATAAGCAGCCCTAATGGCCTAGAACAGTGCCAAAATAAATAAATAAATAAATAAATAAAATAAATAAATAAATAAATAAATAAATAAATAAATAAATAAATAAATAAATAAATAAATAAATAAATAAATAAATAAATAGGAAGATGGTGTCCAAGGGGATCAAGAAAGTTAAGAAGGAACAAGGAGGCCAACTAATCAGAAAGATAAATGATGACGTTGCTAAGAACAGCACGAGAAACTGTTATCGGATCTTCAGGGAGGAGCTAAACAGATATGATCCCCCAACTCTCCAATTTTAGGACAAAAAAAAAGGGAACATGGCGTATAATAATGGGGGAAACTGTAAGATACTAGCAGAATATTTCAAGGAACTTCTCAATTGCGAAGAACCACGCCAAAAGATGGCGTTCGATGGTGGACCGAAGTCATCCCACAACCCTGACTCTAAGCCCCCATCTATAAGAGAGATCCAGACAATACTAAGTCATATGGAAAATAACAAGGCATCGGGGGAAAATCAGATATGGAAGTATGCAAGCAAAAATGCAATTGTCTCACTCCAAAAACTTTTTGAAGTGATATGGAAGAATGAGGTTATTCCAGAAGAATAGAAAATGACCCCGATATACCCCATTCACAAAAAAGGTTCGAGATCGGATCCCAGCAACTACAGAGGGATTTCACTGGTGGATGTGACATACAAGATATTGTCCAGAGCATTACTACAAAGAGCTGAACCTCAGTTGGATCGCCAACTTGAGGAGTATCAAGCAGGGTTTAGGAAAGGATTCCTGAACAGATCTTAAACCTCAGAAACATTTTAGAATACCAGAAGCAGAGGACGCCCGGTCTAGAAAGCCAAGAATAAAGGCCGAGAGGATTCGTTGTGCTGACCACACGACACCTCGTAATCTGCAGGACTTTGGGATGAGCAGTGGTCTCTTGGTAGGCCATGGCCCTTCAAGGGCTGTAGTTCCATGGGGTTTGGTTTGGTTTTCAGAAGCAGAGGATGAAACCGTATATAGTGAATTTTGTAGACTTCCAAAAAGCTTACGATTCCACAGACAGAGAATCGTTGTTCAATATTTTGGAGGAGTTTGGTTTGGACGGAAAAAATTTAAACATCATCAAGGAGACGCTCACGAATACGTCCTCAAAAATCAGATTCGTGAGCGAACTATCAGAAACTTTTGAGGTCAGAACAGGGGTCCGGCAAGGGGATGGTCTCCCCCCTCTGTTGTTCAACTGTGCACTTGAAAAAGTTGTGAGGGAATGGAATGCAAGAACGAGAGGGGGAATCAGACTTGGAACAAAAACAAAGGAATCACGATTAAGTGTTTGGCATTTGCTGACGATCTGGCGCTGCTCGCAGAAACGTGGGAAGAAGCAAAAAGAACAAATCGCCGAATTACAAGAGCAGGCGGGGAAGATAGGACTTAAAATTTATTTCGAAAAGACGAAGATCATGACGAGTATATTTGAAACTTCAAAGAGAATTAAAGTAGGAGCTCAAAAAATAGAGGTGGTGAAGATTTTCAAATACCTAGGGGAATGGATTGAATGGAACAACCTTTAAGGGAAAGCAATGGAAGCGAGAAGGAACAAAACGGAACTAGCTTTCCAGAAAACCAAAAACACATACAATAAGAAAGCCCTCTCTTGGAACATCAAAATAAGGCATTATAACACAGTAATTAAGCCTGAAGCACTCTATGCAGCGGAGACACTAGTCATCGGAAGGAAAGGGCAAATGGAGAAATTGGAAATCAAGGAGAGGAAAATATTGAGGAAGATCATGGGTCCCAAATTCCAAAATAACAAAACAAGATTTTATAGAAACGAATCCCTCTACGTAAAGTCGGAGAGACTCTCGGATACCATGAGGAAAAGGAGGATTGATTTCTATGGAAACATATTCCGAATGAATCCTGACAGGTTAACTAAACAGATTTTTGACTTTTTTTTTACAAAAAGAGGCTAAACCCAATTGGTTTAAGGAAGTTGAACAGGATCTGAGAGATATTATGTTTACCGAACTCATGTTAAGGAATGGTACAGCCAAAACCGTGACCAAAGACAAAACTAAGAGGTTTCAAGTTAACCGATTCAGATATCACAGGAGGAAAGGAGGAGGAGATCAGTTAGAATGCAGAACTATTGGGAGAAGAAAAAAGCACAAGCATCTAAGAAGTGATTGATCTGATGTACCCCAAAGATGGGTGATTCGAAATGTAGAAGAAATAAATTCATTAAATAGCCCACGACGTGAGGGCATTCGGATACATTGGCTCTGTGGATGATTCTCGAAGTACAAAATGAGAATAAAATGTAAACGCTCAAGTGGGATTCGAACCCCCCTACCAAACACAGCTGTATTAACAGCACCCTACTGAAAGCTCATAATTGGCATGTACTTTTTACATAATCGTATGCCAGTTTGATGCATTGTGTAAATACCTGTCGCATACGGTACATTTTTTTTTTTGCAAAGGTAATGGTGCAGTGAGTGATTAAACGCGATTGTTGTTTGGTGTACGTCAAAGGAGAATAGACTATAACGACACCAGTGACGTTCGGTGGGATGCCGAACATCGTAAAACGTCAGGCGCGACTGACTCAGCCGGTATGGATGCGAAGTTGGCCAATGCACGGAAAAGTCAGAGCAAGTTAACACTGCTGAAAGGACATACTACAGGAACAATCTGAATAAAACGAGAAATAAAATCAGAAGAGAGGATGGGGTCTGCCTCTGTGGTGTAGTGGTTAGTGTGATTAGCTGCCACCCCCTGAGGGCCGGGTTCGATTCCCGGCTTTGCTACGAAATCTGAAAAGTGGTACGAGGGCTGGAACGGAGTCCACTCAGCCTTGGGAGGTCAACTGAGTAGAGGTGGGTTCGATTCCCTCCTCAGCCATCTTGGAAGTGGTTTTCCGTGGTTTCCCACTTCTCCTCCAGAAAAACGCCGGGATGGTACCTAACTTAACGCCACGGCCGCTTCCTTCCCTCTTCCTTGTCAATCCCTTCCAATCTTCCCATCCTCCCGCAAGGCCCTGTTCAGCATAGCAGGTGAGGCCGCCTGGGCGAGGTAATAGTCATCCTCCCTAGTTGTATCCCCCAAACCAGAGTCTGAAGCTCCAGGACACTACCCTTGAGGTGGGATCCCTCGCTGAGTCCAAGGGAAAAGCCAACCCTGGAGGGTAAACAGATTAAGAAGAAGAAGAGAGGGCGAGAAGAATAAGAGAAGAGGTAGGATATGTTCCACTTACAAGATACATTGGTAAGGGACAATTAGCATAGTCTGGGTATGTTGAATGGATAGATGGAGCAAATCCATGAGACAAGACCAGAAGATATATAGGAAGATCCAGGCAGTCATACTCGCACTACGCACAAGCCTATTTTACACTTATCACGCAAAAAACTGCTAATCCAACACTTTTAAAGCAACCAAACTTAATCAACCTAATATTTTAGACTTTTCTATGATTTGAGGTATTTTTCTTCTTGTCTTACTGACAAGTTTTTCCAAGTATCTTTCTTGATACCACAGGCTGATGAACCGTGCTACGAACCGATATTTGGTTGTACATATAGTGTACCCGTCTATTGTGGCCGTAATTAGAAAGGAATTATCATTATTTTATTGACAAGCTCAATGAACTTGACATACATTTGAATGACCCGGTCAAACACCTGGTGCGAGACCTTGAGAGCGAGCAAGTCATCCGCACGTGGCGATAAGAAGAGAAGGGGGTTCTCTCTCTCTCTCTATCAGCCCGTAAAAGCCTCGTCTGAGAGTCAGCTGAATTGAAGACGGGGGTAACCATGCGCAGAGCTACGTTTTCAAATCAAAAGATTCAAGAATATTCCAAGGCGAAATAAATTTAACAAACAAACATTTACCTAGGGAATATTAACCAACTAGGAGTGGTGTTTTATGGACACACCTACCACGTAGAGTTTTTATAAGCAGTGCAAGGAATTGTACGAGTAGTGCTGGGATCGATAGGGGTGGAGCGGTTGTTTTCGCTCTTTCTTTGGAGACCTCCGGTAGTCCTCCGATTGAATTTACTAGCGGAAAATTCAAACGCGTCAATGTGGGCATTGTTGTAACGGTGATATTGGGTGATATTACAATTTAGTTTCCACCACTAATTCCACAGATCCACGTGTCTTCTTAGAAACCTCCGTGGCTCAGGAGGCAGCGTGCCGGCCTCTCACCGCTGGATACCGTGTTTCAAACCCCGGTCACTCCATGTGAAATTTGTGCTGTACAAAGCAGAGGCAGGACAGGTTTTTCTGCGTGTACTCCGGTTTTCCCTATCATTTCATTCCAGCAACGTTCTCCATTAACATTTCATTTCATCTGTTAGTCATTTATCATTGCCCCAGAGGAGTGCGACAGGCTTCGGCAGCCGGCACATTTCATATCCTCACCGCTAGATGGGGGCTTCATTCATTCCACTCCTGACCCGGTCAGATGACTGGAAACAAGCTGTGGATTTTCATTTTCACGTGTCACGTATGTCATTCACATGCTGCAGCCGTACCAAGATTGCCGCATTATTCATTACGCTATCTGCTGAAGTTCAGTTTGCAATAGATTCAAGTGGATAGAATAAAAAGATAATATTTCCTTGCAAATGCATTTACAATAATAATAACAAAGTTTAAGTAATAATTATATTCCATTGGATGTAAACATGTATTATATACGATACTATTACACAAATTATAGCTCATTTATTACTGAAGAGTAAGAACTGAATGGAATTTTGTTATGTGCTGTACCGGACTGAAGCATTTGTATAGCTTACATTTGATAAAGTGCGATTTGTTGGAAGTTCGTATCGAGGGTTTAATTTACGTAAAAACGTTTTAAACACTTCGTCCTCCAGTGCCATGAACAGAGACAAAGAGTGGTCTAATCATTTTCTTTGCCCAGTGTTACGGTCATACACTGCAACAGGGACGTTGTTATGACTTCAAGATCGTGAAGCCACTTCATCACAGTTCTCGTCGTGGGCACTTTTTTTTTACAAGTTGCTTTACGTCGCACCGACACAGGTCTTATGGCGACGATGGGACAGGAAAGGGCTAGGAGTGGGAAGGAAGCTGCCGTGGCCTTAATTAAGGTACAGCCCCAGCATTTGCCTGGTGTGAAAATGGGAAACCACGGAAAACCATCTTCAGGGCTGCCGGCAGTGGGGTTCGAACCCACTATCTCCCGAATACTGGACACTCGCCGCACTTAAGCGACTGCAGCTATCGAGCTCGGTGTGGGCGCTTTTGACATGGTCCATTCGTTTGGATATTTCACCATCGTGGAATAAACCTTACCACACAGCTTACATTTCGTGGATTTACTTTCTTCACATAAGTCAAAAAGTGCCAGGCAGCAGACAGCTTTCTTGGCGTTTAAATCAGTGTTCTAGTAATCTATAGACCGAGCGAGTGACTATGCAGTTTGGGTCACGTACAATCATGGTAAAAACTATTCGTACACTTAATACCGAAACAATACTTTATTTATTACACTTATTGTCATGTAGGCCTATGTTGTATTACATCAGGAGGTTAGCTTTTTGTACACTATGTAAAGATATTGCGCCGTTCCCGCGTCCAGGTAAGGACGCATAAGATCCAGACTAGCTCTTATTGTAAAATGGTATTCGCTGATCAAAGTTTATGGGCTATGAGTCCCGCTAGAGAAAGTGCGCCGGTTAATTTTATGGTGAACCCTAACTCACGCCGAAGGACGTCTCCTACACGCTATCAGTTAGATACCATAAATATCGCCAGAGAAATCGCAAATAAAATAAAAGAATACAGGCTTACAACTAATGCTTATCCTAAGAAGACATGGAAAGAAGTGTGAGGTTTCACAATACATCATTTATTAATCACACCCTGTGAACAACGAAGAAATATTTCTCTGATACTTCATTAACTCAGGTAATATTGGTCAGTGAACCTCGTTGTGTTCTTAGAATTCCTTTACCTATTCAAATTACTTGAAATTAAAGTCGTTTCGACCTTTGACAAATAGCTAATTCAAAGTACAGTAGATTCGTACTAGACTAAATTGTAGTAAAAGAAAAGTTAGGTTCATGGAGTTAATAAAGAGTACTAAAGTCCTAGGCCATAAGCATGTTGGTCCATTAAATTATTGGCCTCATGAAAATATTGGAAAATTAAGTAAAATATTGGAAAATATTTAGAAAATCAGTATAAAATTAAAGTATTTGAATGAGAAAAATATATTAAATAACAACAAAAACATTAGATGCATCTAACCAAATAAAGATGAAAAGAAAATTATGTTAATTGCTATATACAATATTTCAGATCGAGGTTGTCTTGAGAATGTAGAACGCAGTTAAGAATGTTCGATAAATATTTCTTTAAGGGTTGGAAATTGCTCCTCAAATTAACTTAAAAGTTCTGTCAGCTAACATTTAATCCATTCTTGCTTAACGAAAAACGTTATCCTGGGCTGCACTAAATATTATGTGTCCATACACAAAGAAAAGAATATGGAAAATCGATCTCAAATTTCTTGTAACTTTAAATAGTTAATGTAAGCTTTCATGTTATCGGCATCATCTTGTTTCTTGGAGTTTACTTCAATATAAGCAAAGCTATCTCCGCTCTAATTCGACATTTAACATAAAATAGCATAATCATATGGCATGTGTGATAAATTCTAGGAAAATATCACCTTATTCCAAGGTTACCAATTTATTAAAGTGCGTATTTGAGCTAGAAGTTGCATTAATGAGTATATCTTGCTAAACTTCTACAAAAACATACCACAAGTAGAAAATCTGTTTGGTCAGAAGACAAATAAAATCTGAAATTAACTTATTATGTGTGAGAGTTCTCTATAATCATTAAAAATATTTCAGTGAAGGCTAGATTATCAGGCTAACATCATGGCTCGTTTGATGATCTTAAATGTAAATAATTACCCCACTCTGATATCACTGAGATCGTATCCTAAGCTACCTCGAGTATATTTCGGGTTAATATCTTCGAATGAAAGTAGCACATTTCCAAAATCTATCTCAGAATATATAACTTGACAATAACATCATCTCACCAAACTACTATGATCAACCTCTCGAAGAATAATAAATATCACCATCATTAACCGTCAGCATCCTATATCATTACTCCAAATCGTCAATTATCATTCCATAATTCACGTAGAAAACACTTCCTTACATTATAAGCACATATTTCATTAAACACGACGTATATACATCATAATCTCCTCATATTACCAAAAATTATTACTACTGTCATAGTGTTAAAAACATATCATAATTCTGAGAAGTATTATTTCACATTTTCACCGTAAACATATCCTATATACGATCTCTTATTATCTCAGCTTGGTAATATTTTCACATAATATGTGTATTAACATCTATCTCACACTCTATGCACTTCACTGATAAGGATGGAAATACAAATTACCTTCTCTCACATCGCATTGATAACATTACGAACGGTTATCACTGGCTGACTACGCCTACATGTGGACTTGACATTAAATGTAGAAGAATACCTACATCCTGTAACCTCACTTTGATAATCGTTTACGCACATATTCACACTGTCACCAAGTTATGACAACACATAGCCAATAAACAAAAAGATTCTTACTTACAATTGCGACTTATAGTGGACTTAACTTTGCTTATGAAACCGTGCTGCCGTCTCGCATCTATGTGGGATGTGCGGACATCGCTCCATGGCTCTCCTTTAGGAATTAGGGTAAGTACATAGTTGCTTCTCTCAGCTGATCCCTAGCCATCATGGATCATCAACATTGCTCCGCGCCGCCATCATCTGAGCAGTATCGCCTTTTTCTTTTACAGCATCATGGTGGTGGTTCGTGCATGTGGAATAGAATAATAAAACATATTACTCAATGCCGTCATCTTACAGTCGATATCTGTTTTGGAATGACTACGATATGCAGGTTTTGTTATGGGACAGTTTATCTCAATAAGATCGTCTTAAATAGAATGGGATAGGTAATGGTTATTTATCTTGCTTAGAAAGTAAAAATGATTCTCTATGTTTTCTTCTGTTTCAAAGCACTGGTCAGCTGGTCAGTCTCACAGCTGTTTGTAATAGGGAGTATCAGATAAATATATATCGTCTAAGTCCAGTTGTGACGTATCGCAGTAGCAATCTTAATAGCTCTTTTCACAGGACGTTTAATTTCGCGCAGCGATTTAACTTCTGCAACTACTGTTGTGCGTGTTGCCGCGAATTATACTTTCCGTTAATACTTGATGTTTAATTCCGATTAGCTGATCTATGTTCTCGTACTCGATTATGTCTTACTTCCTGAAGGTCAGTTGAAAGAATGCTATTCAGATGAAAGTCTTCATTTTAATAATAGGTTTAAATAATCTCCATTTGTCATTCTTTTTCCACCGCCTTCTATGTGCGGTTCCTTCGGTAAATGCCTGATGAAAAGATCATCATTTCAGCTCGTATTTACGCTAGATGTTTCAACTTTGACTTTCAACTTTGTATGTATATATGCATGTATGTAATGTATGTATGTATGTGTAATCCTAAACGCTTGTTTGTAGTGGGACACAGCTCCTGCTCTGAGTGCAGAAGCTCCACCAGCTGGTGTTGTGCCACGTGCCCCATCTGCTTGTCAATAATTGAGTAACTCTCTCGGCTCTTCAGTTGGATAATATCCACAGTTTCGTCCAGATGGGAACGTCCAATCTCTAAGCGCCTGTTCGTAAAATTAGTCCTATAATCGATTTTGTATTACCATCATATCTGGAGTACGGTAGAGTTTGGGATTAGGCTTTCCGAACGGGAATGTTGGCTGATGTTTGCAAGAGATCCATTTCTGCGAGGTTGGTAGTTTACTTCATTACCCAGGTATTTTTCTCTTGTGTATTCTGTTTCTTGTTTATCTTTCCATAAACGCTGTCACTGTTTTCATCGTAATTAACTCAGCCATTATCTGTTATCATTATCCTTTCTTTACACTTTTAGAGCGGCTGTTTCTGAAATAATTCATATACGTTCTAAGGTACGGTATCGAGTGTAATTACTTTGCAACTGTAATCTCATATCAGGGTTTGGCACCATTAATTTCTACAAGAATATTAACTTTACTGCGACATTTTCATCAGATTTACAGGGATTTATAGGGATGGTAATCCAGGTTCATCCACTTATCCCAGACTTCTCACTTCAGTCTTTCTTATCCGACCTTTCTTTGTCAACTCTTATCCTCTTCCGAACGCGATGGTATTGGGATTATATGGCCCAAGGCGTCTTTCACTTTCGCACCCTTGTGGTCCTTTTCTATTTTTTTTTTTTGAAATCTTTTTCTTCGAAGTGTCGGACCTCTTCTTTGCTCTCTTCTGATCGGTGTTAAAACAATAATCACCACCAACACCAGAACGAATTTCAAAGGTTAAGTTGTACCAGAGAAGATGATATATTCAACGAAGCATATTCAAACAGTTTAATGCACCACCTCATTGAGCCTAGGTTGTGAAAAACTGGTTCTATTTTTAAAATCAGAAACCAATCTCCATGGCGCAACAGTTCCGAAGAGCCCTGGTCCACCAAGCGACCGCTGCTCAACTCGAATGCCTGCAGATTATGAGGTGACATGTGGTCGGCTCAACGAGTCCTCTCGGCCGTTATTCTTGGCTTTCTAGACCGGGGCCACTATATCACCGTCAGATAGCTCCTCAATGGTAGGCTGAGCGGACCTGGAATCCAGCCCTGATATCCAGGTAAAAATTCCTGACCTGGCCGAGAACTGAATCCGAGGCCTCCGGGTAAGAGGCAGGCACGCTAGCCCTAGACCGCGGGGCCGGAATCTAGAAGTTTTCTGGCGATGGTTATTCAATGAAATGGCTGCCATATTCTCCCAACATGGACGTAATCAAGCATTTATGGGATATGGTGGAGAGGTATATACACACTCTACTTTCCATACCTACAAATACCAGTGAATTATGAGAAGCTACCTACATAGAATGGCTTGTTATTTTTCCAGAGTTCTCCCATCCAATTTTCTAATCTGCAACTAGTCGAATTATGCCATTTCCCCAAGCCTTACACGTTATTAGAGAGGTATACCGTTACTTCTGTCTTGTCATTGTTGTAACGTCTCCCAAGTCATCTGCTAGTACTGTTTCCAGTAAGCTCTCACAAAGGTCCTTGTACGTTCTTTATGAATTCCTAATAATCTAGCCATATCTCGCACATCTAGTAGGCTCTCACCATTGGTTAGAACCCCCTCCCCCCACCAACATGGAAATTTTCCAAAACGAAAATAAACAAAAACCGACAATAAACAATAAACTAAATAAACATTGAGAGGCATACTGTAATTGTAGAACCAATATATCTGTTAAATCTATTTTCTAAGAAACATCGAAAGTTGTATTTTAGATTGTAAATGGAACATAGCATTCTCTGTAAAACTGCTCAACTTGATTGTATTGTTCTTGTTCTGTATTTTAATGTAACATTTTTAGTGTACTAATCTGAATATCAACCTGTATCAGTGTCCTTATAATGGCAAGTCTTAAATGCGCGCACCACACAAGCACCTTTATTGTGTTTTATCGTCATTATGTAACTAAAACCCCCTTCCCCACTCCCCCAAAGGCCGATCCTGATTACTCTACTGGCTCTCACGCAACTCCTCAAGGTACGTAAAATACAAGGTAGGGATCATGGGAGAGATGCGAAGTAGCATAGCAGAGCTGTGACGTCACGCACGACCCTCGCGTTGATGCTGCCCTGAATGAGGTAGAGTTAGTTCGAATGAGAATCGCTGTGCACGCAGAAGTTAGTAACATATCTGTGGTGTATAAGAAATCGTGTTTGTATATTGTATGCGATCAAACGTAAAACTTAGTAATAGCTTACACTTTTCAGTATGGTTTGTTGTGCCATTGCAGGCTGCACAAATCACAGAAGGCACGCGAAGGAACGAAACATACACTTTCATGTATTCCCTAAAGCCACTGACCTAAATAAATGGTGGCAGTAAGAAGTAATCAAGACATTATCGAAAGCTATCTTTCTCCGCTTCGAGGGTTGGAAGATTTTATGACCATCCTCTTCCGACAGCTGTGACACAAAGGCTGAAATCATTGCTTCTCAGTCTCAATGCTTCCGAGGCGATAAGAAATTACAACTGTTCTCGGAAGATTATGAAACAATACATCGAAACGTTATATGCTACTGATGAAGTCGGATGTTGTGTGCCAGTTTAAGACCAGCGTTGAGCCTATAACATCCTATTATTTACCGGAGGATGGGCAAGAGTTCCTTAAAAGCGCTTGAAGAGCTAGTGGAATAGTTAGAGGACAGTCGCGAAATCAAGGATCGTGATGAGCTACTTGAAGACTTCACTGGCTATATAACTCTTAGGGTAAAAAAGAAGAACCTCGATCTAGAAAGCAATTATGGAGAGAAAACAGGTCAACCTACAAGAGGTAGAAATTATATTTAAAAGATGTCTGGGGACAGTTTTATGCAGCCTACAAAGAGATGGTACTGCACCCGCCCACCTCCTGAGTCCCAGACTAGCATTTATCTCAGGGGTGATCAGTTCGAAAACGAATAAAAAAAATTTTATATCAAAAAAATATATATATCGGCGCATCAAATGAACACAGGGATGAACGGGGCATGAAAATTTAAGGTTACGGGGGACGACTCATTCATGGATACAAAATTCTGACTCCACAATAGGAATGGGAAGTGACAACTTAAATTCCATGGGCATACTAGACTAACTACAATGAAAAGATATGGAAGCTGTTTCCTATTGAAATTGCAATGAGGAGCAATTTATTCACTTATTTTGCATACTACACATGATGACAAATTTACATTGTGACACTTTAATCCTGAAAAATAAATGACATAATACTTGGATTTTACCTCACTACTCTGGTAGTGTAAAACATCTGGTGAATTCGTCCCAATTGGTTACTGGGGATCGAATTCACATCCGTATGATTGGACGTTTCACCGCTGGAGATCTTCTTTCGGAGACGAAGGCACGACAGTAACTTTTTACTGTCGTCTCCTCGTTCCGTTTGGACATGAGACACTTCCGGTATGTACATTCTGGTGAGCCGGACACCCACCGTAGAAAATGTTATCGCCTCGAAAAAACGGGAATTTATAATACGGACAAACTCTAGCCTATTATTTCCAGATTCACAAACACACCAGGTAGAGTTCATTAACTCAAAAGCTACTTTAATATTTACACTTGTCAATACGACAAGACGTACGGAAAGGTTCATTACTCTGCTCTGACCCTGCAAACATGTGCCGTCCGTGGGTTATTTACGTATCTACCGCTATCTCCCCGTGAAAACCCAACATGTGGTTCGGAGCAGTTCGACACAGGATGACTGTCCCTAGCATACCCTCCTATGATTATCAAATAATATCATTACCATTCTTTATCTGATCATTAGCATATACTTTGACTACCATCAATTAATTTTATTATTATCATTAATTTCAATTATAATCCGGTATTTGATTATTATCATTTGTCATCCGGGATGATTATATGCCAACCCTTGCCGACGTTTCAAACGAAGGTTAGTTCTTCCTCCTAAATTATCCGCACAATATAATGATCAGCTTCCTCATAAATATTTTTATTATTATTATTATTATCATTATTATTATTATTATTAGTGGAAATCGTGATTATCGTAACCCGTAATCAACCTCGCTATAATACTTCAACTTCTCGCTCTTATTAAATTCATCAAAAAAAAAAATAAGTTTAAAAAAAAAGTACCTTCATTGGTTATTCTTCTTCTCCTTCTTCAAATATTTTATTTATTATTATTATTAGTTAAAAATCTCAAATCTTTCATTTCATCTCCCAACATCATTATTATGTCCAAAATATAAAAAAAATTATTCTTCAAAAAAAAAAAAAGGTAGCTTAGTTTTTATTATTATTATTATTTTAAAAAAAACTTAAATTCGCCTGTTACACGGTAGTTCACTCTTAATATGTTTAACGCATAACCCCTTTTACAATTCCGATTTATCTTGGCACTAAGCACTCGATTTAAGACAAGATTCACTTGGAGTATGATTGTTGTTATTATTATTATTAAAAATGGAAAGATGATATTTTAATTTCCACTCTTTAGAATTTAGTCACATATGTTAAATCCCGTTATGAACCACTAAGATCTGCTTTATATTGGTCGGGACAACACGGTATTCGGGATCGTACCTTCAACTTCGTACTGCCGTTAATTTTATATGGGGACACCTGTCCTCCCAAGACACATCTCACAACCTATGGCACATCGCGGCTGGGCAAATACCTCCAATGCCGGCGATTGCTAAACTATTCCTTCAAATTTGAAGTCCATTTCCTTTCATCGGAACTCTTCAAACATTTAATTCATAAAATAATCCTCGGTGCGTGGATTCTACCACTAAGAACACCGGCATATGCATTTATATCATCTTAGGCCTTGAGATTCATCTATTTCATCATTACAAACAATACGGCTCAACTTATTTCACGCCGGATATTCGTCCCTCATGACTTCCAACTCTAAATATGGGCTCAAATCATTCTGGGCTTTTAACATATCGTGACCATTCTAATTCACGTGCCTATATCGCTCTTAAACAAAATTTTAATGGTTAAATAAAAGTCCAAAAACGTAAAATCAAAAATTTTACGTAAAATCAAACTGACTACGCGAATGAAAGTCTTTAACGCTACATGTCATCTCCACTTTGATTATTATATTTGCACTGGCTAACTCGCAAAGCACTGTCATTATTATTATTATACTTTAACTTCTACACGCCCAAATATTATTATTATTATTATTATTACTTTACTTTCCTTTGTCGACTCACAAACATGATTATTATTAGTATTTTAATGACCTTCCGTACGCAACACAAATCTTCCATTCTCTGGCTCTTTCATAATCTGGCTGTCTAATATAAATTATTCCTAATTAAAATACAAATGATCACCGCAGTGAATGAAATTCAAATAAATGGGTTAGCACAAAAAAAGAATTTAACACTTGAAATGAACTTAATTCAAAGTATTATAAACAGCATGCATTAATTGAAAGAAATATATCCCATATTTACATTATATACAACAAACAATTACACAAATTAATTAATCTAACCCATTATTACGTTAATATAAATTAGTTCGTCCGTCTAACAAAAAAAAAAAAAAAATCATGGACTCGGGAAGCGGACCATGTTAAGTAACCATAATTAATTTACACTGAACCCCGTTTAGTCGCGATAACATCCCCTAAATATCAAAATTGTGTACTCATTCCTATGTAGAATTCCATTGTCTCGTAGCGGAGGAGATATAGGCTTTACGGCCCCATGGTGATTTACACGTCCATCATGTCGCACAATACAAATTTTACACAATAAAACACTTCTGGGTGACTACCCATGATTAATACCTTATTACACTAATTTACACAAGAATACTAATAACAAAAAAAACACTTATAGGTGCTCCTAGACCCCTGACACTCGCACAATATACTCTTCATATACGCCCGAAACACACGTCGTGACACATTACGACGAAATGTCGTTCATTTGAACCGGCGCGTATCGCGTCTTCAACCGGCACTTCCTAGTTGATTTTCAAGCCGTCTTGATCATCGCCTAGCTCCTATAATTCCCTGCTCGGATAGTTATTCACCGTCTATCTTGAGGTGTTTACTTCAGGCTCCGCACACTGCCTTCCAAAGGTACTATCGGCGTTCCGTTAGTTAGTTATTATTTAAACACATGACATTCATTAATTTCAACATACAATTGTACTGATTATACACACTCGGTACTATGGATAATTTCACTGTTCGTATTCATTCTCCTAATAATTCACGTACTTTCAGCTCTAACTGACTTCGAATACGTCCCGAGGTACTGACTTACAGAGTCAACGTGTCAGAGTCTCAACTACTTCATTACGACTGACACGACTGGTGACCGATAACGACTGGTGACTGGTAAGAACTGAGTGCTGGTAAGAACTGAGTGATGTGAGGTCCGCTCGGTCACAACTGGTGACTTCAAACGACTGAGTGATGTGAAGCTCCACTACTGGACTTTTATGGACGATCTGATTTCCCGCCGGGGTCATCCGCGGTCACTTCCTGGAGAGGGGGGTCGGTTTCCTAAATCGGCATATGCAGGTGGATTTGGATCTCTTGCTTTATCCTACTTAATACACTGGCGATACACATTCATGTGTCGTATTCTGAACTCCTATCGTTCGGTGATCATGGAAATATCACTTAATTTCTGTCCTCCACCTTTCGCGCGCTAACTCGGCGTCCCTGATGGCGTGCTCATCTCGACCAATGGCGAGATAGCGTGGGTCATTTCCACGAATTCATTACTTTAATTTATTACGATTACCATTATTCAACATGGGAACGATATCACAAAAATCCCCTCTATTCAATTATGTGGTTGGAATAATTTAATTATTGTTATCGGAGAAGCTAACTGGAGTTCACTCTGAGTTTTTCTTATGTTGGTTTATCTGCGGGCCTACGATACATTTTCTCATTGGTCAGGACCGCTTTGGTTAGTTTGAAATCTCTCCCTGTGAAACGTGGCCACACCAAATGCCTCGGGCGTGGACAAAACCCGTACGTCATATTCTCGGTATTGGCGATGCATCTTGCTCGGCCTTGGTCCGAAATATATACTCTTTCACTTCCTTGTAGTAATTATTCTGTTGTTGTGAGCTCTAGATTTTAATCCTCTTATCTTCTGACCAGGAAACCTTCTTCCCCATAATGACAAGCTTACGGTGGCGCCGGACTGTCGCGATCATGTGGAAATTCTCCCGTCCACACAAAACTGACACTGTATTTATTTAATATTCCAATATATCTGTATTTCTCATATCAAAATCAAATCATGAAACTAGGGCCTATCTCATCCGGGTACAGTACACCACGATAGTGCAGATGGGAAAATACTTCAAATTTCACCACGGGATAGAACTGAAAGATGGTTCGAACATCATCACAAACCGTACGGATATCCTGAAGAAGAAATTCCCCGAAATTTATGAGTTTGCAAGTTGCTTCGTGAGAAGCCGTTCTTTCGTTCGAATGAACGCTTTGAACAAAAGTAAGACATTCAAGAGACCGGGTTTCAGTTAATACAATACCGATAAAGAAAGAAGAAAAGCAAAGAAATTTCACTGATGCTATAGATAAGTGTGTTTGATAATAATTTTTTTCTTTAATATCAGCATTATTCTTTGTGTATAACACACCTGTTAATTTTAGATGAAAGGCGGTTTATTATGTTGTATATGAAACGAGTGCTAAGAATGTTAATATACAGGCTCACAGAGATACGGATGAAATCTAACGGAATTCTTTTTGCAGTAATTTAGAAACCTTGAGTGGACCGACATAGAATATCCGAATGATGTCTCACGGAACATCAAATCATATCTCAAGAAATCGTTAACGAACCGATGATCGCCCACTTATCTCTTACGAAACTTTCGTTTACCACCTGTATTTTAGACTGAGTTATACGGGGTGCAGTCTGCTCTACTACTACTACTACACGGATGTTCTTTTTCACAATCACGACAAAGCTCTTGAGCGAGAGACGTGGGGCACACATTCTCCTTGACACCTGTCAAATACTGCAGGCTTCGGGCGATATGAAGTGCGGAGTGCGTACACGACACCGAGTGACAGACATCTTTGTTCTGCTTAACAGCTGTCATGTAATTCGAACACCACGTGTGTGACATGTAAACCACAAAGTTGATCAAAATTACTTTTAGTGCTACCAGGTGTGAAATAATATTTAATCTTAGAACTGAGGAGGTGGCAGGAGATTAAAAATATGAGCATTCCATAGCAGAACAATCTCCGAACGTGAAGTTTGTAATTAGTTTGCAGAATCCTGTGGTTACTAACATCAACTACGAATATAAATGATAAGTGTTAATATAAGAAAAGACCTTCATTGGGGTAACCACATAAATATGATTGTTAATAAAGGGCGCAGATCTCTGCACATGGTTATGAGGGTGTTTAGGGGTTATAGTAAGGATGTAGAGGAGAGGGCATGTAAGTCTCTGGTAAAACCCCAACTAGAGTATGGTTCCAGTGTATGGGACCCTCACCAGGATTACTTGATTCAAGAACTGCAAAAAACCAAAGAAAAACAGCTCGATTTGTTCTGGGTGATTTCCGACAAACGAGTAGCGTTACAAAAATGTTGCAAAGTTTGGGCTGGGAAGAACTGGGAGAAAGGAGACGAGCTGCTCGACTGAGTGGTATATTCCGAGCTGTCAGCGGAGAAATGGCGTGGAATGACATTAGTAGACGAATAGGTTTGAGTGGCTTCTTTAAAAGTAGGAAAGATCACACTATGAAGATAAAATTGGAATTCAAGAGGACAAATTGGGGCAAACATTCGTTTATAGGAAGGAGAGTTAGTGATTGGAATAACTTACCTGGGGAAATGTTCAATAAATTTCCAATTTCTCTGCGATCATTTAAGAAAAGGCTAGGAAAACAACAGATAGGAGATCTGCCACCTGGGCGACTGCCCTAAATGCAGATCAGTAGTGACTGTTTGAAGTGGTTCTTTTCGTCGCACGGACACAGATAGGTCTCATGGCGACGATGGGATAGGAAAGAGCTTGAGTGGGAAGGGAGCGGCCGTGGTCTTAATTAAGGAACAGCCCCAAATTTGCCATATGCGAACATGGGAAACCACGGAAAACCATTTTCAGGGTTGCCGACAGTGGGGTTCGAACCTGCTATCTCCCGAATACTGGATACTGGCCGCACTTAAGCGACTGCAGCTATCGAGAACGGTGGATTGGATTAAACACTGACACCAAGAAGTGTACGACTCAGGACATATTCGGGACGCCGCTGCTATACAATATTTTGATATATTCATGTTGATTAAGCATTTCCTCTACCATTATGGGTTTTCGTAGCGGCCAAAATATTCTAGGATGGTCTTAAAATTATGGCGTGTATGAGAATGAGATTGATAATAGGGATCTCCTATACCAAAATACTGATCGGAAGAGAAAAGACTGAAGAGGTCAAACACTTCGAAGAATGAAGTTATCAGCAAAAGTAAGGGATGGGCCATGATGTGTTGAAATTGAAAGACTCCCTAGGCTTCGAAGACCTAGTACTATCAGGGTCGGAATACACTAGTAGATTGGCCAGAGGAAATGTGAGAGTAAGGAGCATTTGAATCAATAAATGGAAGGTATGTCGGACTCAGTCAGGGTTCCCATGGTCACCAATTCACAGTCGCAAATTGAGAGCCTCAGCGGAGTCACTCGTTGAAATCGCCTCTTACAACATGCAGAGGTTCTCGTGGATTTATTCAGCGCCTCGTCCCCACTGTAATCCTCTCAGGACCACTTACAAGGCCACTGACATTGTCTATAGTACTCGAACTAGGATGTGATTGCAGAGACTAATACTCGTACAAACAAGAGGGAACTCTAATGAAAAGCTAGCAGCTGAAACAGTGCGTATGAACCGGCTTCAATAATGGGATCGTGTGGAGGGTAAGAGAACCACATGGAGACCTAGGCGACAGATGATCGAATCACGTTTTCAGAATCTGAGGGTAGGAGGTATAGAACTAGATAAATAGAAATGGAAAGTTGCGGAGGAATTTTCGTAGGAAGCGGAAAAGCTATTTCGATGTTGTATGAACAATGTAGACTTTCACGGCCTGTATATAGCAGACTTTATCGAGACAGTCTGGTGATCATGTGGAATTGAGCTCTTCTTCAGCGGACTGAAGGGGCTGTATAGTCCATATTTCTATAGAAATCATAGTACGGTCGACCTGTCAGCAGTTTATGAGTACTGGCGTCCACACTTTATTTAGTCCTTTCAGACCTGAATTTTCGTTCTTACCATAGAACAATTAATATTATGAAATTTGACTCAAGACGGTACTAAAATGCTTTGAAATCTTTATTGGAGCTTTAGCGGCATGTCATTGTACAGAAGTGTGTCATCGCCAGTGTTAACTATGTACACATCACTTCATGTTGTACAGTGGGTAGACTATATACATGATAATTATCTCTTCCGTAACGTCTATCTATATATATAAAATAAGAGTTTTGTCTGTACATTGCTCAGAATTTGAAAAGAATGGTATTTCTGTATCGCTCATGTCCACAGTAACAAGAAAATGCATTTTTTACTTTTCCGTAATTTCTGTCTGTCTGTCTGTCTGTCTATCTGTCTGTCTGTCTGTATGTATGTACACGCATCACGAGAAAACGGCTGAAGAGAATTTAATGAAAATCGAAATGTAAAGTCGGGTGATGAACCGCTACAATCTGGGCTATAAATTATTTTAATCACGCTGAGTGAAATGGTAGTTTAGGGGATGGCCTGAAATTTAATTCTCAAATTTTTATGTTATTAGTGGTCGTGTCTTAATGAAAATCGCTACACAAAGATTGGAAATAATTCGCTACAATATAGGCTACACGCGCTGAGAAAAATGGTAGTTTAGGGGAAGGCCTAAAACTTAATTGTCAAATATTTATTTTATTAGTGGTCGTATCTTCACGGAAATTGGTATGCAAAGTCGGGGAATAGCTCGCTATAATCTAGGCTATCAATAATGTTATACGCACTGAGTGAAATGGTAGTTTAGGGGAAGACCTGAATCTATTTATATAAAAGAGTTTTGTCTGTACATTGCTCAGAATTTGAAAAGAATAGTATTTCTGTATCGCTCATGTCCAGAGTAACAAGAAAATGCATTTTTTTACTTTTCCGTAATGTCTGTCTGTCTGTCTGTACACGCATCACGAGAAAACGGCTGAAGAGAATTTAATGAAAATCGGAATATAAAGTCGGGTGATGAACCGCTACAATCTAGGCTATAAATTATTTTAATCACGCTGAGTGAAATGGTAGTTTAGGGGAAGGCCTGAAATTTAATTCTCAAATTTTTATGTTATTAGTGGTCGTGTCTTAATGGAAATCGCTACACAAAGATGGGAAATAATTCGCTACAGTATAGGCTATACATGCTGAGAAAAATGATAGTTTAGGGGAAGGCCTAAAAGTTATTTGTCAAATATTTATTTTATTAGTGGTCGTATCTTCACGAAACTTGGTATGCAAAGTCGGGAAATAGCTCGCTATAATCTAGGCTATCAATAATGTTATACGCACTGAGTGAAATGGTAGTTTAGGGGAAGACCTGAAATCTATATATATAAAATATTTTTGTCCGTACATTGCTCAGAATTTGAAAAGAATGGTATTTCTTTACCGCTCATGTCCACAGTAACAACATAATGCATTCTTTTACTTTTCCGTAATGTCTGTCTGTCTGTCTGTCTGTCTGTCTGTCTGTCTGTTTGTCTGTCTGTACACGCATCACGAGAAAACGGCTGAAGAGAATTTAATGAAAATCGGAATGTAAAGTCGGGTGATGAACCGCTAGAATCTAGGCTATAAATTATTTTAATCACGCTGAGTGAAATGGTATTTTAGGGGAAGGCCTGAAATTTAATTCTCAAATATTTATGTTATTAGTGGTCGTGTCCTAATGAAAATTGCTAGACAAAGATGGGAAATAATTCGCTACAATATAGGCTATACACGCTGAGAAAAATGGTAGTTTAGGGATGGCCTAAAACTTAATTGTCAAATATTTATTTTATTAGTGGTCGTATCTTCACGAAAATTGGTATGCAAAGTCGGGGAATAGCTCGCTAGAATCTAGGCTATCAATAATGTTATGCGCACTGAGTGAAATGGTAGTTTAGGGGAAGACCTGAATCTATTTATATAAAATAAGAGTTTTGTCTGTACATTGCTCAGAATTTGAAAAGAATAGTATTTCTGTATCGCTCATGTCCAGAGTAACAAGAAAATGCATTTTTTACTTTTCCGTAATGTCTGTCTGTCTGTCGGTCTGTCTGTCTGTCTGTCTGTCTGTCTGTCTGTCTGTCTGTCTGTACGCGCATCAATAGAAAACGGCTGAAGGGAATTTAATGAAAATCGGTATGTAATGTCGGGTGATGAACCACTGCAATCTAGGCTACAAATTATTTTATTCACGTTGAGTGAAATGGTAGTCTAGGGGAATTCCTGAAGTGTAATTCTCAAATAAGTTATTTATGTTATTAGTGGTCGTATCGATAAATACTACATAACTAACATAACTTTAGTTATGTCGTAAGTTAGTAGTAGTTATGTAAGAAGTTATTCAATTTCCGATCACTTATGAGTTATACATTGTTACCGTACCGCATATAATCAGAGATATTCATGAATTTGGATTTTTGTTACTAAGTCCATATCAGCGCCGAGTCACGAGAAAATGGGTAAACAGAATTTAGTGAAAATCGGTATGTAAAGTCTGAGAATAAGGAACTACAGTCTACGATATAAATAATTTTGTAGGACACCCTAATATCACAGAGTCGAAGGAAAACTAATTTGAAGGCCTGCAATATAGAAAGCTCATAAACTTTATCAACAATAACATTACATTGACCATTGTTTGTTGTGATGTGCTTTTTGTCTTCTGTTTCCTCTCATCCCCGATAGATAGGATTACTGCAGCGTACCGAGGTTTTTTTAATTTGCTTGACGTCGCACCGACACAGGTAGGTCGTATGGCGACGATGGGATAGGAAATGAATAGTGGTGGGGAGGAAGCGGTCTTGGCTTTAAGGTACAGCCTGGTGTGACTGGTGTGAAAATGGAAAACCACGGAATATCATCTTCAGGGTTGCCGGCAGTGGGGTTCGAATCCACTATCTCCCGGATGCAAGCTCACAGCTGCGCCCCTAACCACACGGGCAACTCGCCTGGTCGTACCGACTGTAACAGCCTGCCTGTATATTGGCGGGAAGTAGCTGGGGAGTAAGATAACTTTCTTCTTTAGCATGCCATTCCTCTGGTTCATACATTTTCTGATATATCTGGTACGTAACACACTGGTTCATCATAGTATTCGAGCTATTCAATCCCTACTCTGAGGCACTGATTGGAATGAGTAGTGTGCATATTTAACGGAATAATGACAGAGGAGTGTTCACGGCAGTCTGCGACCTGGTTATTCCAGCTCTGGAACTTTGGACTGTTAGATCGGCACCGTAGTACTGTTCGCTGAAAGTGAGAAAGTGTGCGGTTTTTCATTTGATCGAGGATTTTATATGATAACATTGCTTTCAATCGCTACATTCCTACTGACGTTTTTGTAATGACCTATGTTGAATTCAGTTAGGAAAACCACCAAGTTAGTCTTTCTGAGAATCCCGTAGCGAAGCACGGGTACATCAGCTAGTTTACTAATAAAATTGCACAAAATTGCATTTCCTTATGTACCTTTGCTTTGCTCATACTTGCAAACCCTTGAACATTGTTTCTTCTATTGTGAACACGTTCTTATACATGACATTCTTCCTCTTGTGGGTGGAGGTGGTAGAATACATACACGGTATCTATCGCCTGTCGTAGGGGGGCGATTAAATGTGGGGACAAGGGGTTCTCTACTTGGGAGATTCTGCTATTGATTTCACTTACTTATACAAATCTCCTCACTTCCATCCTTCCTACCTGATCTCCCTTGGTCAACTCTTGTCCTTTTCCAACCCCGACGGTATTATATTTGCGGGGTCTAAGATATCTTTCTTCATGACCCCTCCCTTATTTTGCGATACATTCAGTTTTCGAAGGTCGGAATCTTCCCCCCCCCCCGTCTCTGGTTAGTGTTAATAGAGGATTGTTTTCCAGTTGTAACTCCTCTTAAGAAAATAATCACCACCACCTCTGATTAGTGTCAGTAGAAGATGGTTGCCCAGTTATAACTCCTTTTATAGCAATAATCACGACGACCATCATGGCATTCTGTTGAAAAAAAAAAAATGAAATGTCGGAGGGCTTTTAGTGCCGGGATATCCCAGGACGGGTTCGGCTCGCCAGGTGCAGGTCTTTCTATTTGACTCCAGTAGGCGACCTGCGCGTCGTGATGAGGATGAAATGATGATGAAGACAACACATACACCCAGCCCCCGTGTCATTGGAATTAACCAATTAAGGTTAAAATCGAATCGAACCCGGGACCCTCTGAACCGAAGGCCAGTACGCTGACCGTTCAGCCAACGAGTCGGACATGGTATTCTGTTAGAAAAAATAGGAGGAGATAAGTCAGTGTAGAAGTGAGGAACGTGTTAACACATTTAAATTAAGGACAAGGTTTGGAAGGAAAATAACGCATGGATGTGTACATTATAATGGACACTGGGTCTGAGTTTGTTGGCAGAAGGTTCCCCTTGCTATTGTAGCTTATGGAGAGCTTCTGTATTTCAATCACCTCCGATAAAAACGAACGTGGAACTGGCAAGTAACCACTAGAACATTAATTTTCTCGAAATTTATATCCCGCGACTGATGGGTTTTGCATGCTCAGCTATGGCAGATTTCGCAGACTGGTTCAGACAATAGTGAAGTTTGTGTAACTTTTATTGTACTGTTAAATATGAGCTAGCTGTTTCCTGTATACACCTTTCCGCAAGCACAAGGAATGCACTAAAATATGAAGTTGGACAGAATGTCACGTGGAAAATTTGTTATAAATGGTTGTTGGAATATAGTTTATAGTGATGGTGTTGATTCTATTGCAAACCAGAACTTAGAGATTAAATAATCTGTTCCTTCTAGTGAATCTGTTTGTCATCTTCTTTTGGATAGCTTTAATATATTCACAGAATAAAAATACGGGACATTTTAGCATTCTTTGTAACATCAAATTTATTTATGGGAGTTAGACTGACCCTAAACACTGTGCATAGCTATATAAACAAGATGATAAACTTTAATTAATTTTTTTAACATTTGTACTCTGGAGCATTCTAACAATCACTGCCTACTGCCTGGCATAAAACATAATACTCATCAGATTGACAAATTTGTGAAATTCACTGAAATCCATCCTTGTGGTAAAAGAGTTTTACATTCTTATTGGCGTGTATATTAAATTTACCCTTTTAGAAGATGGAAAAAAGAGAACCCTAAAATCATTTTATATTTCACTTCTATAAATTCGCGAAACACTTGAAGATTTCGTACCCTTAGGGTGTATACATAAAACTGTTGTTGTTGTTGTTTTGGTTGTCAGTTCATATACTGGCTTGATGCAGCACTCCATGCTACCTTATCCTGTGCTAACCTTTCATTTCTATGTAACTATTACTAATCTGTTTGTCATATTTAGGCCTTACCGTTCTTACCACCTACACTTCCTTCAAAAACCAAGTGAACAAGTCCTGTGTGTCTTAAGATTCCTTCTCTACTGGTCAAATTTCGCCAAATAGTTGTCATCTCACGAATTCGATTCAGCATCTCTTCATTCGTGATTCGACCTAGCGATCTCATGTTCAACATTCTTCTGTAACACCACAGCTTTTACTCTCTTTCTTCCTGAGCTAGTTGTTGTGCATGTTTCACTTCCACACAATGCCACTCTTCAGAAGAAAATTTTCGAGAACATCTTTCTCATTCTACGAGCATGTTTGAAGTGAAGAAATTTATGTCCTTAAGAAAGGCCTTCCTTCTTGTGCTAGTCTGCATTTTATGGCGTCCTTACCTCCACCATTGTTATTTGTTCTACCACCCAAGTAACAATATTAATCTACTTCCTTTAAGCATTCATTTCCTATCTAATATTTCCTGCATCACCTGACTTCCTTCGTCCACACTCCATTACTTTTGTGTTAGATGTATTTATTTTTATCTTGTTCTCCTTTTCTAAGACTGAGTCTATACCATTCAGCAGTTTCACCAAATCTCCTGAAGACTCAGATAAAATATCATCGGAAAATTTTAGAGTGTCGATTTTCCCTTTCCGAAGTCCTCTTTGATTTCCTTTACTGTCTGTTCTATGCATATAAACATTGAAAAGGAGAGGGGACAAACTGCAGCCTTGCCTTTCTGGATTGCTTCTTCTTTTCACAGCCCTCGATTCGAATCACTGAAGACTGATTTTTGTAAATGTTGTAGTTAATCCTTCTTTCTCGAAATCTGAACCTGATCATCTTCAGAATCTCAATAGCTTGGCTTAATCACAGTTTTAGAATGCCTTTTCTACATCTACCATGTACACGGGCTCGTCCTTCTTTCAGTTAATTCGATATTCTAAGATTAGACATAAAGTATGGATTGCTTCGTGCGTTCCTATATCTATTATCAAGCCAAGCATTGATTTTCTCCCAACTCAGATTAAATTTGTTTTTCCATTCTTCAGTAAATCAAAGTTTAAAAGTTAAAAGTTTGCAAGTGTAGGATACTAAGCTAATAGTACGGTAGTTTTCACACTTGTCAGCACCTGTTTTCTTGGTGATATGGAAAATAGATGGCACTTCTCCTACATCATCTTACACACTAAATGAAATAACCTCGCCATGCCGGTTTCTCCCAAGACTGTATGTAATTCTGAGGGTATGTCATCCAGGTACCTTGTTCCTATTTAGGTCTCTCAAAGGTTGTCTAATTCTAACCTCAAAATTTGGTCTTCAATTTCATCAGCATCATCAGCCTCTTTATATCCCAACACGTTCATATACTTCATTCCTTCATGAAATTGCTGAACGTGTTCTAGTCATCTTCCTGCCTTGTTTTCTTTCCCTACAGGTGATTTTCCACCTTAGATCATAACATTCACGTTGATGTAATGTACGTTACGTGTTATCATTACTGATTGGATATATATATGGGCTATGCATCTGCTGCAGTCTGCATGGCATTGTTGATTAGATGTGCAGAACCTCAAACACCAAAGAAGTCACGATTCACTTTCGATTTCAATTTATAATAAACTAGCTGATGTACCCGTGATTCGCTACGGAATTCTACATTGTATACAGAATTCTAGGTTAGATAGTGTACATGCTGTAAGCAAAATTGTATGACATTGTATAGCTCTGTTAACGTTACCCTAGAAACGCGATGGGGAAGTCACCAAACTTCTTTCTTCATATGGAGAATAGGTTAGGGAAATTTAATTGTAATGGTAGGCCTGCTTGGCTACCAGCAGTCACAACCAGGTAGGGGAGTTTTCATTATAATGGCAGACACTCACTTTGCACCTGCCTTTTTACATCCTAAGAAAGATTGTCTTAGTGGTTTTTCCAGCTGGAATCAACATGGGCCATTACAGTGACGTCAGTTGGAATGGCGCGGTTAAAAGTAATGCTTTCATATGAATAACCGATCGAATGTAAAACTACACATTTTCTCACTTTTAACGAACAGTACTACGCTGCCGATCTAACAGTCCAAAGTTGCAGAGCTGGAATGACCAAGCTGCAGAAAGCCGTAATCCGTGAACACTCTTCGTCTTTTTTCGGCGGGATGGGAGGGATCGAATAGTGGAGAGTCATTGGGCAAAAACTATGCCCTTTTACTAATCTGTTTCCTAGGAGTATCCGATGAGTCGGAAAATATCAATTCACTACACTGGCGACGGAAAAATCTGACTTGGAGGTAAATTTTTCCTTCAAGGCAGAAGAGAAGCCCCCTCTTCGCTGCTAATTTGGAATAAAATGAATGTAGAATTTAATAAAAGTGAATAGGAAGAGGTTTTCTTAAGAAACGGTTCTTTTCAGGGTTGAGCGTTGAGTTATTTAGTGAATTGTAGTGATATATTTTGCAATAGACCTAAATTGTAATTCTAAACCAAGTCGTACTACTACTAAGTGAGCCTCTGCCATTAGTGTGCACACTGCTCATTGAAAAAAGAGCGTCAAAGTAGGGATCGAATAGCTGGAATACTACAGACAACCACTGTGTTACGTACCAGCAGTATCAAACAATGTATGAACCAGAGGAATGGCATACTAAAGAAGAAAGTTTTCTAACTCCCCAGCTATTTCCCGTCAATATTCAGTCAGGCTGTTATACTCGATACGCAGCAGTAATCCCATCTATCGGAGTTGAGTGGCAGCATAAGAGGCAAAGAACAACACAGCAAACAATGGTCAATGTAATGCCATTGTTGATCAAAGTTATGCGCTTTCGACATTATAGGCCTTCACATTCAGTTTTCTCCCGACTCTGTAATACCACTCTTATCATAGCCGGTACGGTAAAACAGAATAAATTTAAATGATCGGAAATTGTATTCTCTATAACTTTTGTTATGTAGTACTTTTCGCTAGGACCAATAACATAGGTATTTAAAAATTAAAAATTAGGTGCCTTCTCCTAAACTACGGTTACATCCAGGGTGAATAAAATTATTTATACCTCAGACTATAGTTTCTTATTCTCCGACTATATATACCGATTTTCATTAAATTCTGTTAACCCATTTTCTCGTGGCTCGGCGTTGATATGGACGTAGCAACAAAAATCCAAATTTATGAATATCTGTGTTATCATAGCCGGTACTGTAAAAATGTACACCAGGCAAATGCTGGGGCTGTACCTTAATTAAGGCCACAGCCGCTTCCTTCCAACTCCTAGCCCTTTCCTATCCCATCGTCGCCATAAGACCTATCTGTGTCGGTGCGACGTAAAGCCAATAGCAAAAAAAAAAAAATGTACAAGACATAAATGATCGGAAATTTAATTCTAAATAACTTTAGTTATGTAGTATTTATCGATAGGATCACTAATAATATAAATGTCATACATACATCATCATTATAGACTGTGTCCGACTCGATGGCTGAACGGTCAGCGTACTGGCCTACGGTTCAGATGGTCCCGGGTTCGATTCCCAGCCGGGTCGGGGATTTTAACCTTAATTGGTTAATTCCTACGGCACGGGGGCTGGGTGTATGTGTTGTCTTCATCATCATTTCATCCTCATCACGACGCGCAGGTCACCTACGGGCGTCAAGTAGAAAGACCTGCACCTGGCGAGCCGAACCCGTCCTGGGATATCCCGGCACTAAAAGCTATTCGACATTTAATTTCATTATAGACTGTTAAGCCTTTCAGCGTTCAGTCTGCAAGCCACCGTGAATTTACTAGACGTCGCCACAATCCTCTATTAGCAACTAGTGCTATGGCCTCACTTAGTTCTATACCTCTTATCTTTAAATCGTTAGAAACTGAGTCTAACAATCGTCGTCTTGGTCTACCTCTACTTCTCTTACCCTCCACAACAGAGTCCATTATTCTCCGAGGTAACATATCCTCCTCCATTCGCCTCACATGACCCCACCACCGAAGCCGGTTTATGCGTACAGCTTCATCCATCGAGTTCATTCGTAAATTAGCCTTTATCTCCTCATTCCGAGTACCATCCTGCCATTGTTCCCACCCGTTTGTACCAGCATTCATTCTCGCTACTTTCATGTCTGTTACTTCTAACTTATGAATAAGATATCCTGAGTCCACCCAGCTTTCGCTCCCGTAAAGCAAAGTTGGTCTGAAAACAGATCTATGTAAAGATAGTTTCGTCTGGGAGCTGACGTACTTCTTACAGAATACTGTTAATCGCAACTGCGAGCTCTCTGCATTAGCTTTACTACACCTTGATTCAATCTCACTTACTATTTTACCATCCTGGGAGAACGCACAACCTAAATAATTGAAATTATCGACCTGTTCAAGCTTTGTATCAACAATCTGACATTCAATTCTGTTGAATTTCTTACCTACTGACATTTAGTCTTCGAAAGGATAATTTTCATATCATACTCATTGCACCTATTTTCAAGTTCAAAGATATTAGACTGCAGGCTTTCGGCACAATCTGCCATTAAGACCACATCGTCAGCATAGGCCAAACTGCTTACTACATTTCCACCTAACTGAATCCCTCCCTGCCATTTTATACCTTTCAGCAGATGATCCATGTAAACTACGAACAGCAAATGTGAAAGATTACAGCCTTATCTAACTCCCGTAAGTACCCTGAACCAAGAACTCATTCTACCATCGATTCTCACTGAAGCCCAATTGTCAACATAAATGCCTTTGATTGATTTTAATAATCTACCTTTAATTCCATAGTCCCCCAGTATAGCGAACATCTTTTCTCTCGGTACCCTGTCATATGCTTTCTCTAGATATACGAAACATAAACACAACTGCTCATTCCTCTCGTAGCATTTTTCAATTACCTGGCGCATACTGAAAATCTGATCCTGACGGCCCCTCTGTGGTCTGAAAACACACTGGTTTTCATCCAACTTCCTCTCAACGACTGATCGCACCCTCCCTTCCAAGATGCCAGTGAATACTTTGCCTGGTATACTAATCAATGAGATACCTCGATAGTTGTTGCTTATAGATAGGTGCAATTACTGCTTTTGCCCAATCTGAAGGTACCTTACCAACACGCCATTCTAATTTTATTTTTATATGAAGCCATTTCATCCCTGCCTTCCCACTATACTTCACCATTTAAGGTCTAATTTCATCTATTCCTGCTTCTTTATGAAAATGGAGTATATTTACCATCCTTTCCACTTCCTCAAGCATAATTTCACCAACATAATTCTCCTCCTCCCGATGAGCTTGGCTGTTCGCAACACTACCAGGAAGATTTCCTTTTACGTTGAGAAGATGTTCAAAATATTCCCTCCTCTCCAGTGATTCCCTGGGATCTATTATGAGTTCACCTGAATTACTCAAAACACTGTTCATTTCCTTTTTCCCTCCCTTCCTAAGATTCTTTATTACTGTCCAGAAAGGTTTTCCTGCTGCTTCACCTAGCCTTTCCAGATTATTACCAAAATCTTCCCTAGACTTCTTTTTGGATTCAACAACTATTTGTTTCGCTGTGTTTCTTTCACCTACATCAATTCCTTGTCTGCCTCGGCCCTTGTTTGGAGCCATTTCTGGTAAGCCTTCTTTTTACGTTTACAAGCTGCTCTCACTTCATCATTCCACCAAGATGTTCGCCTTTTCCCATCTTTACACACAGTCGTTCCTAGGCATTCCCTTGCTGTTTCTACTACAGCATCCCAGTATGCCTCCCATTCTCTTTCTCTATCCTGAACCTGCTTACTGTCTACTGTTCAAAACTTCTCATTAATCATATCCATGTGATGTGACCGTTCACAACGTCACCTATGGTATGTCATGATTTCCAGGAGATGAAATATGCCGTTTTCCGCGTCATTCTACGATAAAAACTGCCCAAGTTAGAATTTTTTCACCCGCTCCAGGACTCGATTTGCAGTATCCAGAGTCGCGCGACCCAGCTCTAGTTGCTGGTAATTAGCAGCAAGGCGGTGCAAGAGCGCTTGTACTCGAAGTTTTCTCACTCCAACCGCGAGCGAGATGAAAAGAGACGCATTATCACGTGACAGAGAATCTAGGTCACTAGCTGAGCCCAGAGAGTATATCCAACATGAAAACTAACATTATACCCTGTTTTCCTCGCTCATTCACCACTGCCAACTTATCGACTTCAGCTGTTTTTTTCTGTTAATTTTTATAAATCGCAAGATACTCAGTGGATAATTAAGTGCAAACATTCATTTTAATCAGGGAATTTTACGCATAATTACGAGACCGAGAAGTGCTCTACTTGACTGACCGAGCGGTAACTACGCTGTAAACAAGGGCGCGTCTTAATGGTTAACAGATGTTGAGACCCAACCGTGCCAGCGAACACAAGGAATACCCTGTGCTCGTCATCATTCACCGACAGAGACAAAAGGACGCTTTCAAGATTGCTTGAGAATCTACGAAGCTATTTCAAAAACATTCACTCAGTGAAAATGGGAATACAGGAGCTACATTTTGATACCCTGTTCGTCACTTTACGTTGCATATTACCGGACCGAATTCTGAGAAGGAATTGCATTTTCCCCCCACTCTCAGCATCCGAGTCTCTCGCGTAGCTCGCCTATATATTCAAGAGCTGAGAGGCAGACACTAACCAGTTCATTTTCAGTGCAACGCCAGTACGGTAGTATTTCGTCGTGGTTTGTGTGTGAGTCGTTTGTGAAAAAATAATCTTGTAATTTGAGCAGTGTAATGCAGTGATTTATTAAAGTCTGTGAATATATGTGGAAATAATCACCATCTGAGTGAGATGTTAGCGTGTACAGTGTGCCGCTAATTAATAAAATAGGAACGGTACGAAACCGCAATAACCGATGTCCGTGTGTAGAAGAGGTCGTACGTCGAGCCTCCTATGTGTCTAAGCTAATACGGCTCAGTTAACATATATAGGGAAGTACTTAGCGAAGTGTGTGGAGCGAGCGTGCTCGATATAAATGTGAATTACCAAGAAAGTCAGTGAACGGCTCATTGTCGACCCAATTGAGGACAGTGCCACGTCAAAGTAATCCGTAGTGCAGTTGAGAGCTCGACTTACGGCTAAGTGCAATAGAACAGGCCTGAACTAGTATCATGAAATACGAGAAGGCTAATACATTAGTGGCCTAACCACTGTCGTTTCTAGAGAAACTAGTGAAATTTCTGGGCCTATAATACCTGCCTACAAGAAGAATAGATAAATGAGAAGGGATTAATGTCGGGCTTCTGGGACGTTACCGACATCGTGTTGGAATGCTCGTGCTAATGAGTATATCCAACCATATATTTAAATTGTGATGTGTAATAAACTAACGCATTCACATGAGATAATCTTCCCCTCATTTACATAAAGTGTCTACAAGAGCGTCGGAGCGACGGGATATCTAGCTGCATGCCAGAATCTGCCTGTGTACCGGAGTGAACGAGTCATCTAGCTGTTTGCCGACATTTTGCCTGGGTACCAGATATCATCTGGAACGTCGAACGAGGTCAAGCCATGGTGTTTGTGATTTACCAGGTGGTCACCAGAGAACTTCGTATCGCTGACTACGTTATGGGTTTTGAGTAGACTCATGGTGTGCCCTCCTGTAAGGCTGTGAACGTGGTATCCAGAAGGCTGAGTACATTTCCAAGTACTTATATCTTTGAAGGTCGTGTCCCATTGCAAATATGTAGATTCTTCACATAGAGGTAACGTAGACTGCAAGCATGCCATTTCAGAGGGATAATAATAATAATTTCATTTTTATTTGAGTCTTTTATAGAATACTTTCATCATGGTTTTGGGACGACCATATTTTACTTCCATCCTTGTATAAGGGTTCGATAATGCATGACGTAAAGTTAAGGACCTTAGATAAATTAAATGTGAAGTACTGTCAAGTGAGAGGGCTTAATATTCTGTAAAAAACGACTCCATTTATCACCTTTCTATAACAAATATGAGTCATCAAAGGTATCTCAGTAAGAATTTTGTTTGTACTTCACACGCTCTTAGGAAATCCTCCTTACTAGAAATTAAAACTGCTGGAACAGCGAATGGAGCATGAGATTGGGGTATATATCTCGCCGTATTATTAGCTCGTGAATGCGTAAGGTAATTTGGAACCGTGTTGTAGGAGTTCATCATTATATATGCATCGTGGTCGATGTACCGAAAGGAGAAACGAGATGATTGAACAGGCTGTAGCCGTAATATATAGTGTGAAATGAAAATGTGAAGTTCCCTTGGAATCTGTCATTAAGATACGCGAGGTGCATATCGCGATGTGAATATGTTGATTACGGCCGGATATAGGGCCGAGATTTGTGGTGATGCCATTGTGCCCCGAGGGAAAAGAAGTGAGATAGATTATTTGCAGTGAAACCATTGTCCGAGAAGGCTTAGTGGACCGCTCTTTGGAAGTGTGTCACGGGCAGCTAACAGCTGGAGTTTTATGAGCCCCTTTAAACGGGGGAGTGAAGGCGTTTTCTTCAGTGAAATAGAACAGATACAAGTGGCGAGTTTCTTTCCTTTCGGCATAGAGATTGCGTTTGTTAATTTAAATAGAGCCAACGTCGCAGAGATTCCAAATGAGCATTAAAGGAAGGATCCCTCCAACTTCCTTTCTTAATTACATATAGCGTGCAGGGAATTCCGGGTTAGATATACCCCGTCTCCGAAGACCCTGGGTTCATTCCAGGAGACAGTGAGAATTTACTGTCGCCAGCAGCCGATGACTTAAGCCATATATATATATAAGTCGTTGTGTGTGTGTGAAGTGTATTTGTTCTTGCCCATTTCTTACAGGTAGTGCTATAATGCTCTGTTTATAATGTTTTGGTATTGAAGTCGCTAAGTGCTTGTCCATAGATAGCAACGTTGTGTAAATACTGTCGTGTTATGTGTATTGATAAAAATCCTAGTGAAATGAGCGTGTTTATTATATTGCCTATTCGGCAATGATTAACATAGGGAAGTGTTGTAGCACGACTTTCAAAGGCTTGGGAGTGTACACACAAGCAACCTTCGTATATTTCAGTTCATAATTGTTCGTAGGCCTATATCACAACCTGATATAGTTTGAATATATTAATTCTCGGCAAACAAACAGAATTACAGCAGGGTATTCCTATACTGAATAGATTTGTGTGTAAAGTGATCAGTGTAAGTGTAAAGTGAAATAATTAGAGACCAAACGCCTCTCTAAGTCTGAGATAGTGTAAATAGTTCGAGAGGGAACGCCTCCTAAGTTTGAATAAATGAACGTATGATGAAGTGTAGAAAAGGGACTACCGAACATTAACGTTAAGATAACCTCCAATATTATATGTATAGAGTTGTATGGCATACCCATGTAAATAAAGTGTGTTTCACTAGTATAGTAAAAATTGTTATACAAGATTTTGTTTCTCTTCTCATTAGTAATGAAATAGTGTTCCTCTCATAATTAATATTCCCCTACTATAGAGAGTATTATTAAAGAAATTACCGCCCCATCGGACGTTCTACTGACCCGTAAATGCGATACCGGCTTAGCTAGCGAATCAGTCTAGTAGGGGAGGGTGAGGCTTCGACGACCGGGCCGAGTTCGAGGCTCACCGATGGTGCTCCATTCTAACGTCATATTTATGAACCACGGTAACTTGTTTATGTACTGAAGTCTTGGATAGGTACAGTACTTCTGTCTAATTTCCTCGTCCTGGAGATTTTCTACCCTTATTCGTTTGCAGACAGATTTCACTTTTTCTACCCTAGGCCTAGATATACTTAGTTCACTACAGATCAGATAGTGGTCTGTATCATCGAAAAATCTCCGGAAAACTCGTACATTCCTAACAGATTTCCTGAATTCGAAGTCGGTTAAGTTATAGTGTATTATGAATCTGGTACCCCTAGTCTCCCATGTGCAGCGGTGAATGGCCTTATGCTTGAAGAATATATTCGTAACTGCTAAACCGATACAAGCACAGAAGTCTAGCAAACGCTTCCCATTCCCATTAGCTTCCATATCTTCCCCACATTTACCAATCACCCTTTCGTATCCTTCAGTTCTATTTCCAACTCTCGCATTGAAATCGCCCTTAGGACTATTCTGTCCTTGCTGTTGACCCTGACCACGATGTCACTCAATGCTTCATAAAACGTATCAATTTCATTCTCATCTGCACCCTCACATGGTGAATACACGGAGACAATTCTCGTCCTAATTCCTCCAACTGTCAAATCTACCCACATCATTCGCTCATTTACGTGCCTAACAGAAACTATATTGCGTGCAATAGTATTCCTGATAAAGAGCCTTACTCCAGACTCTGCCCTTCCCTTTCTAACACCCGTCAAGTGCACTTTATAATCTCCTATCTCTTCCTCGTTATCTCCCCTTACCCGAATATCACTTACTCCTAGCACATCAAGATGCATCCTCTTTGCTGACTCAGCCAGTTCTACTTTCTTTCTTCCATAAGCCCCATTTATATTGATAGCTCCCCATCGAATTCCATTTCGTTCGCCAAGTTGTTTCCAAGTAGTCCCTTGCCTGTCCAATGGGAGTGGGACTCCGTTACTCCCATAGGAAATATTTGATAATTAAATTTTACGCCTTCCCCATAACTATCATTTCACTCAAAACGAATAAAATAATTTATAGACTAGATTGTAGTGGCTCATTCCCCGACTTCACATACCGATTTTCATTAAATTCTCTTCAGCCGTTTTCTCGTGATGCGTGTACAGACAGACAGACAGACAGACAGACAGACAGACAGACAGACAGACAGACAGACAGACAGACAGACAGACAGACAGACAGACAGACAGACAGACAGACAGACAGACAGACAGACAGACAGACAGACAGACAGACAGACAGACAGACATTACGGAAAAGTAAAATGTGCATTTCGTTGTTACTGTGGACATGACCGACACAAAAATACCATTGTTTTCAAATTCTGAACAATGTACAGACAAAACTCTTATTTTGCATGTATAGATGTTCTGTTTACCCTTTCTAGTACATCCTTTATGCCGAAAACTTTCGACTTGTTAGTGTGACGTTAAACTACTAGAAAAATGCCGCAATAATCTGCTTTATTTCCTTTGGTGTGACAAATTTTAAAGCCTGTTCATTCGGTATTTTATATGTTACTCAGACATAGTACACTAAGTAGCACTAGGGCCCAGTTGTACAGTATTATACCAGGCGGTTCACGGTCCTTCTACTTATAAATGTCCCGTATGTACTACTAAAGAGTGGGATATCTACTATCTGATTTTCACAGGGGCACTACTGCCAGCAGCCTGGTTACGTCAGAATATGAGGAGTTAACCGGACGGTCGTTCGCAGCATGTTCCTTAGCACTACCCGTCTGATACGTCCCCTCGGTTTCGACCGCATAGGACTAGGCAGCACTACATTTGCTGTCTGCATATCGGCAATGTTCAGTAATGACGAATTCACAATGTCATTTTAATGTATGCAAAATCTGATCGAAATGAAGCCAAAGTTCGCAGGTGGCATGCACAGGGGTTTCCAAACAGACGTCTGCCTTCTATGCATGTATTTTGCCTAACAAGCTGTATTTAGGAGCTAATGGATCGTTCAAGGCACATCTGGGCCGGAACAGACCCATCTGTGATAATGCTGATATTGTGCAGAATGTAGTGCAATACTTTGAAAGCAATACTTCACAAGGTAAGTTGATCTTCACCTAACTGCGGATTATATATAAATAATAATAATAATAATAATAATAATAATAATAATAATAATAATAATAATAATAATAATAATAATAATAATAATAATAATCTATATATATAAAATAAGAGTTTTGTCTGTACATTGCTCAGAATGTGAAAATAATGGTATTTCTGTACCGGTAATGTCCACAGTAACCAGGAAATGCATTTTTTACTTTTCCGTAATTTCTGTCTGTCTGTCTGTCTGTCTGTCTGTCTGTCTGTCTGTCTGTCTGTCTGTCTGTCTGTCTGTCTGTCTGTCTGTCTGTCTGTCTGTACACGCATCACTAGAAAACGGCCAGAGAGAATTTAATAAAAATCGGTATGCAAAGTCGGGGAATAAGTCGCTACAATCTAGGCTATAAATAATTTTATTCACGCTAATAGAAATGGTAGTTTAGGGGAGGGCCTAAAATTTAATTTTCAAGTATTTATGTTTTTAGTAGTCTTATTTTCATAAAAATTGGTATGCAAAGTCGAAGAATACGTCGCTACAATCGAGCCTAAAAATAATTTTATTCACGCTGAATGAAATGGTAGTTTATGGGAAGGCCTAAAATTTAATTTTTAAATATTTACGTTATTAGTGGTCCTATTTCATTGAAAATTGGTATGCAACGTCGGAGAATGAGCCACTACAATTTAAGATATAAGTAATTTTATTTACACTAAGTGAAATGGTAGTTTAGGGGAAGGCCTATATGTAATCCTCAAATATTTATATTATTAGTTGTCATATCGAAAAATACTACATAACCAAAGTTATAGAGAATTACATTTCAGACCATTTATGTCTTATACATTTTTACCGTACCGGCTATGATAACACAGATATTCATGAATTTGTATTTTTGTTGCTAAGTCCATATCAAAGCCGAGCCACGAGAAAATGGGTTAACAGAATTTAATGAAAATCGGTATATAGAGTCGGGGGATAAGAAACTACAGTCTAAGCTATAAATTTTATTCAACCTGGATGAAATTGTAGTTTAGGGGAGGGTGCCAAAAATGTAATTTTTAAATACCAATATTATTGGTCCTATCGAAAAGTACTATATAAAAAAGTTATAGAGAATACAATTTCCGATCATTTATCTTTTATTCAGTTTTACCGTACCGACTATGATAAGAGTCGGAAGAAAACGAAATGTGAAGGCCTATAATATCGAAAGTGCATAACATTGATCAACAATAACGTTACATTGACAGTTGTTTATTGTGATGTTCTTTGTCTCTTATGCTGCCTCTTAACCCCGATAGATGGGATTACTGCTGCGTACCGAGTATAACAGCCTGACTGAATATTGGCGGGAAATAGCCGGGGAGTTAGAAAACTTTCTTCTTTAGCAAGTCATTCCTCTGGTTCATACATTTTCTGATACAGCTGGTACGTAACACACTGGATCTTCATAGTATTTTAGATATTCGATCCCTACTCTGACGCGCTGTTTTGAATGAGCAGTGTGCATACTTTAGGCAGAGCCTCACTTAATGGTGGTAGTAGTAGTAGTAGTAGTAGTAGTAGTATGGCCTGGTCTAGAATAACAATTTAGGCCTTTTCCAAATTATAGCACCACAATATTCACTAAATAACTCAAAATTCAACTCTGAAAAGTGCCGTTTCTTAAGAAAAGTTTCTTTCTCTTCACTTTTATTCAATTCTACATTCAATTTATTCCAAACTAGCAGTAAAGAGGGGGTTTCTCTTCTGGCTTGGAGGAAAAATTTGCCTTCAAGTCAGATAGATATTTCCGCCGCCAGTGTAGTAAATTAATATTTTCTGACTCATCGGGTACTCCTAGGGAACAGAATATTAGTTGGGCATAGTTTTTGCCCTGGGAGTCTCCACTTTTCGACCCTCTCTCCGCCGAAGAAAGCCGAAGAGTGTTCGCGGATCACGGCTGTCTGTGGTTTGGTCATTCCAGGTCTGGAACATTGGACTGTTAGATAGGCAGTGTAGTCCTGTTCGTTAAAAGTGAGAAAATGTGTGGTGTTTCATTTGAACGAGTATTTCATAATATGAAAGCATTGCTTTTAATCGCGCCATTCCTATTGACTTATCGTCGCCATAAGACCTATCTGTGTCGGTACGACGTAAAGCCCCTAGCAAAAAAAAAAAAATCCTATTGACGTCAGTTCGAAAAACCACTAAGACAGTTTTTCTGAGGATGTAAAAAGGCATTATAATGAAAATATCCCAAGCTGATTGTGACTGATGGTATGAAATTCGGTCTACCATTATAGTGAAAATTCCCTCAGTCTTCATTTGAGAAAAGATGTTTGGTGACCTCCCGTCGCGTTTCTAGGGTAGCGTTAAGAGCTATACAATTTAAGATAATCTTGCTCATAACATGTACACTACCCAACCTAGAATTCTGTATACAATGTAGAATTCCGTAGCGAAGCACGGGCACATCAGCTAGTAATAATAATATACAAACCATCATTGTTACAACGTTCACATGTTTAATGTTTCTTAGGGCAAAGACGATGGGGATGAGCTAGGAGTGTCCCGAACGTCAATAGAAATGTTCTTGAAGGAAAGAAATTTGCGCCCATATAATGATTTCTAAGTATCCTGACTGATCACTTTAATTGTGTAAGGGCGGTGGTGTGGATGACATCTGTGTTGATTCTAAGTCTGTTGCAGAAATCGGCGAAATAAGTCTTAAATTTCGTGGTTTTTGAGGTAGTATTTATTAAGATAGTAGGCAACTCTATGGAGATGATTTTGATCGCCCATATGGACGAAAAATGGCCGTGGCGTTACAAAAAGATCCACATTTGATCAGGAATGTCCTGTGGAGCGATAAATGTTACTTTTCGAATTATTCAGACATCGACACTCACAATCTCCATTATTGGGCTCCGGCAAACTCTTACTGGATTCGAGCACACCATATGCAACACAAATGAGGGATTAAGATTAATGTGTGGTGCGGTATTTTGGGCCTGATTTATAAACTCTGGGGTCACCGGTAGGCGTTACTTGAAATGTTTAGAGACCGATTGTCTCTAGAAAATACTGTAGAGGATATTGCACTGCAGCTGATACTGCTACATTGGTTCCAGCATGATCGTGCACCGCCTCACAACTTTTGAGCCCGACCGGGCGAGTTGGCCGTGCGGTTAGAGGTGCTAAGTTGTGAGATGGCATCCGGGGGATAGTGGGTTCGAACCCTGGTTCGGCAGCCCTGTAGATGGTTTTCCGTGGTTACTCATTTTTACACCAGGCAAATTAAGGCCACGGCCGTTTCCTTTCCACTCCTAGCTCTTTCCCATCCCATCGGTGCCATAAGAACTACCAGTGTCGGTGCGACGTAAAGCAAATTGTAAGAACTTTTGTGCCGTTAGGGAACATCACGATGCACGATATCCTCAAAGGTGTATAGGTCGTGATGGACCCTGATAGTAACTACAACGATATTGCCCTCGTCTCCTTCTCTGAACGTTTTTCTGTGGATATATATCAAATCGAAAGTGTACGAAACTGAGCCAGAAAATGCTTAACAATAATTACAACAACAAGGAATACGCGAGGACTTTGCTGGAGTGACTCCTAAAATATTGAGTCGTGTGCATGCAGACTCTGTGAGACGTGTTCAGCACTGGGACATGGTTTTGTGCGTATCTATTACGAGTACGTGTAGAAGGAAACGTTCTGGTAAATCCAAGTGCGACACTTCAATTTTCTGAGCTTTGAAGTTATAATAAAATGTATTAGTTTTTGTTTCATACATCAACTCTTTGATAGAGTGGAATGTCTGCACGTGTATTGGTAATAAGTTGTTACATTTTCTTTCCTGCACCTTTGGCGTATTTACAAATGCACTCTCGTATAGAACGCATGCAGTAAAATGACTGCAGCTTGTTTCCCAACATCCGAAATACAACACGTTGTCGCTCCTTCGAAAACAAGTGATTAGGCATCCCACGCATCACTACTGCATGCGGGGCATTTATAAATAGAAAGTACGGCGCTCGCCTGGTATAAGGAACGATGGAACGTTCGTCACTGACTTCTCACTGGGCGGTAATGGTCTGTTACGTGGCCATAACCGGTGGGATTTAACAAAATCGATTTAAATCGTGGATATATAGGGAAAAGTCAGAGATGATGTCGCTTGGGCACAATTCCCTATATTCTTTTGCTTCTTAGTATTATTATTAAAGTAAATAATCATGTTAAAGTGTTATTTTATTAATCTGCCTTAAATTCTAGGTGAATGTAATGATCCAAAATAATACAGTAACTTTATGGGTCTGCAGCGGATATGAATAAAGGTGAATTATGAATATTAAAGAGAAAGATTTCTGATTTTCTGCACGTTGAGTGTGTTCAAATGAGAATGCATGCTAATGATTTCTAAGTATCCTGGCTGACATCTTTGTTGATTCTAAGTCTGTTGCAGAAATCGATGAAATAAGTCTTAAATTTCGTGGTTTTTGAGGTAGTATTTATTAAGACAATAGGCGATAATTGTAAGGATTGCATAATCATATTATTTTTCTCTTTGCCGACTTCTACGGACTGTGTCGCATGTGTCTCTAATCTGAGGGTTGGGTTGATTATATGCCTGCCTTTTGTTTTTAGTTATCCAGTTGGCATAGATTGTGGATTAAGTAAGGTAAGGTCCAGTGGAAACAGTAAAACATTTTCTGAAAACTTTAAAATATTATTGTAGCATAATATGCTTCCCGTTTTCAATTATGCATTTTTGAATAATTAATGTTTAGTTATGTATTTAGAGTTCAATTACTTTCTGCTTCTTGTCTTGTAGGGCTACAAATTTGCATTTGTGTGTCGGGCACCGCTGCTCTACCAAATATTACTGGCAGTCGTTGATCCATTGCTGTTCAACCTCCAGACTTTAAGCATGGCAGCTTCTAGCGATAAGCACAATTCCTGCTGTCACTCAGCTGCCTTGTGAGTTAGGAGCGGGCCGTCTTTGATAGGAAACATGTCATTATCACGCCTCGTCTCGTGACACATGAAAGCTTCTCTGAGATTATTCTGAGATGCTTTTCCGCCCTCAGGAGGGGAGTTCTGATCTCATGAGAGTTTCTGACGAGGGATATAGTAATGACGTGAATAATAATAATAATAATAATAATAATAATAATAATAATAATAATAATAATAATAATAATAATAATAGTCCGCCTCTGTGGTGTAGTGGTTAGCGTGATTAGCTGCCACCCCTGGAGGCCCGGGTTCGATTCCCGGCTCTGCCACGAAATTTGAAAAGTGGTCCGAGGGCTGGAACGGGGTCCACTCAGCCTCGGGAGGTCAAATGAGTAGAGGTGGGTTCTATTCCCACCTCAGCCATCCTGGAAGTGGTTTTCCGTGGTTTCCCATTTCTCCTCCAGGCGAATGCCGGAATGGTACCTAACTTAAGGCCACGGCCGCTTCCTTCCCTCTTCCTTGCCTATCCCTTACAATCTTCCTATCCTTCCACAAGGCCCCTGTTCAGCATAGCAGGTGAGACCGCCTGGGCGAGGTACTGGTCATACTCCCCAGTTGTGTCCCCCGGCCAAGAGTCTGAAGCTCCAGGACACTGCCCTTGAGGCGGTAAAGGTGGGATCCCTCGCTAAGTCCGAGGGACAAACCTAACCTGGAGGGTAAACAGATGATGATGATGATGATGATAATAATAATAATAATAATAATAATAATAATAATAATAATAATAATAAAATTAATTTAAAATGGCGGCAGTGAAGAAGTGCATGTGAAAGAGCTCCGTAAACCACCTAGCAAATCAGCAAGTTTAACTGCAATTCGTGTGTACTAAGTCAAGTTTCATAACTAAATAACACTCAGTGGCTACATACATTCATTCACAATGTCTCTAAAGTCATTGAACAAGCGGATTTCTTCATTCGAAGAAAAGCTAAACGACATCCAAGCTCGCTTCGAGAAAGCAACGCGCGCCGCCAACAGCAGTGCTACCAACCCCGGCGATGTTTCCCTAGACGCACTCGCCCTGGAGTTCCAGTCTTTCAGAGCTGCTGTCACCGAGGAGCTCAAGGAGGTGAAGTCCGAACTTACCCAAATGCACAACCAGATCTCCAAACAGGACGACCTAATGGACGAAGCAGAGCAGTACAGCAGGAGAAATTGCCTATTACTCCACGGGGTGGCAGAAGCTCCGAACGAGGACGTCTATGACAAGGTGTTCGGTGTTGTGAAATCCCACCTAGGAATAGACTTGACATTGGACAATTTAGATCGCTGTCACAGGATTGGGAAACCAAGGAGAACAACTGCTGAGGTAGTGACGGGGGGGAAGAGGCCCATCATAATAAAGTTCACGCGATATCACGAACGTGACCGTATCTGGCGTGCAAAGAAATCGCTGAAGGGATCGGGTATGCTGATAACAGAATCGCTGACAGCAACGAGAAAGGACATACTAAACGCCGCGCGTGACCACTTCGGTCAGAAATCTGTATGGACTAAGGATGGACGTATCATTATTCTAAGCTCTGATGGGAAGAAAATTCAAGTGACCACACGAGCTGACCTTAACAATGTTATTCAAGCAGCTAGGGGGTGAAACAGTGTGAAGTAACGACAATGTGGATTAGTTTAAGTTTGTATTATAGTGTTTTATTATTGAGTGTGAATGTGATTGAGTGCATGAAAAGCCGGCGCGATATCAGAGGAAATACGCAGGTAAGAAGCATGTATTCTTCTTGGTATTCTGTTTTGTGTGATGAATACTGTTATAACCACTACCAGCTGTGGACCTGACTGTCCCGCTACCCCTAACCTCTCCTACCCGAGAACGGAGACACCCCGCTGCCAAGGCTCATTAGCGAAAGTATTTCAGGCCAACGCACGTTCATTGAACTGCATTCATTTAAATTCTCAATCCCTACCTGCTCACCATGAGGAGCTAACAACTCTCCTTGAAAACAGTAATGTACACGTAGCTTGTATCAGTGAGAGTTGGTTACGCGCAACTATCCCTAGTAGTATGGTACACATAACGGGCTATAATATTTACAGGCATGACCGAATAGATAAAAGAGGTGGAGGAGTAGCCTTGTACTGTAGAGATGATATTAAATGTAAAATCGTATGCACATCTGCCCACTGTCCTGACCCGAGACCTGAGTTCATTTTTGCCGAGATAACTGTGACAACAGTTAAAGCCCTAATAGGAGTTGTTTATCGGCCACCACGGGTAGGTCACCTCTCAGACATTGAAGACATCCTGCAGAGACTATTACCTGCTTATGAACATATTTTAATATTTGGAGACTTCAATACTAATTTACTGGAACAGACTGGAGATACAAAGCAACTCTTAAGTATTTTCCAGACGTGTGACATGACAATACTTCCACTAAAACCGACAAATCATACTTCATCTTCACATACACTAATTGACTTAATGGTCACTAACAACCCACAGAAAATAGTATCACATGGACAAATTCCTACCCCTAGTATATCGACACATGACTTAATATACTTATCTTACTCGCTCAAAGTACCGAAGTATAAGTCCAGATACATCACATTCAGGGACATTAAACATATAAACTTAGATCATCTGAGAGTTGACGCCTTGAATAGACCTTGGGATGACGTAAAAAATATAAACGGTATTGATAAGAAAGTTGAAACTTTAAGTTCACTTATACTTGGTCTCCTTGATAAACATGCACCTAAGCGTACGGCCAAAGTCTCCCGACCTCCTTCTCCATGGCTGACCGATGACATTAAACAAATGATGTCTCACCGTGACGCGTTACACCGACTCTACAGACGCACACACTCTTCCAGTGCGCTTGAGCAGTATCGACAACTTCGGAATAGAATTAAAGTAATAATTCGAAATAAGAAATTTTCTTTTTACAATCACCTGGCTGGAAATTTAAATGTGTCAAACACTTGGAAACAACTTCGTTCCATTGGAATTGGGAAAGCTTTGCCCCAGCCATGTAATCCAGACATCTCTCTGGAGAGATTGAATGCTCATTTTTCTGAAGTAAAAATTAAACCGGAAATACGCACAATATCACAGACTATAAAATCTCTTCTGAACCAGCCACCACCAAATAGGCCATTCTTTGAATTTCGCGAAGTCACAGAGATTGACGTGAAACGCGAGGTATTATCAATTACATCATCTGCTGTAGGACCTGATGAAATACCCATACTCATAATACAACACATCATTGACATTATTCTTCCTGCCATTACTCATATATACAACACGTGCCTCACAAGTGGCCACTTTCCAAAAATGTGGAAAAATGCCATTATAAATCCTGTTCCCAAAACTTCCTCACCTGTACTTATAACAGATTATCGACCTGTTTGCATACTTTCATCTCTCTCCAAGCCTCTTGAACGCATAGTACACGTGCAATTAACCGACTATTTAAATAAATACAAACTACTTGACCCTTTACAATCGGGTTTCAAAAAGGGACACAGTACGGCCACTGCTCTGCTGAAAGTTACAGACGACATGAGACGCGCTATGGACGAAAGGCAGGTGACGTTACTTACACTTCTTGATTTTAGCAGCGCTTTTGACACAGTAAATATAGACGTACTGGTTGCTAAATTGAAATCGCTTCACCTTGGACAGACAGCCCTAGAATTCTTTCTCTCATATCTTACGGAACGAAAACAACGCGTAATTATTCAGAATAGGTCATCCGAATGGGTAATGAAATTTTCAGGAGTACCACAAGGCTCTGTACTTGGACCACTTCTCTTTGTTATCTATATTAACGATATATCGACACGGCTAAGACACTGTAAATACCACTTGTATGCTGACGATCTGCAGATCTATTACCATTCCAAAATTTCAGACATCAATCAAGCAATAGGTTATATGAACTCTGACTTAAATAATATCTGTGCATACGCTCATGAAAACTGTATTTTAATTAATCCATCAAAATCTAAAGCTATTATTGTTGGGCAAACGAAACAAGTCAGTGCGGCAAAAAACAACAACATTCCTCCACTAACTTTATCTGGTAAAATTATTCCGTACGAAAACTCGGTAAGAAATCTTGGGGTAATTATAAACGAGAATCTTAACTGGGGAGAGCACATTACAAATATCTGTAGAAAAGTGTACGCGTCCCTTCACCCACTAAAATATCATCAAAATATGCTGCCACTAAACATGAGAATTAGGCTTATAAATACTCTTATCCTCCCTATATTTTCCTACTGTGACGTAGTACTAATTGATGCCACGAGAGAACAACTAAACCGATTACAACGTGCTATGAATTCGTGTATTAGATTTATCTTTTCCTTACGCTATGATGTTCATGTTACCCCTTATTATCGACAACTTTCCCTTCTAAAATTTGAACAATATAGAAACCTCCACGTGGCAGTATTAATCTTTCGAGTATTAAAAGAGAATATCCCATACTACTTATCTTCACAACTCAATTTCCTATCCTCTTTCCACCAGCATAATACACGCTCTAGCAGTACACTTGCTATCCCTCTCAGCAGGTCAGCAGCGTTCAGCCGTTCCTTTGTTGCAAATGGAGCTAGAATATGGAATTCTCTCCCCCACAACATTAGAGCCATACAATCCTTAAATTCCTTCAAGTTGTCTTGCCGTGAGCATCTCCTCGATATGTGCCGCCAGGCTGAATGAATCTGGCAGAGTGAATGTGTGTATGGATGTACGTTTACTGTGCTTAGGGTATTTAGTGTCAATCAACTTTTAATTTGTAACGATAGTTTAAGACATGACTAAGAATATTTATAGAGTTTATGTTATTATGTTTCATATTTTGTTTCTAGTTTGTAATGGTAGTTTTAAGATAAGATTATGAATATTGCTCTCAGATGTACTATGTTAATGAAGTGTGGTTAAGTGTAAGAGAGGACCATGAGTCCTAACTTCGCCACTACAAATAAAGGCAAATATAATATAATAATAATAATAATAATAACGCCGTTAGATAATAAATAGATAAAGCAGGATTATGTAACTAGCGCCCTTCTTCATTTCCTTGGACCAGATAACCTCTTCCATAAAGCAACATCAACTGTTGGTGAATGCTTATTCTCATCGAATCCCGATCATGTATCGATAACTGTGGTATAGACTCTAAGTTACTCTTGACTGTGTCAGGAGTGAGGTAAGTTTCTGTTGCTTTCCACTCCGGGCCAGAGGTTGTTGTTACGTATCGGTCTGGCAAGCTCACAGAAGTACATTCACCGAACGATCCTACAGGATGTATCCGTGATGATATAACAAACTTTCACGGATGATGGAGGGCAGCAAATGGATCAATTTGAGATAAGGAACCGTAGTCCGGAAACGTTCGAGTTTAACTTCTGTCCGTTCTTATCAGACGCCGAGGTGTCGGAATTTCGTCCCACAGTAGTTCTTTAACGTGCCGGAAGGTAACGACATGGGGTTGTCACCTTTAAGCACCCTTGAAAGCCACCGACCTCAGTCGGGTTTGAACCCATTAACTTGGGATTAGTAGACCAACGCCATATCCACTACACCACTGCGGCCGGCAGTAAAAAGTTAAAGCAAAATTCCGTGCTCAGAGTCCAATAGGGCAGACAATCCCGACGAGCAGAAGAGGCTAGGATAATAACTCAACGACTCCAATGCAGATGAAGTACTGTGTGCGACGTCTATACTGTAGACCTCAGTCTGTGCGACGATGCCATGCCTGCACTGACTCAGGGGGCACCATTTCGAATATTAGATATAAATGGAGCAGCTTGTGAAATTTGTGCAGGGAAACGGACTTAAATGAGTAGAATTTTGCTTAAGGTTTGACTCGATCGTTTCCAGAATATGATTCCTTATCTCAAATTGATCCAATTGCCGTCCCCCGTCATCACGGGAAGTTTGTAACGTCATCACATCCCTTATCACAGGACATTACAAGCATTCGTCGTACCTCAAACACCTTTATATTATTAATCTAGATAATCTTTCCAGAAGGATGGCTATCAAACAAAAAATTCTCTAATTGAATTAGCTATTTAAGAAAGGGCGCATGTCCAAATTTTCGATATGTTTATTATTGCAGTTTAACATTCTTCTCTTCCTGGTGCACTTTTTTTTTTTTTTTTTTACAAAAGACATGACACTTACCCCATCAATGTGTAAATGAACAGTAAAATATCAGTTTGTTTCAACAATGTAACAACAATTAGTCTATCACCTTTTGCAAGAAAAATACGGCTGTGAATTCGCTCGTGCTCTACATTACAAATGGATATTTCGAAATAGACTGTGGCGAAACGGTATGTCGCATCGACATACGGACTGTGCCAACGGACGGACGTTTTACTGGCCTGCATATTTGGTACTAATATATTTTCTCGTATATTGGCGATTTATTGTATGGATAGGAGTAAACTTTCCTATATGGGGCAGATTTCAAAAGTTGAAAAATTATTTTATTCACTTAATAGTCAGCTACAGTCTTGAAACTTTCATAGGACCAAATTTATATATTTCTTCATTCCAAGTCAGAAAGTGCTATCCAGTTTTGATTGGAATTACTGTTTAGGCAGAAAGGGCTTCGAAACGAAGGTCTGCAACAGCATGAAATTTGCCTGAATATTTCGATATTATTCAGAGGTAAAAAGTTTCAATTTTCTGGTGCACCCGGAAATTGCTTCTGCCATTTTCTTTGGCGGGGAGGGGTAAAAATTAAAAATGTAAACTTATTGTAATTTTTCACTGGGTTTCACGCTAAATAGTGCAGACTTTCATTTGGAAATTTATTGCTGCCAAACGGTACGTCGTATAGAGAAACGGATTGCGGTATCAGACGAACTTTTAGTCGCCTACATTATTTTCTTATACATGTTGTTGTACCTCCGCTATTTATACCATAGAAAGAAGTGAACATTTCTATCCATGCCAAATTTCTTCCGCTTTTCAAAAGTCGAAAAATGATTCTGCCAACATAGCAGACAGCTACAGTCTTGAAACTTGGCAGGAAGGTCGACGATGAAACGACCTACAATTTTTGTTATTTGAGTTTTTGCCGTATCTCAATGGGACTCACTATAAATTGCTTAAGAAACATAAATGAGGCTGAAATTTGATTAGTGTTTCCAGACATTTCTTCCGTTTTTCCATACATTCAAGGCAGCTAGAATAATAAAAGTCCACATACATATGGCCAGTGATTGTGCCAAGGAGCGTGCTGAATTCCGTGTATCTATCTATCTTATGAGTGTGTGAATAAGTCAAATAAATTATGGAAATTTTTAAAAAAATGACCAAAACCGGGAAAATGTAGCTTAATCTAAGGTAGAAGGAGTCGAGATACGACAAGAAGTCATAGGACCAAAGTTGTAGATCTTTTCATTTTAAGACCAAGTATATACCGTAATCCATTTATTGATAGCAATTACCTTTCAGCCACAAGATAGCTCGAAACGAAAGTCTGCACCGTCATTCAATTTGGATTAATATTTCGACTTTTTAGTTGGTAAAATATTAAATATTTGAACTTGTTGCAATTACCACGTCGGTTACAGGATAGGCGCTATAACTTTGCCAAGTTTTAATTTTGTACGGCACTGCATCATGGCGTCCGCCATTTTGTTGGGGGGAGGTGGTAAAATAAAAGATTGAACTTTCCGGAATTGTTCCTTGGGTTACAGCCTAATAGCTATCAGACTGCCGAATTTCAAGTTCCTAGCTTATCTGGAAGTGGGCAAACATTAATGTCAGTGAGTGAGTGAGTGAGTGAGTGAGTCAGTTAGCCTTCTGGGTTTATATAATAGGGATTCCAGCTTATCGGCGTTAAAGTCAAATGTGTAATCGAGTCAGATGGGTGAAAGTAGTTAGCTTGTTCTAACCCATACCAGAAGGTAAAGAGCAATCGTAAACACCATAAAGTTCAAAATAGCTCCTCACCTGTAGTGGTATTACAGGATTACTGGAGCGTATTGCTGATGAATTAGGAAACTGGGTGTAATACGAGTTACTATAATATCCCTTGACTTGCAGATATCTGAATCTCAATTGCATACTAAACTTTACGAATGGTAGATATGGCTTTAGTGGAAAAGGCATCGTCTCTTCTACGCTAGATATCCAGAAGGTGTGCGAATAATTACCAACAATTTCCAATGTTTTCAGCTCTGTCCCATTTATAATACAGTATAATGTAAGGGTTTTTCAATTAAAAGAGAGACTGGTGTCTGGAAACTTAAACAGCATGTAAGGGACAACAGTTACTATAACACAACGCAACAGTTCCACAGAGTATAGATAAACACCCCTAACTATTTAGATACATATCCCAACGCTGAATAAATTTATCTATATCCTCCACAAACAAAAATGCTGGTTTCTGGTTGAACCACTCTTATGCATCAGCACGAATCATGCAGTTCGTGGTGAAACAACTAACTCTCAAGTTCTTCTTCAACGGGTCAAAGACGTGGTAATCCCATGGGAAGAGATTCTTGCAGCGTGTGAGTGTGCGTTGTCGTGCAGCATAAGCACTCTTCGCGATACTTTCCCCAGCCTTTGGAAGTTTCTGTAAAGTGCCACAGTAATGTTGAACTTAAGTCGTGATACCGACCGTTAGCCGCTCCAACAGCAGAGGCAAAGAAGAACAATGTCAACATTACCTTGCCAATCGAGGCATATGACTTTGTATGGTCTTGATGGAGAACGGTGTCTTCAATTCTTACTCGTTTACCTCATTGCCGGCTCGAAATTGTGGCACTAAGTTTCATCACCAATCACAAGTTATTCCAAGAATGACATCCCTACTCACGGTATGTTTCAGATGTTCTGATTGCACATTTCTTATACGTTTATTTTTGTAGCGTTTAAGGAACAAAACTCTCTGTCGTTAACACCTTTTGAGGAGATGTTGTTTGAAATCCTTTCCTCCACCAACAGCATCTTTCCACATTCATGGAGATCGGAGGTTCAATTCAGTGTTCAGCCGGGACCTTTAGTCCAGTTATGTTTCCTACCACCATGCACTGGTCCTAGTAAGACTCCCACCAAACGTTACCAGGAATCAAACTCTGGACACTCAGGTTGGTAGTCAGGTGGGTAACCCACCCTACTTGCCTTTCAAACTAGTCATAAATTCGTAACAAGGATTGGAATCAAACTTGGCTCAACCGGACGGTGATGACTGATTGTAAAATGATAAAATTACTTCTGGGACTATCTGATGTCTAACCATTTTATAAATGGACACAAACACATCTATAACACGTTTCTGACTGCCTTATCGAAGTCCTGAAGCAGATTTTAAATTGAAGTATACCTTATGCTGTACGTCTACCATATGCTGTGACTGCATTTGTTAAATAATAACAAATAATACTGAATTTTATATGGCCTTACGTTGGCTCAACCCTTTACTAGCTACAGGCCAAAATGTTTTATTTCTAATGACAATATATTCAAAATTAATTTGAGTGACATAGAACGATTAATGTGTATTTAAGTGCACTTGTGTCTTGTAAGCCATCAAGGTGTGAATTGTCCCTAAATTAATTAAAAGTAGCTACTCATTACGTTGATTAAATAATATCTTTTTAGAAACTTGCCCTGAAGGGACACAAATTGAGCATCATACTGTACTTGTCAGGAAAATATATTAAAAATTTATTTTCATTTAACGTGCCAAAATATCTCCAGACAGAAGCCTCTTGTATTGACCTTCTGTGGGTTGGGGTAGTAAAACACATCTATAGTATCCCCTGACTGTCGTAAAAGGCGATTAAAAGAGGACTTAGGGGCTTTCATCTTACGAGTGTGGAATGGCAACTACGGGTCCTCTAGTTGAGTGATATTATTTTCACTTACTTGTGTAAGGCTCCCTACCTTCATCTTTCTTTTCCGACCTCCTTTGGCCAACTTTTGATTTCTCCCGACACTGACGGTATTGCGTTTGCGAGACCTTGGTTTTTACCTTTCTTTTGCCGTCATTCTTCTAAGTGTCGAACCTCTCCAGTTTTCCTTCCGATTAATGTTAATAGAGGATGGTTGCCCAGTTGTACTTCCTCTTAAAACACAAGTCATACCACCGCCTCTCGCATTAAAGCACTCTTAGGCAAACGCCTGCAGCCTGATTCGATTCTTGCATAGAAAGCATATACCTAAACTAACCGTGATACACAGCTGAGCAACCTATTGCCGTTGGAGTTTGTATTCAGGTCCAAAATAAGGAGATTATAAGGGGTTCTTGGTCAAACTGGATGATTAGCAGAAGGATTTCGAACACTCGTACAGTGAGGATATCAGGTATAGAAAGGAAAAGGCATTACTCTCACTTACTTCAGCATGTCCCAGGTGTTTTTTGGGGCCATCCAAGATGATTTTTATTTTGGCCGTGGTATACGGCGAGATGCCTGTCCTGACGCCACGCCATTTTTGAGAAGAAAATCTCAGTCACAATGGACTGGGATTCGAATTTCAGCGTTCAGGGTGAGAAGCCAGCAGCTAAGCCAATAGGCTAAGCACACCGTCGAGAAAGGAAAGAGCAATGAAAGGCAGACAATTGAGGTTCTGTTCCTAATATCGTCGTGATCTGAAGAGAGTGGGCTTTGACCAGATCAGGTTAGATTTGACAGAGGAAGTTGTCTAAAATAATTGAAGGCAATGTCACCTGGGACTTTTCTTCGTCTGTCTCACGAGTTTGTGAGCTTTTGTGTATTAGGTGTAATTATTAGGCGTTAGGTATGGGAAAAGTACACAATATCTTGTAAGGAGTACTTATTCATGACTTTGTGAAGGATGAGTAATAAAGGAACATACTTGAGCTGACGAATTTCAAGTTAATCTCCCGAATTCTATGTCTATACAAGTGTCAAAGATCAATAATAATAATAATAATAATAATAATAATAATAATAATAATAATAATAATAATAATAATAATAATAATAATAATAATAATAATAATAATAATAATAATAAGGTTATTTTCGTTTTAACTCACGAAGGGAATCTTAAATTGTAATGTTTACCATCCTAATAATGAGGAATATATCCAATTAATGCAATACCCTACAAACGAAAAATATACGTCAACGCAGTCTTTCCTGAGAAAAAAAAAAAGTAGTGTCCGAATTCACCCCGTACTTCGGAGTGATTTTGGACGCACATGCATTTTAAAATGCTGTCCGAAGTTTCAAAGCGTCTTAAGTGATTTCGGACATAAATAGTCCTTTATTTCAATTCTTTGTTCTTTTTGCTTTAGTTTTGTGATATTTAAAGTGTTCTGATGGTGTCCAAAATATGTATAGCTTGTTAAAATCATTGTAATGATAAATGTAATGTCTTATAGATCGATCTTTTCTTTTTCTGACAAGGTAAATGTAAAGTTTTCGGTCTAAATTGAAATATTAATAGTTATAAACTGTACAGAGATCCTACTGAGAAATCTTAATATTTTTTTCTTACAAACGATACAAATCTCAGAGCAAAAAAAGTCGATACAATGAACATGTAATTGTCACGGCCTATAAATCTAAAATACGTTTTCTTTCAAAATAGTTATTCCTCTCATCTTAACTTGGACTGGAAGTATTTTCGAAGTTTGTTCTTTAGCTATTGTATCCTCATCAGGGATGTTAGGGAACACAAACACTTTTCTGCTGTTTTTATATGGGCGCAGGTAGTTGGCATCCACATTCATTGAACGAATATTTCAGGCCAGGCCAAATACTGCCTGTATGCTGTTTGTTCCTGAACTTGTATTTATAATCTGCAACAAGGAAAGCCCCTTCTTGCAACACCAGAACGTCATTACATTCATTGTGTGCTTCATTGCATTCATTTTCTCTGCTGCTGCCAGCTCCATCACTTGTTTCTGCACGCTTTCATCTGGGCGGAAGTCACGACCAAAAATCGACTTCCCAGGATGAACATTTTATTTGCCACGGCGGCGGGAATTAGCAGGTTGTGTTGGGTTGGAGCATGGCTGGAGGGTGACGAGCTTCCTTGAACATTTCCTTCTTCCTCATTTAGCATTGGTTGTCTTCCCATTTTTTCGATGTACATTCCGCACTTCATTTTGTAGGGTGGACCAAGGCATACCATATGAATCAAGTGCTTTCCTATAAGACAACTTGCCACTTTTATCGCGTACGGCTTTTTCTAATAATTTCGGTTCGTCATTACCCCTCGAAGCACCTTCTTTCTGCCTCCCATAATTTCTAGGCATTGTCCGAAATCACCTAGACTGATTTCAATTTTCAGTAAAATGTGCGTAAAACGCAATTTTTCACTGAACCACACCAAAATTCCACAGCAATCGTTTATAAACATTTCAAACAGTTGATCTCACTAAGAACCGTAATTTTAATGCACTCCTTCCGACCGCGACAATCGAAAGTATCCACTTAATGATAAGGCATGAACTTTCAACAATGCTAGTGCACACGGGAAATTTTCCAAAGTCTGAAGTCAATTCGTAATAAAAAGCACAGAACGCGGTAAACATAACCTCAACGTCAAACTAAAACGCGCGCGGAGGTGCAAAGCACCGGCGGCTCGTTGATATGCGACAAAATACGGCAAATCTACCATACTGTCCGAAACCACCTCTGTGTTCGAAATCGCCCCGTTTGACGGTAATATAATATAATATAATATAATATAATATAATATAATATAATATAATATAATATAATATAATATAATATAATATAATATAATATAATATAATATAATATAATATAATATAATATAATATGCCGTTTCCGTGTGGAACGAGCGCCACAGCGCGAGTGAAAACAGCGAGCACGAGGTCCGGAAACATGGCGCCGGAACAGTCTGAACGAGAACTCAACTACATACGTCGAATACGCGAAGAAGTGAACGTGAAGATAGAGACTTTGCGTTCATTTTTTGAACGAAAAGACGTGTGAAAACATGTATATAATGTTAGAATTAAATGTAAGATATAGAATGTATAAAACAAGGCGAAACCAAAGATCAAATATACAGGGTAACGTTAAGCAAGATGAAACATGGATAGTTGTTAAGAGTGACGATGGCGACACCTAGGTATCGATAGATGCAAGTAGGTACTTAAGATAAACTTCCACATCTAGAGTGTGTAATACTTCTGTTCCATGTCTTGTTTACACGAAAAAGGCGGAATACAAAGCCTTGCCATTGTTGTCGATGTAATGGTAGCGTGCAGTTGATATACTTGAAGCTTAAGAAGAAGTTGTTGTTAAACAAGCAGATCATTGGTATACATTGAGAGAAGTTCAAGCGTATGCAAATTGAGTGTGAAAAAAGTTATGATACGCGATACACGCAGTAAACGAGTGACAATAGTGTGAATTAATCGTGAAATACGTAGAGTTGTACAAGGCCAAGCCATTACAAAGAAAAGCAACGTGATACTTGTAAAAAATTGTCGGTATCTTGTGAATATCTACATAATAATAGGAAGTATATGCATTGTTGGTTTGATAACGATTGTGTGTTCTAGATAATCTAATGTTAGCCTTTTTCAGGTGTGATCTGCATAAAAGTAAGATAACAATTCCAGAAATGTACCCAGGTAAAAAACAGGAAAGCATGGAGAGCTAAATATGTAAAAGCGGGTCCAGCTGAGATGATGGCGTGGTTACGAGGAAGGATAACATAGGCCATGCGCTTCCGCCACCCTGGCTATCCAAGACAGTCACCTTTACATTATCAATAATGTCTTTTCATGATTTATTTCATGTAGCATTTCATTGCATTTCATTGCATTTATTAGTAGCCACAATGTAGATAGTAGTGTAAATACATGTCCTGAAGTAGTTCGTTAAGACGTAAGAATAAGTGCACAATGAGTGACGTGATATTAATTTATTTGGCCTGTATTAATTCATATACGCGTTTGGCGACACTATGTTAGAAATTCTACGGTATCTTGTGAGTGAATGATTAGTCATGATAGTAGGCGAATTCGACATTGTTTACATTATGTTGTGTTGTATCGTAATTACTGGAAGGTACGAGCTTATACGTGCATTAGTAACATGTGTTAGAACAGAATCTGAGCATATTTATTGTGAAGTGAACGCAGGGAAATGGATACGTGATTTGATACGAGTAAGGAGACAGTGAACTTCGCGAAATCAAGGGCGAGTTATTCTTCGAATGATTAATTGCAGCATGTTTATTATAATCACGAAAATGATTATGAAGCTACGGCATATCGAGGTATTAATGAAGATGTTATGCAGGTAAGTGATACAAATATACGGTAGTGAAGCTACGAGTGATAATAATAATGTGAATCGACGTGAAATGAATAAAAATAACAATGATGAAGTGAGTGCCAAGTGTATTAAGTGCCTGCAGTAGTGATAGTTTTTGTGATGATAAATAATACAGTGTAGTGTGATATCGTGATATGCTAATGAGACGTGGGCGAGCTCACGTGAGGTTAAGTGATTCAGATAGTGAAATGTGCTGTGCCATGAGAATTATGTAGTTAAGATGTGATATTAAAAGTTCACCCTGTAATTCGTTACGTAGAGGGTGCCATTTAACTGTGTTATATTACTGTGAAATGAGATCATATAAATGGAGGTGTAACGTTCATATACAAGTTAATGCTGAGATTGTAATACCCATATGTAAGTGAATGCTATGATTGTAATGTTCATATGTAAGTGTAGGCTAATATGGTGATGTTGAAGATTACTAATTGCGATGCGATGTCGGCCACGGCAATTAAACCGATTATCACGACACTACGGATGCCATATTCGGAATCTACGTTCGGTTATTATGAATTTCAGTCGGTACGACAGTGATACGCTTGCGGCGTGTAGGAAACTTATCACGCACGTAGCTACGAGGATACGTAACATGATATCGGTTAGATTAAGTGTTATACTTCATGGACATAGTAATTAAGTTTATGTAGTAGAGATATCATATGAGGCTGATTGACTTTTGAGTGTAAATATTTCTTGTTATTACATGTGTTGTTTTCTTATCATTCGTTTCATGTAGTAGTATTAAGTTGATACGATCCTCGGAGGTATGTGCGTGTAATTATTGTTGCGTCAAGACGAGCCTCATCAGGACAAAATCAGTTAATTGGGATAGTGATGATTATTGATTTGAGCTAGGATAGGTAACACATGAAAAGGCATTATTGGCTGGACTCATTCGACGCAAATAAAGTCAAACTTCTCATAATGTAAGCCTTGTATGAAAAGTAACAAAAGGGGTACCCATAAAAATGAAAGTAAACAAAGAGTATGATCAAATAGGTGGTTCATCCAAACAGAGCAGGTTAAACATGAGATCTCAAATATGGTTATAAACTTCGAGGTCAATTAAATTAATGAATAAGTGTTGTGACACAGTCGTTGACTGGACATTTTTCCCAACAGCTCAATTTCTTCTCAGGGTATCTGATTGTCAAGTAGAATCTGGAGATTTTACACTAGGTTTCGCTTTACGTGAGGTCGAAGAGAATGGCGATCCACGGTAAACTTATCTGCGGTCGTTTGATATAGACATAATATCAATTAATTATTTCTCCGAACTAAGGTGCCAACGACGTGAGAACTCAATATATTCGAATTGGGTGAATACCCATTCGTTAGTTCGCATATCTTATCAACTAACTTATCAATTATGTCAAGATGAAAGAATTCATAACACACCAAATTATAGAAAAGCACAATAATAGTATTTATTGAATAAACAGATGCCCATTGAAAATGTAATCTGATTTGGGTAGTATTTTTGTCTGGTATTATTTACAAGTAAAGTTCAGAGTCAGCGCTGGCTCGTAGAAAAAGAAAATAAATATAACGTTAGGTTATGTACATCAGTTCCGTCATGAATTCAAAATCGGATACAAATATTTACAATTAAAAACTGGATTCCTACGGTCCTCCTTGAAATCAAGTCCTTGAGACGACACCAATATCATTATGTCGTTAGGATTGCTCAGTTTCATTATAAATCTAAGCTAAGTAGATCTGAGTAGACGTACAGTTAATCTGAAGTGAATGTAAGATCAACAAATAGATCTAAGCTTGAAAATAATTCTGAATTATAACTTCGAACTATATATCTCAATTATATTTGGATTATGAATAATATTTAAATTATACGTTGCAAATCATAAATCTGAACTCATTTATTTGTTCTTTCTTCAATGTTGCGCATGGCTAACGATTTACGGACTAAGACATTTCCCCTAGTGCCTGTTAAATCTGGCTCCTAGCCTATCATTTCCCTAACCATTACTCATTGAAAGAATGTAAATTCCAACAAACTCCGTTTCAGGATAAATAAGCTATCTATCTAACTTCAACATAAGTTTTTGGTCGACATACACACGTATTTGAGGCTCAATATGCCCTCTCTCTGTTATATTCCATAACATTTCTCGTTTAGGCAAGTTACTGAATTCTTATGCGCAATCGTAATGTAAATAATACGTATTTGTACATGTGAATATATCACCGCATTTATGGGTATCCTGAATGCATTTGGTCAAGATCATCGTCATAAAACATATGATAATATTCTCGTAATTGGAACAAAGCCTCTACAATTGACATATAATCCCGTCATAAATTCAATTCTACGTCAATGAATTCCATCCATACCTTGGTTTAGCTCATCTCAGCGGTGTGGTCAATTTCACGTACCTGTATCCTTTCACATAATTCCTTCCCTATAATAAGTGTGGCATTGCATATCCTAAGCTGCAGGCACTCCTTGGCCTCTACGTAATACATTAATAAATCTTCGCATTTCATATACAACAACATACTTCGTCGAGTTACCACTATTGTAACCATATTTCCACATTCATTTAACATCTTAACTATCATAGCCTCCATAACAACATGTCGCGATTATCTTCACTTTACCATGTCAAAATGCCACAATTCCTTTCTCATAAACGCGTTTCAATATCGCTATTTATCATAACCCTAAAGCTGAGTTCAATGCACTTATTGCGAAGCAAAGAGTACGTGATTCTATGCATTCATTACCACCGCGCATACCAACGTGACGTAGACATATAGCATAACAAATATGAATTCATTGCAATTCCACAATGTGTCATTACTATCAGCTGTTATTAAAGACACGTCTTTCCACTTGTAGTTACTCACGAGTTATTCTGACCAAAATGCGGTGATGGATATATATAACATACAAGAATCTTATTCTACACTGCTTAATCGTATTACTATGGACTTGCATATCTCACACATCACTTTCATTATTCACTTGCACTTTAAATTCCACGGTTTCTATAACCAACTTATTGGCACATGCCAAAAGAACCTGTGTACGCGAACCAAAAACTATGTAATTAAGTAATGTAAATGACTTAGCTCGCTTATCGTTACATCTGGTCCAGCTGTTCCGCCTCCACTCGGATGTAGTTGGCTCTGCGGTCAGGTCATGGGTTGGTCGCCTGGTAGGTCCTCGGCCTCCTCATCATGGGTTGGTCAACTGGTTTCCCATTGCCTTCCTTATCATGGGTTGGTGGTCTGGTTTCCCATTGCCTTCCTCATCGTGGGTTGGTCTTCCGGTAAGGATGTACTGCTCCCCTAGCTCTGTCCATCATGCGTATTTAGCAAGCCATCATCATGCTACTTCTGTTAGCAACAAAAATGCAGATTTCGGAGCAGTAAATAGCCATGGTATGTTCCATTCGACGATAATAATTCCTCAATTATTATTTCCTTTGCTGCTCTCAGAGGTGAATTTAATTTCGTCGGGTTTAAGTTCTGCGTATATATATCTATATCGGCTGCTTCCCGCAAATGTCGAAAAATATTGTTCTTCTTCTCTTGAAACTAAATTCAGATAGTCTTCTTCCCGTATGAGAATCTTTCTCCTAGGTTTCACTTGCTTCTTCCTTGTGGAATGTAGCTCAATTACTGTCGTGATCCTTCCACGCGTATTTCGTCGTATCTTGCCTATTTTATATTTTTCTATCGGCTTTCTTTCGTCGGCTGGTGAATTACGTCGTTTCTTTACTACGACGATCCCTTTTTCTCAAGTACTTCTACTAAATTTTTCCGTCTTCTTCAAATTACTTAGCGCGTTCGCCAATTGCGTCTTCACCCTCCGATGAAAATGTTTAAGATGGAGTTTTTTTAACAATCCGTTGTCTTCTATTTTTTTTCGTAAAAAGAATTCATTTGACAGTCCACTGTCCGTAGTGCCTTCAATATATGGCCGTTCCGTGACGTGTATGGCCTTCATATAATATCGCATTAGATATCTATTCCTTGCATCTTATAGATCAGACGGGCCATACCTTCACTCAGCGCCATTTTGAAAGCTGTCTACGAGATGTAAATGGGCACAGTGTAAACTAGTGTTCGTAAACACGAATAGTTTTTGGAAAATAAGAATTGGTTAACTCAAGATCACTGAACTATGTTGAGATAGGGCTAAGTCAATTGAATCATTTCAGCAGCGATTATTCCAGATGTCCAAAATTAAGATCACACTTTGGTTTCGTCTTAGTTAGTTAGGATCATGTTAATGAATAAACGGAATCCAATCCAGAATATCTCCATCCTTTCATTAATAACTAGATGTAAGTAACCTTACCTTAAACTAGATTCAAACCTCAAGGTCATACTGAAATATGAGTAACTCTAACCTCAAAACAAAGTCACGGTGTCACCTGCATAGTACAGATCACGGAAATAGATAATCCCAACAGAACAGCGACGAACTGGAATCCTCGATGCACAGACACGTCAGAAAACAGGTCGCCCGATAGGATTCCAAATCCGGCCTCCCATCACAGGCTCGACACACATCGATCCGAACACCGTAGCTAGCTGCGGCACACACACATGCGACTCTCTGAAGCAGCTCCAGCAACGAGAAGAACTCGTCAAGACCCTGAGTGTAGAGTGCTCCCAGTGCTAACCCTATAATATAATCTGTCTGTCTGTTAGGTCGTCAGCCCAGAGGCTGGTTGGATCCTCAAATAGCACCACCAAAGGTTATGCGGTTATAAGGAAACCCCAAAAACCAATGGCAGCACCAAAATGAGGCGTACTAGGCAAGACGAGGAGTGAGGTAGTTTGCCATTGCTTTCCTCACTGGGTCAGAAAGTACTATTGCAGCACGACTGACCCTATGAGCAGCACCTTTCATAACACTCAGATGCACTAGTCATGCTCTGAATGTCATTACTCAGCACTACCCATACTCCAGCAACTTCCATATTGTCACAGCCATGGATGTTGACTGGGACTTCGGTGGAAGCTACACTTTACTCTGGCCTGTGCCAAGAGATGGATACAAAAGTACTGTATCCATCAAGAAATGACAGCAGGCAGATAATATAATATAATATAATATAATATAATATAATATAATATAATATAATATAATATAATATAATATAATATAATATAATATAATATAATATAATATAATATAATATAATATAATATAATATAATATAATATACTATAATATAATATAATATAATATAATATAATATAATATAATATAATATAATATAATATAATATAATATAATTATTATTTATTATTATTTCATGCCCCACCGACTACTTTTTACGATTTACGAAGACGCCGATACATCGGAGTTTTGTCCTGTAGGAGTTCATTTACGTGCTATTAAATCTAACGACTGACGTATTCTAGATCTTCAAATATTACCAGACTGAGCCGGAATCGAAAGCACTAACTTGGGATCAGAAATTCAATGCTCTATCGTTTGAATAACTCAGGAATTAGCCTCGTGTTATAGGCTGAGTAAGTTCCAGGGCTTTAAGCCTCTCCAGGTCTGGTAGCTTCGTTTCTAAATTTATCTAGTTCCTTACAAGGAGTTGGACCCACATCCTTCTGGATGAACCAAGGACGTCCTCGGCTATATTGGTGGAAACCACTATCATATGAATAGGACTGTTCGTGAGAAACCTTCATGTGCACTTCCTACAGGCACACGAATAATTGTTAATTTGTTTTAGTGATGAGAATGTACCACGTACAGTTAGAGGGTGGTTATTCAATATACACACAATTTAATTCATTGCTTCAGGTGGGACAATTTCAATAATTTTCTGTAATTACACAGTGATCAGTGTACAACGAGGGCATACGCTGTTTTCTCATAGTGTCTCGTGGTGTGGTGATACTCTTTGCGAGCTTGTAGTTTTATGCGACTGCTGATATCGTGATAGCAGTTTGAGGTGTAATCCGAACCACAAGGGCGTAACAATTCATTTAAAAAATACAACAAGTTTTAGCCGGAAACCGATCTGGGACCACCTTGGTGAGAAATCGATGGCACTGCCACTCTGCTGTCACGCCCGTCGTACATTCTGAACTCTGTATGTATTGGACTGGAGTCGCTGCTTTTATAACACTCATTAAAACACAACTAGGTACGCAAACGGTTTACTTCTTAAGTATTAAAAACGTTTAATAAGGCGTGCTAGCCGAATGACGGTGTTGTCGATGAGTTACCAATGTGGCCATGACCAATGGCTGTGAGACTTCGACTATAGTTCAGATTTCATATAAAACTGTAAGTTTCGTGGCTTATGATGACAAAACTATCAGTCATATTCAACATGAAATATCTTGCAATAAGGTCGAACTTTCTATCTACAGGCGTCCGGCACTACGGCTAAATAGTTAGCGTTCTGGCCTTTGGTTCAGGGGTCCTGGGTTCGATTCCCGGCAGGGTTTACTATTTTATTCATTGGTTAATTCCGATGGCTCGGGGGCTGGATGTGTGTGTATTATCTCAATCATGTCCGCCTCCGTAGCGTAACGGTTAGTGTTATTAGCTGCCGTCCTCGCGGGCCCGGGTTCGATTCCCGATACTGCCAGGAATTTAAGAATGGCAGGAGGGCTGGTATGTGGTTGAAATGGCACATGCAGCTCACCTCCAATGGGGGTGTGCCTAAAAAGAGCTGCACCACCTCGGGATGAGGACACGAGTTTACTTTTTATCTCAATAATTAGGAATAATCCTACATAGCGTCCCATCCTCATAGACGTGCAGGTTGCCTGTGCGACGTCAATTCGAAAGACCTGCTCCGGTCCGCTCCGAGGGCCACGTGCAATTATTATTATCTGTAGGTGTGAAAATACCTCTCTTGCTTATGATGCCTGTTATTTTTACAATGATGTCGGTAGTTTATAATCCAAAAGAACTGACCAAATGTGTACTGTGAAAACCACTAGGCCTACAGTTAATAAAGAAATGTGTGTGTAAAGATCTTTTATTCCATAGTATGACGTAATTACCTTTGACACTTGACCGTACTGTAATTACGTTCCGCGCTGTTTTGTTATGTATCGTCTTTGAGTGGTTGAACTCCACTGCACAGTAATGTAAATACGGATAGTCAGAGAGATCATGAATCCAGGAACACCGAACTTAACCCTGGTGACCGAGCAAGTGGCCGTGCGGTTAGGGTAGCGCAGCTGTCAGCTTGCATTTGGGAGATAGTGGTTCGAACCCCACTGTCGGCAGCCCTGAATATGGTTTTCCGTGGTTTCCCATTTTCACACTAGGCAAATGCTAGCGGTGACAATACAGGTTAGAATGTAACTACGTCAGAATTTGAGTAGGGACTTGTTAAAAAAACCATTCGTCCGCGGAGATAGAATTTGTTGTTAATTAGGATTTATAAAAATTATTTCAATTTATTAAATTATTCAACTCAGTGGAAACCGTATTTGAGAAATAACTTAAAGCCAAGTGATTAACTTTAAAATGCATTCTGGAAATCTTAGTTTTTTTGCTGGGAAAGTTCAATTGTTAACGTAACGATTAGGGGGACATGTCCGAATGCAAAGGATTTTACTGCTACAAAGTGTTGTCAACGTTATTGTTGTTGCTGTATTATTTGACTTTGATTGAGCATTAAATGTGTCGGGATTATTAAAGTGGAAACCTTGGCCATCAACTACTTTAACTTAATTATGTTTAGCCTTCAGTCTAGAAATTTGGAGGGTCACGGGGTCATCAACCTCAGTGACTTAGATTAAGGTCATATGCCATTATAGCATCATTTTCTTTGCGGTTATCATCCACAATGACTTTAACGTAAATTAGAAAGTTAGATGTCGGTCCATGACATAGTCACAGGTCACATCGATTCAATTAAGGGTCCATGCCGTACAACCATCTGTGGCACATACCGATTGGACTGCCTTAATTATACCAAGAGTCCAGAGTTCGTGTTACGAGGGCTAGATCATCACGAATCATTGTGATGGTACATGTAGTCTCACATGGAAGCCGAATTTAAGGATTTCCAGACTTTATTTTCTTCATTCTTAACTGGTGTCAGTTTTTCTAATAAGGATGCCCATCAGGCAGTCAAGTTAACTTCTAAAACCAGTATACCTCTCCTCTGCGTTGTAATTATGGTTGATTATGTTGATCGAACAAGATAAGTTCGAGTTATAATGTTCTTTATTTTCAACTTAAATAATTCTTAAATGAATCACAATTTTCTTAGAGTAGATCTTTCATTTGGTAGATAGATTTAAATTACTGAAACCCGCCTTTTACCTCAGCAAGTGATGAAGAACCCGTTAAAGACCCAAGAGACAGATCTTATGCCAATTGCTGATAGGTAAGGGAGGTAGGTATCCTTTATGGACCATCAAGGGTTCAGCATGTACTGTATGTATGCACGTAGTGAATCATTCAGCATGATATAATGATTACCGTAGTTTCAAGCTTTCACATCAGTGTTCTAGCTAGAATAATATGTGGATAATCGTAAGGTAATCGAGCGAAAAATTGCTTCATAGTGACGTACGAACACACTGTTGACTGTGATCACATGCAATAACTACTTGCAGTTTAAATACATAGTATTCCTATTGGAATGAGGTAAGTAATTGAGCATAGAATTGTTGTTTACTGATGCAAAAGTACGCAATTAACAGGAAACACATTTAACCAGGGCAAATGTTCCGCATTGTACGATGTTAGAGTTAACTACAGAGGGTAACAACCAGATAAAATGACTTGGTTCATGGCCATATGCGATTTCAGTGAAAACGTTACTGAATAACTGGCATAATATACACGCGGTTTAAGGGGATACGGTCACCTTCCAGAACAAGGAAATATATACTTCAATGATGGTATTTAATGGCTTGTGGCTTCCGGAGAGGCCTGGTGCATATGTTTCGATTTGGCGCCTTATAGGCGACCTGCAATTCTGTGAGGATTGGTTTCTACCTTCTTTTGACTTGTAAAGATGAGGACGGCACAACACCCAGCCCCTGAGCCATAAGAATCAACATGAAATATAAAATCTTCAACCCGGCCGGAAATCGAAAGCGGAAACCCTTGGACCAAACGCCAGCATTCTAACCACTTAGCCAAGGAACCGGACACTTTAGTCTAATGGCGATAATATGCGATTCCTTTTCCGTGGTGCAACAGCCCCGAAGGGCCATGGCTTACCAAGCGACCGCTGCTCTGTCGGAAGGTCTGCAGATTACGAGGTGTCATGTGGTCAGTACAACGAATACTCTCGACCACTATTCTTGTCTTTCAAGACCGGAGCCGCTATCTCACAGTCAGATAGCTCCCAGTTTGCAATCACGTAGGCTAAGTGAACCTCGAACCAGCCCTCACCTCCGGATACAGATCCCTGACCTGGCGGGGAATCGAATTCGGAGCCTCCAGGTAAGCGACAGACACTACCTCTACACCTTGGGAACGGAATTGTATGATTTACCTCACTAAAATATATATTTCAATGGTTCACGTTCCTCTAAAATTCGTAGTGCCAGGGACTATCGCACTTTTCGAATGTTCAATAGCGCAAGTCTAAGTAGTTACGTGGTTAATAATGTTATGAATAGTAGCGGTAATATTATAATTCGGGTAGATCCGTTATCTATGTTAATTCGTGAGAATACTCTATGCAAATACTGCACGTAAATAGCAACTCTATATCTAGAAGAAAGCAATAATATTTTGTAAAAGCGGTTTTCTTCTAACAACATTTTTTTAATATAATATACATTATCTTTATTTCATACTATGACTTAGGCCTAATTGCTTTATTCCCGCATTCGATGGAGTGCGGAAAATAATACTTTACCGCACCGTAAATACTTTCCGCAGCGTTCATTATAGAAATCGTATCGTATTGGTTGAGCTCCGCTTCACATTAATGTAATACGGATAGTCGGAGAGATCATGAATCAAAGAACGGCCTTCTAGAACCTTCTAGAATTGTTTCCCCGCCTGATTACAGTACTGTGGTTCCGTACTCATCTTAAAAATAAGTAAAGAGAACCCATATATATATATATATACAGTGTGTTATTCAGTAGCCCCTTTCTATATCGTCTGCTGCAGCTCAACTAACGTGCACATGGTTATAGGGTTGCTATTCCCCTGCAGGCGTACTGTATGGCACTAATGCTCAGTGAGCACATTTTGCACACGATTCTGAACCCTAGCGAAATGTTATACCATCCATTCGCAAAACATGACGCCTTGAAATCATGTAGCAACATCCTTTTACAATGTAACTATGTTAATGTGTCGTGCCTCCTGAGCGGGTGTAACGAAAATGGGAATCAATGCGTAAAACTAGGTAACAGTGAAGTACACTTAAGAAAAAGGAAATTGCAACACCATGATGGCATTAGTCGTTTGTGTTGTTTTTCAAGATATGGAACGATGCCATGTAGGTATGTAAACGATCAAAGTTTCAGACCCATTGGATTGTTGCTACAAGTCTCCCCACATGATTGGTTGCGGAGGAATCAACACCAGTATACGGACTCTGGTGTAGCGTAGTTGACTTGCAGTCTGTGCAGTGAAGTGTTCCCCGTCAGACATGCCTAGGCGTCAGAGAAGAGCACGCTATCAACAACTGTCGCCGTTTGAGAGGGCTCGGATAATTGGGCTGTGTGAGGCTGGATTATCGCTAAGGACTGTCGCTGCACGTGTTGGCTGACAGGCATCTACGGTACAACGTGTATGGTAAAAGTGGTCAAATGAAGGTACCCACACTCGTAGACCTGGCACAGGCCCAGCGCGACAGACAACTGTGAGAGAGAATCGCCGCGTCATTTGGATGGCCCGGATGGAACCCCATGCAACAGCAGCGCAAATTCGAGCAGCTGTGGCACCCCACGTTACACAACAAACAGTTGGTAATCGCCTGCGTGCAGCTGGCTTACGAAGCCGTGTCCCTGCAGAAAGTGTTCCATTGACCCAACAACAGCGACGTGTAAGGCTGCCCTGGTGTCGAGAAAGATGGACATGGGTCGACGAATGGCATAGTGTCGTCTTTAGTGATGAATCGCGCTTCTGTCTTGCCCGCAGCGATCGCCGACGTACCGAGGAGAGAGGCCGCCCAGATCTTGTTGTGGAGAGGCACACAGGGCCAACACCAAGCATTATGGTCTGGGGAGCTATTGGCTTTAATGTGAAATCACAATTAGTGCTTGTTGAGGGCTCTATGACTGCTCGACAGTACGTTGATAGGTTACTCAACCCAGTGGTTGTCCCTATGATGGCGAACATTGCTAATGGGATGTTTCAGCAGGACATTGCCCGGGTTCACACTGCGCGCATCTCCAGAGAAGCTCTCCACGACATCACAACCTTAGAATGGCCCGCCAGATCCCCGGACCTCAGTCCTATTGAGCATGTGTGGGACATGATGGGTCGACAACTGGCCAACCGTCCTCAGCCACCCACAACTCTGGAACAACTGACCCGTGCAGTGCAGCAAGCATGGGCCACAATTCCTCAGGAAACGATCCAGGACCTTATTGACTCCATGCCTCGACGAATTCATCAATGTATTGCAGCTCGTGGTGAGCACATCCTGTATTGATTGTTGTCCAAACTTGCAGTCATAGGGACCTGAAAATGTAATCATCGAATCACAACGGAAACACTCGTCCTGTATGTTCAATTGCAGCAATATAGCACCACTCATTCTGGCTGTTGCAATTTCAATTTTCTTCAGTATAATTAATGTCTTAAATACCGAACCGGATGGCGCATGTACTCTGTCGTACTATCAGGATGTTTCAAGCAGTGTAGCGTAGCGGACGTGGTTAGGTGTTCGCCTAGCAATCGACGGAATGTGCCAGCGGCGGTTCGAATCCTGCATCGTTTGAATACTTCTGCATTGGTATGATGTTTGAATACATAAACACAGGCCCACGTTTGCCACAGTCAAACAGTAGAATGACGCTGTTATTCATCTTGTGCCCTGCGAAAACTCCGCTGGTTAAAGTCTGAATGCACTGTAACCTCTGCTATCATTCGGGATGTTTTCTACAGAGGAATACGTTGACATGCTCCTCATTTATGGAGAAGCAAGAAAAAACACATGCGAGGCACTACATCTGTACCAGGAACGGTATCCCGACAGGAGACACCCGGCTGCTACGACATTCCGCCGTGCTGAAAGACGCCAAGGACAACAGGGGTGATTTCCAACTAGCCATCAGTCCGCGATAGGCCCGTTACGTCGGTTGCAGAAGAGGCAGATCGTAATAAGCCACACAGCAGTACAAGGGTGACTGCACAACAGGTGTACACCAGCCAGCCATCCGTCTGGCGAATACTGCATGAACATAAATTTCACCCATACCATCTTGAGCTACACCAAGAGCTCCACAGGCGGGATTTCGGAGCTCTAATGGAGTTCTGTCGGTGTCTATTACGCAGAATGGACAATGATGCAGCATCCCTATTGCATATCTTGTTCTCAAACGAATCGCGCTTCCACAATAATGGGAACACCAATCGCCACAATATATACTATCGGAGTCCGGACATTCCTTACTGGGTGCGACAGACGGCCCATCAGTACGATGGGAAGTGAATGTTTGGTGTGGAATCTTGTGGGATCGCCTTATTGGACATTATTTTCTTGAGGACCATTGGACAGGCCCACGCTACTTGCACTTTCTGCGTCAGAAACTATCACTGCTGATGGAGGATGTGCCTTTGCACGATCGTTTGACGATGTGGTTGCAATAGCATGGAGCTCCACCACATCCGACTTTGCCCGTTCGTAACAATCTGAACGAGAAACTGCCAGGGAAATGGATAGGACCTGTTTCTTGGCCTGCCAGATCGCCGGATTTAACGCCGTTAGATTTCTTCTTGTCGGGACATTTGAAGTACGTCGTTTACACTCAATCGTCGGAAAACCCCGACCAGCTCCGGCAACTCATCACGGACACCTGCCAAGCAATTACACCTAGAATGCTTCAGCACTCAAGACGATCTATTGGACAGCGATCCCGAATGTGCATAAACCAAAACGGTCACCACATCGAGCACTTGCTGCGATAAAACATTGTCAGGGCAGTTGTGTTCCTATTATTTCCGGTCTGTATGTGTCTGGCCTGCTAACTAATCGGCCCTTCTTAGGGCCACAAACTCATTCATTCACACACAATTTGCATGAAAGTGGGTATTGAACTTACACTGCGTGCTGTACGTATTGAATAAATATTCCAAAAATTTGTAATTTCCACCCCGGACTCGAGCCTCTCACTTGACATGCAAACCCGCTCCACCGCGCGAAAAACCAACTACACTACGTTTCCGTACGGCACACTGGGCAGCTTATAGCAAGTATTAGGTTTACTCTGGTCACAATATCAATTCAGTGTTTCACCGGCATGTCAGGTTCATATGATCTAGGAGGCACAGGCATATCTTCCAGTGTTTAGTACGAGTATAACATTACGGAGTCCTATCATGGTGAGGCGGTAAATACCAAGATTTCCGATTGTGTTATCTGAGCATACCGGCATGGCAGATGTTTTCAGGACGGAGTGAATATTATGGGTTGCATAAAACTACATTGGAAGGGGTGGTTGAATCACGCTGTATCTATATATGTATATATTTCTATTTCTGCAATCCCAGCTCAAGTAATCTGCCGCCATCACAATGCTGTCTGCTTCCGTAGCGTAACGGTCAGCACTATTAATTGCCATCCTCGGAGGCCTGCGTTCGATTCCCGGTACTGTCAGAAATTTAAGAATTGCCGGAGGGCTGGTATGTGATTGAAATGGTACATGCAGCTCACCTCCATTGGGGGAGTGGCTGAAAAGAGTTGCACCACCTCAGGACGAGGACACGAATCTACTTTGTCCGGCTCCATGGCTAAGAGGTTAGCATACTGGCCTTTAGTCACAGGGGTTCCGCGTTCGATTCCCGGCACGGTCGGGAATTTTAACCATATTTGCTTAATTCCCCTGGCACGGGGACGGGGTGTATGTGCCGTCTTCATCATCATTTCATCCTCATCACGTCGCGCAGGTCACCTATGGGCGTCAAATAAAAAGACCTGCACCAGGCCTCTCCGGAGGCCATACGGCATTTTATTTCATCACAATACTGACTAATGCATGACAAAACTTTAAGATCTTTCCATGTCGTAGATTTGGCTGTGCATTGCACACGTACACACAAATACTTCCGGATATTACGGACTGAATTTGGCTCCTCCTGTCTAGGAACGAAAATGGCTTCCTACGCCTGCGTAGCGACAGTGAATCTATGCATTAATCCTGGTGGCAGCACGTTGGATTGCCATAACTCAACACACGTTTTCCGAAATTAAAAAAAAAAAATTTACACACACACAGGGGGCTGTATATCTGACATCAGCAAGTTCATAAAGGGCAGCCATGCTTCGAGTTGTCAAAATAAAGTGAATTGGTGTGAGAACATATGATCAGGTGATAGGGAGATTGTGTCCGCCTCTGTGGTGTAGTGGTTAGTGTAATTACCTGCCACCCGTGGAGGCCCGGGTTCGATTCCCGGCTCTGCCGTCCTGGAAGTTGTTTTCCGTGGTTTCCCACTTCCCCTCATGGCAAATGCCGGGATGGTACCTAACTTAAGGCCACGGCCGCTTCCTTCCTTCTTCCTTGTCTGTCCTTTCTAATCTTCCCATCCCCCACCAAGGCTCCAGTTCAGCAGAGCAGGTGAGGCCACCTAGGTGAGGTACTGGCTATCCTCCCCAGTTGTGTCCCCCGACCCAATGTCTCACGCTCCAGAACACTGCTCTTGAGGCGGTAGAGGTGGAATCCCTCGCTGAGTCCGAGGGAGAAACCAACCCTGGAGGTAAGCAGATTAAGAAAGAAAGAAAAAAAAGAAAGAAAGAAAGAAAGAAAGAAAGAAAGAAAGAAAGTCAGGGAGATTGTACGTGGCGATTGCACGTCATAAATTCGTAAGAAGTGAAAAGTTATATTCTCACCTTCAAGAAAGCCAGGCGTGTGGTCAGCGTATGATTCCACTAATCGGAGTGCCGTGTGCTTGTGCATTGGTTTGATGTAGGCCTATTTCAGTCAAACGTCCACCAAGTATGCTATACACAGAATTTTACTGCTTTTTGTGAAATGTTTGAAGTGTTTATTGTAGATGTGAGTCACATTAGTATTGAAAACACAGCTGCACATCATAATGGACAACTTTCAAGGTTATATTTCATCTAGTAATCTCAATATGTTAGGGTAATTGGACAAAATGATATGTCCCCTGCACTGTAATAAACATAACGTTAAACAATTGTAGTGGTACTCATGGGAATGCAATACGTTTGAACAGATGATCAGAATGAGGTGTTTTTAAAATGTTGCACTAACACTTCGAAAGTTTCGGCAAGGGAGGAATGGAAAAGGGCTAGGATTGGTAAAGTAGCAGTCGTGGTCTTAATTAAGTTAGAGGCCCAGCATTTGCCTGGTCTGAAAATGGAAGACTACTGGAAACCATCTTCAGAGCTGCCGTCGGTGGGATTCGAATCCACTATCTCCCGAATGCAAGTTCACAGGTAGCACAACACTAACCGTACGGCCAACTCGCTTGGTGGATGAATGAGGTTGTAACCTATCGTAGGTTCCTTTCGTTTTAAGGATTTCCGTCCTTAATACTGATTTATGTCGACGGGTTGTTTAACTTGTAATTTACACTTAACCACAACAGCCGAACTGGCTAACCCTCTTGATTCGATTTCACGGTCAGTTCATATGTAACTGTGTGACGATTTGCCTTAGATACCTTTCGTGATCGTGATGTTGGCCTCACGCCGCAACATGGCTGAAGTGGCGGTTGCTCTAAGCTTTCGACTAACGATCTTTAATTTTGCACCTGTGATTTTATAATGCATATTTTCAACATTTTTCGTAATTCGAGAACCACGACCACTTGCTTACTTGACCACTGGAAACCTGGCAGACATTCGTACAGTTAGGTTCAGCTAGGCAGCGCTTCCGCTTCTCTGTGTTATTCTAGCTCGTTGCATTCTCTACAGGAAGATACGTTTCACTTCATTCCCACTTCCAGTTTATGAGAGAGGGATTACCCGCCATTTTGCCTGTCTGCAAGTGGCTCATTGTTGTTGTTTGGTAATAACAAGTAGAGCAGTTCAACATAAAATTCACACACGTGTAGAGAAAGACACAACAGCATTTTAAATTGTGCTATAATTTGTGATTACTTTTCTTGCTGTAGTTTCTTGGGTGTTAACATTTTTCGTTACATATGGCTGTAATTTTTGTTACCTTCTGACAGTACCTGCACAACAACCTGTACCCGTTGGTTCTGGCGTAGGATATGTCTACGGTATTCCCTGCCTGTTGTAAAAGGCCACTAAAAGGGGTTACCGTAGGTTCTAAACTTGAGACCGCAGGGCTCCTACACATGTCTGACATTGCTTCCATGTGCTTCTACTAGCTTCACCACATTCATCATTCTATCGGACCTCTACCCTTGTAGTCTTCCGATCCAGACAGTATTTAGCTCGCGAGACCTAGCCAAACTTTTAATTATCACAGATCCCTAAACACAGTATATACGCCCATTTCTTACCCTGATCCGACCCCAACGTCGTTCGGTTTGGAAGACTTAGGGAGTGGGCTTGGCCCGGTTTTACGATTGAATGCCGGTTATCACACCAACCCCGTGTCAAGATGTATTGTTTAATTACGTGTTTCTGCAGCGGTTGTCAGTGTGCCGTGCTGCGTGTGTAATTTAAAGGTCTGAAACAGAACCCCCTGAACTAAATATTACTATTATAGGTTTTATGTCCCAATGACTACTTTTAAAGTTTTCGGAGACGCCGAGGTGGCGTAATTTTGCCCCGCAGCAGTTATTTAGGTGCCAGTAAATCTACCGCCTAGGCGCGCCTTGAGGATTCGTACCTGAGCTCATTGAAATATCGCTTTTACTCTTTGGGCTAATCAACTCGACACACAGCTGAAGGCCGTTACGCTGGTTACTGAGTCGTAAACTGCTCATCTCAACGGTATTATTGAATTACATGTACTTATTATTATTATTATTATTATTATTATTATTATTATTATTATTATTATTATTATTATTATTATTATTATCATTATTATTTGATATGTTTGCACTTCTCATATCTTGGTCTTTCTCCTGTATTGCAATCCCTTAACAGTCCTTTTAATGCGACGCATCACGAATCACCTTTTTTATTTATTCATTTATTCATTTATTTACCATAGCGTTATTTATGCATTTTCACTTTTTATGCTTTCTCAAACTCAATATTCCTGAACAAAGCAACTTCTCCAGATCCTATCTATGGAAGATTCAGAGATTTTTCATGTCGTTCTGAAAGCACATCTTCAGATCACTCCGTTCCGTGGATTTGGCCGCGCATTGCACACATCCAGACAAACACTTCCGGGTATCCCTGACGAATATGGCTCGTGTTGTCTGGGACAGAAGATCGCTTCCTACACCATGGACTTAAAATGCTTCCTTGACTTGTATTACCTATCTTACGTACGTTGCCTAGCGACAGTGAATATATGTATTCAATCTTGGTTGACAGCACGTTGGATTGTCATATCCCAACACATGTTTTCCGATGGTTTTTCGTTCATAACTCACCATTGAAAGCGAAAATGAAAAATCCTGTTCGAGGTGCATTGGGAACCCCTTCCTTCTATTTATGTTCGAAATTTCAGCTCTCTGTGGGCTGTAGATTTTGCTGGGCATCACACACACACACACACACACACACACACACACACGCACACACAGAGACAGAGAGAGAGAGAGAGAGAGAGAGAGAGAGAGAGCCCACATAATAATAATAATAATAATAATAATAATAATAATAATAATAATAATAATAATAATAATAATTTAGCGTGGCTATTTCTAGCCGAGTGCAGCCCTTGTAAGGCAGTCCCTCCGATGAGGGTGGGTGGCATCTGCCATATGTTGGTAACTGCGTGTCATTGTGGTGGAGGATAGTGTTATGTGTGGTGTGTGAGTTGCGGGGATGTCGGGGACAGCACAAACACCCAGCCCCCGGGCTACTGGAATTAACCAATGAAGGTTAAAATCCCCAACCCGGCCTGGAATCGAACACGGGACCCTCTGAACCGAAGGCCAGTACGCTGACCATTCAGCCAACGAGTCGTACAAAAAACACAAATTCTTCCTTCTATTAATTATTTTTTGTTTGGGGCTTTTCGTTGCACCGACACAGATAGGTCTTATGGCGACGATGGGATAGGAAAGGCCTAGGAGTTGGAAGGAAGCGGCCGTGGCCTTAATTAAGGTACAGCCCCAGCATTTGCCTGGTGAGAAAATGGGAAACCACGGAAAACCATCTTCAGGGCTGCCGATAGTGGGATTCGAACCTACTATCTCCCGGATGCAAGCTCACAGCCGCGCGCCTCTACGCGCATGGCCAACTCGCCCGGTCCTTCTATTAATATACATTAAATTCATTTAATTAAAAATAAGTAAATTCGCCATGGTATGAAATAAAATATTGTACACAAGAGCCACAAAATTGATGCGTTTACTTTACTTGTTTCGAAACATATCTATTGTAACGTAAAGCATCACTTCCCGTCGCTGTTGCGCAAGTACTGGGACTAGATAGTTGTTTTTATTTATAGATTTGTATTTGATAACAGGTAGCATTTTTAAGATGATCAGAAGCGTATCATGGGCGAAATAACTGTTTTGCCATTAACAAGTTTCATATTTTCGAGTAATGTTTAATTTAATATCATTAATATTTTTAGAAATGAATCCGTCCGCCTCTGTGGTGTAGTGGTTAGTTCAATTCCCGGCTCTTCCACAAAGTTTGAAAAAGTGGTACGAGGGCTGGAACGGGGTCCACTCAGCCTCTGGAGGTCAACTGAGTAGAGGTGGATTCGATTTCCACCTCAGCCATCCTGGAAGTAGTTTTCCGTGGTTTCCCACTTCTCCTCCACGCAAATGCCGGGATGGTACCTAATTTAAGGCCACGGCCGCTTCCTTCCCTCTTCCTTTTCTATCCCTTCCAATCTTCCCATCCCCCCCCCCACAAGGCCCCTGTTCAGCATAGCAAATGAGTCTGCCTGGGCGAGGCACTGGTCATCCTCCCCAGTTGTATCCCTCGACCCACTGTCTGAAGCTCCAGGACACTGCCCTTGAGGCGGTAGAGGTGGGATTCCTCCCTGAGTCCGAGGGAAAACCGACGCTGGAGGGTAAACAGATAAAGAAGAAGAAGAAATGAACCCAATAAAAATCTCAATCATTTTGCTAAAGAAGTTAGATATTGACATTGAACACATGTATTAGAAGTTTCGCTCCTTTACCTTACATAGATTTTGAAGAAGTACGCAAATTCACTCTGGTAAAAATATTTCGGTTGTGAAGTGAAAATATTTCGTATATTTATTCAATATAATTCCCATTGCATGCTGAAGGTAAGGTAAGGGTGTAGTCTGCCCGAAGGCAGGTCCGAACCTCCGCAGAGGTGTGCTGAGCCGGAGTTTACGTACGGTAGGGTGGCCAGTTCCTTTCCGCTCCTGCATTCCCTTACCCCCACCAACAGCGCGTGGCAACCTATCTAAATCTTGACCACGCCCAATGTTGTTTAACTTCGGAGACCTCACGGGCTACGGCCGTTTGCAGTACACGTGAAAGTTTCATATTGATATACAGTATACGCGTACAATAGTACTTGCGAAAATGGTACTTGAAATCAGGTCTGTGTGGTGTGAACTTGTACACATCACCATATTTCCTTATTCTATAAGTTATCTTCTTGAACCAGTGGTAGAATGTCGGCCTCCGGATCCCAGTATCGCAGATTCAAAATAAGCAGAGGTAGTCGGACTTATGGAGAATGAAAACGGCTGTGGCGACACCACATCCACCCTGGCTCGGCTTACCTTGAGGGTGCATTTCACACACAAGAGTACAACTAGGGCGCAGCTCCAGCCAAGCAAGGGCAATGAGCTTCCATAACGGGCACTAGGTGGCTACATAACAGTCTGCATTACTTCCTTTCTGGTACTTTAAATAAAAGGAATCTCGCGGTTAACAAGCAGCATTTCCACATTGTAAGTGAGTATATTATATCCACATATTTGTGACCCCGACTTAAACCTGTTCACGGCCAGAAAGTCAGTACCCACGCCACTAAAAGGGGCCCTAGGGGCTCTTAAATTGGGAGCGTGGGTTGGCGATCACGGGGCCCTTAGCTGAGCTTTCGCATTGCCTCAAATTACCTAACTTTTACCAGGCTCCTCAGTTTCATCTATCCTATATGACCATCCTTGGTTAACTCTAGTTGATTTCCGATCCCAACAGTATTAGGTTTGCAAATCCTAGGGAGCCTTTCTGTTTCACGTCCTTCTTGACTCTTGCCTTTCTTAGGCCGATACCTTTATTTTTTAAAGCGTTGGATCCCTTACATTTTTCTCTCTGATTAGTGGGTGATTAGGGGATGATTGCCCGATTGTACTACCTCTTAAAACAATAATCACCACCAGCATTCTCCGCAATAGCAGTCAACACTAGACCACTACGTCACCGCCATGGATAATCTCCAAAAACAACTTCGCCTGCGTCAGGAGCAAAACCGCTTCCTGCAAAACAACAACAACAACAACAACAACAGGATCTCCCCATGTTGGTACATCTGAGAACTATGTTGTTTTCTGGCCAGATAACTCGGCGATATGGTTCACCTAAGCTGATGATCAGCTTAATATTGCGGGAATTTTCCAAGTACCCTTGTGTAATTTACCAGGTGGACAGTCTCTACGTAGCCGAAGAAGAAGATATCATCACAAATCAACCCTCTCAAAGTGCGTATGCCCATTTGCGTAGCGAGTTGATTCGACGTCTCCCTTTATCAGAAGTACAGCGTTTCCATCAACTAGTAATACAGAAAGAGCTGGGTGGCGGATCCCGTCCCAGATTTTTAAGACATTTGCGATCTTTGGCAGGTTTCACTCAGGTACAGGGCAACCTCTTCAGACATTTATAGACTCAGCGCCTTCCGTCACTTGTAGAGGATATACTGCAAACCCAAGCTGATATTCAACTACTGTATATGTCTTTTCACGCGAGTTTAATCCTGATATAAACATGGTATGTCTACGCCTCCGCCAAAGAAAGAGTTGTGATTCACTGAGCGTGTAGTAGCGACCTCCACCCCGTCAACGTCTCGTGTTCGGACGTACAGGGCTGTGCATCACATACGACAACAGTGCGAAGATCTGAACTTCTGAATAAACTACCAAACCTTGATTCTGTTCACCTAGTTTATAATGAACACATTCACAGTGCACTGTCTACGGTCACTTCTGAGCGGTTTTCCTCTTTTGTGCTTCACTACACGCGATGGTCGTACCTCTTGCTTCATTTCTCTCACTATGAATACTGACACAGACTGCTGCTGCAAGATGCAACACCTTATCTCCAAGCTGTACAGCTACGGACTTCCTTCACTACAAGAATACTTCCTGTATTATACCACGGCTTTTGCCTTCACTTCTCGTTATTTAATCACTATTTTTATTAAATAAAACCATATATATACCGGTATAAATGACAACCATATTTTAATTTGATTACGTACTCTTCCAAACTCTCTAAATGTAATAAAATAAAATAAAATTAATGCGACGTACTACTTTTCTTTGAGCTCACATACAGTCGAGTGAGTGCGACGGTTCCTTCTCCATGTACACGTGCAAAGGCAAGGTGCTCCGCCTATTTGTTTACATCAGGATTCAATTCTCGTGAAAAGCTGTATAGATGGAGTTGCCACGTTACGTGATAAAGTTTTGGAAGTTCGTTGCTCTTCCTTGGCTGGAGCTGCATCCTAGCTGCACTCCTGTGTTTGTGATATATGTTGTCAAGGAAAGCCGAGTTAGCGCTATTGTAGTGTCGCCACTAGTCAATTTGTCACTCTTGGCCGTACATAATCGCATGTAAAATATATGTAGTGAACATTTGGGGTTTGCCAGACAAATATAATCCAAACTGGGTAATAGATCAGCCGATACAGTTCCGATGCCTCTACCAACACTTGTCCACATTCTATTATTATTATTATTATTATTATTATTATTATTATTATTATTATTATTATTATTATTATTATTATTATTATTATTATTATTATTCGAAATATTTTTTACCATCAAGAGCTGCAATTCAGGCAATGAAATCTTTCGGAATACAGAGATATCTACTGGTGAATATCACAATTGATGCTCAAAGTTTAGGTCTAACATGCTGCTGAAGTACAGGTCTATTAACAAACGGACATTCAGAATACAACAGAACTACATCAGCAGACACTAATCCACAAAATAGATACAAATGTCACTCGCAATGACGTCAATTTGGATCACGTTCTGTAAACCGCGGACGCCATCCACAAAATCAATTCATGCAATTCATACCAATTATATGGTAACAGATTATCGCTAAACCAACATTATAACCGAAGCTATCATGAACTGTCTCTTGCAGGTTAAGTGAGAAAAATCAGTCCATCGATCAGATTATGACTGAATTAAAGCAGGGATATTAAATAAGTACAGCTGGAATAACAGAATGGGAGTTTGTAATTCCTGTAACAATTTAAGAGTTTAACACAAAAAGTGTTTCTCTAATATTTTGATGGTAACTCAAAATAAAGAGCACTGCATTGTTTCGGCGCCACTCCTTTATTTTTTGTCATTATCACCAAAGTTACTGAAGCATTTGTCATTGTATGTCACGATAGTAGATGGCGTCTCGATCGTTAAACTGGTATGCTTTCCCGAACCATTTCATCCGTGGCTTTAAAGAATGCACCTGATATTAATGAACGCCCACTCCACTCTTCGTTTCTCTCAGTTGTTCTATCTTTCACAAATTCTCTTGTTGGATGGATGCCACTTTCACTTCGTTTACAGACACAATACTCCTGTGGGTGTTGACAGGTTCCACACTTTCACTCATAGAAAGCATATATCATTATACCAAACTCCTCCCGTGATCTCTGGTTCAATTGAAACTGTCGCTGTGTCTAGGTTCTGGCGTACCTCTGCGCAACGTATCAGAGTGACTATAAACTATCAGATATATAAGTTGAAGTTAGCTCTGTTTATTTGTTTCTGAGCGACAGAAGAAGGAAATTTACTTTTTTGACTTACCTTCGTATTTAATTTAGCTTATTTATATGGTTATCTGTAGTCCTCAGTGACTCAGTTCCTCATTTGATACACCACAGATGTTCTAATTGAACCAATTTTATTTGCTTTTAGAGTGTAGATGTAAGTCTAAAGCTGGAATAAAAGGGAATAAAATAATCGTTGAAGGAGCTTCCTGTGCTGTCCTGTGAGAAAGAAAATATTTCAACACGATTAAAACACTCGTAGAGCGAAATAATTATGATGCCAATGTACACTTTACAAATGAGGATTGGAAGCAATCCATTTATTCAATTAAAAAATTAATGCACTAGTTACACAAGTGAAGTTCTGAGTTTCTGAAAGAGTATGAGTAATTCTTTCCGCTCCACAGTAAACTCGCCATTGACTAGAAATAAACTCGTTATTGACTAGAAATAAACGTAAATGAATTGAAATTCCACAAGCAAAAGGTTTTTTTTTAGGTTTTAGTAGACTGAAGGAAGTCATTCTGTGTCTGGCTCCTAAGCTGAATGATCAGCATCGAGGCCTACGATTCAGAGCTTACAGATTTGATTCCTGGCCAAGTATGGGATTTTAACCACGTTAAGTTGATTCATCCGACCGTTCAGTTTATATTCAGCGGCAGCGGTCGAATAGACAGGTTATCGTAAGTTATAGCCTGTGTGTGTGTGTGTTATTACTTGTTTGACTTATTCGCTCACCCAGTGAATGGTTGCGCGGTTAGCGTCAAGTAGTTTTCAACTTACATTCGGGAGGCAGTGGATTTGAAATCCACTGTCGGCAGCCCTGAAGTTGTTTCTACGTGGTTTCCAATTTCCATACAAGTCAAATACTGGAGCTGTAACTTGATCAAGGCCATGGTCGCTTCCTTCCCACTCCTAGCCCTTTCCTAACCCATAGTCGCCATAACACCTATCTGTGTCGCTACCATGTAAAGCAAATTTAAAAGAAAAAAACAGAAAAACAAACTTGTTTGTCCGGGAGTTCATAACGCTCAGTATGGATATTTATTTATCCTGTGAAATACAGACATTCTACATTCCTTCATAGTGCATTGCGTTGACAATTCGTGCATTTGATAGTTAAAACGGAACATTTGGTGACCCCCTTGATACACAGCAATCGATTAAGTTGACATTTGAGACTTGCTATTAAAATGATCCAATTTCATGAGTAGAGTCAGCGAATTACACTGTTCCACGTGGAGTGTTGCATCCTCAGTCAGTAAATTCAAATTGCGAACAGTTGCATCTATGTATTATTCACAGCAACTACAGAAACAGCGGCATCATCAGCAGCAGTATGTTCGCGAGATGGTAGCGGGAGCTGAAGCTACACCACAACGGGAAACACTGTACATGCATTAGACCGTAACACCTTAAATAATTTAGTGCAAGGAAGTGCTTGAAAGAATTCGAACTCATGAAAATCTGATCATCCAACAAAAAGGTTTTGTGTACGGGCAACAGAAGCAGGAAAGGAAGAGGAATTAGAAATATCAGATTTTTCGGAATCTACTGATTTCACATTATCTGTCAAACTAGTGACAAATCAGCAGAGCATAAAGCGTGTTATTTCTGATGTAACGTAGCAAGGTCATTAGATATAGTCGTTAAGACATAGGACTACGTGTTTTGTGGGAAGTCTGGCTAGAAATGGCGGTAAAGTACATCCAATGGGAATAGGCAAGATAATAATACAGTACAGTAATGCATTTAAGACGAAGTTCTTAACATCAGTTTCATCGGTAAAAATCGTCTCAGAATATAAACTCGTTCCGCAGGCTCAGCCAATCTAATGGTTCAGATGTTTTCAAGTTAAGAAAGTAGAAGCTTACATTCATGGTTTCTATCCACAAACAAGATACTATCAGAAATGTTGTTGCTACCATGAGAAAGGAGGAAATATTAGAGAAATAACATTGTATCACCATATCAAGTTGTTGGTATAATGAGTTTCAGTAAAAGGCCACGCATGGACGTAATATACATCCTCCAGTATGCCTCGCGTCTCCCTTCACATATCGCTGTGCCGTAAAACGTCATACGTACGCTCGGGCCACTGTCAGGTCAATGCAAGACACGAGCTGTGCTGTGGAGGTTTACAGGATCTCACTCGGAAGGAGACTGTAATAGAACTGTCTGATGGGCTCATTACGTGCTGAGTTCCCTACAGCAGAGCAGGAATTGCACTCTGTACACTAGTCATACCGAATTTCCTCCTCTACCGGCATAACAGCTAATCGCCATATTATACAACTTCACTACAATTGCAATCTCCACAATAACCTTCCCAGCAGCACATAAAACAGGAACAATCTGAGCATAATTATCTACCAACGAACGCTTCCGTAAACAAACTACAACTGCCTCCATTCCTAACTATGCGTCCTACTCGCCGTGATGAGGCATTTCCTTCCAAATCATCTTCCATACACCAAAGACTATTCATTCCTTGTGACCTTTCATATATTTGGGGTAGAAATGGCCGAGACTTGGAAAATAAGGCCAGATGAATTAGTTATTCCTTGTGGTAGAACAGGGCAATTATGATGCCAGTGTATTAACGAGAGATTATTTACTCAAGTTTTTAGTCTAGTCAAGTTCACGTCTTTAGGGATTTCATGTCAAACGGATTCAAGTATGTAGGAAACTTGAATAGTTTGTTAATGGATTGAATATATGAGAATAATTTCTAAATAAGCAAGGGAATTTTTAAATGAGAGTGTGCTCAAAAGGTGCTACTTCCACCTTAAGCAAGTTGTGGGTAGAGCACGGAAATGTAAAATAAAAGGTATATAGAACATAATCATGATCGAGTTTGGGGGTATACTGTTGCTTCACATCCGTAGGTTAACCCTTAAAAATCCCTACACGTGACGTGAAGCAAGAACATTGGCTGCTGGACCTATCTTCTAAAGATCTCCCAGCAAATATGCAAACTGTACAAATTAATCCACTCAACGGCTCTTTTAAGAGCCAATTGACTCGAAAGCTTGGACATGGTATTAAAATTTGCCAACTGAATATTGAAGGTATCAGTAGATCTAAGTGTGACGTTTTGTCAAATTTGCTACGTAATAATGACATTGATCTGGTACTCATTCAAGAAACACATGCTGCTAAAGAAGATGAGCTAAGCAAGAGAGGGAAGATTTATGGTTATAGTATTATTGGTGCTATCTTTGACAATGTATATGGTATTGCTACATATGCCCGTAACAACTTGGAACAGGTTGAATTCATCTCATCTAATAAAATTAATAATATTCATACTGTAACAATAAAACTGCAAGGTGTAACCATTGTAAATATCTACAAACCTCCAGCCATCTGCTGGCCAACCCCAGCTCTTCCAGATGCAAGTCATCCAACTATCTATGCTGGCGACTTCAACAGCCATCATGAAACTTGGAAATATGTAAGAAACGATGATTGTGGCATAGCTTTAGTAGAATGGTCAGAAGACAGAAATGTACATCTAATATCTGATGCAAAAGACAAAGGCACGTTTAGATCTGCTGCCTGGAAGCAAGAGTGCAATCCAGACCTCTGTTTCGTCACATGTGACTCTGTTGGGAACCCTCCACCCATGATGAGAGAAGTTTTGGGGGACTTCCCAAATAGTCAATACAGACCAATCTTCCTTGAGATGGGCATCTCTGTTCCCTTAATTAGATCTTTTCCACGCCCACGCTGGAACTTTAAAAATGCAAACTGGACGAAATTCTCTGAAGAGCTGGACAAATGCATCAGATGGATTCCGGCAACCAGCGATAATTATCAGAGATTTGTAGGGCTTGTGAAATCTGTAGCCAAAAAGCACATCCCAAGAAGCTACAGGAAATAATACATTCCTGGATGGAGTGAACAGAGCGATACCCTATACAAAGATTTTCTTGAAACAGGTGCCCATACGACTGGTGAGGAGCTATTACGGAGTCTGGATGAAAATCGTAGAGAGAAATGGACAGGAAAGGTTAGTAACTTGGATTTCTCTCATTCCAGTAGAGAAGCTGTGAGCCTACTGAGAAAACTTGTAGGAGGCTCAACAGGAGTTAGAGAGAAGTCAACTATCTCACCAAACAAAATAGCCTCCCATATTGTTTTAACTTCAAGGGTTACTAAAGATAAAAAACATACAAAAACGGCGAAAAAGTGCCTAAGGATGCTTAAACGAACCTCTCCAACCTCTTCCGAGTACTCTGAAGCCTTCAAGATTGATGAGGTTGATACAGCATTAAAGGACATGAAAAATGGTAAGGCACCAGGTTTCGATGGAATACATCCTGAATTTATCGCAAATATGGGACGGAATGCGAGAAGGTGGTTGACATGCTTCTTTACCCACATACTTCAGACAGGTGTTCTTCCCAAGGAGTTTAAGATGACTAAAATCCTTGCCATATTGAAACCTGGCAAACCAAAAGATATACCACAAAGCTACAGACCAATCGCTCTCCTCAGTTGTTGCTATAAACTCCTTGAATGGCTATCATACAACAGAATTAGCATTGTAATTAATCAACATATTCCTACTGACCAAGCTGGTTTTAGGCTGAATCGTAGCTGTTGTGACTGAGTCCTTGCACTTACAACATGCACTGAAGCAGGTTTTCAGCAACAGTTGAAAACCTCTGCTGTATTTCTGGATTTTTCTGACACGGTTTGGAGAGAAGGGCTGCTGTATGAACTTCTTCAGGTATTAGCATGCAAAACCACGGTACAGTTAATTGGAAACATGCTTAATAATAGACTCTTTTTAGATTGTTCTAGGGAATAGGACTAGCAAGCTGAGAAGATTGAAATATGGTCTCCCTCAAGGATCAGTCTTGGTTCCTCTCTTGTTCAATCTGTACGTATCAGATTGGCCACCAACGAAATATAGAAAATTTTGCTATGCTGATGATATAGCTTTAGCTACAAGTCATAGTAACCTGAAAGAAACGGAGAACATTTTAACTGATGACCTTTCCATTATTAGTGACTCTTTTCGGAAATGGAGACTCCAACCAAACACCAGCAAAACTGAGGTGTCCTGCTCTCATCTAAATAACAAAATGGCAAACTGTACGTTCCAAGTGTCTTTTAACGTTAAAGTCCTTAGACACAATCATTACCCAATGTACTTAGGTATAACATTAGATCGGACACTCTCCTTCAGGCAACATCTAGTAAATACAGCAGCAAAGATTAGGAGTCGTAACAACATTCTGCAGAAGTTGTGTTGTACAACCTGGGGTGCTTCTGCAACTACCTTGAGATGTTCTGCCCTTGGTTTAGTTTTCTCTGCGGCAGAATATTGTGCTCCTATGTGGATCAACAGCTGCCATGTGAAACTTGTGGACACTCAACTCAACTCCTTTCTTGAGCAACATCAGGCCTCCTTCATTCCATAGAGCACAAGCATTGTTGAGAGAATACTCCAAGATAAATGAGAACCCTGACTTGCCCATCCACTCCAATATTCCTGACTTTCAGAGGAACCGGTTGAAATCTAGACATCCGCCAGTTAAGTACGCTCAGAAGCTCACAGAAGACATTTTCAACCCCTATGCCCATTGGAAGAAAGATTGAATCTCAAAAACAGGTGAACATCTCTAGCCTTTCTTCCCACCTAATTCGAGGTCTGATCTCCCAAGAAGAACTTGGACTATTCTTAATAGGATTCGATGTGGTCATGGTGTCTGTGCTGCGTCCCTGTATAAATGGGGAAAGATACAATCCCCCGAGTGTGATTGTGGTGCTCCTTTTCAAACCATCGAACACATTGTAAAGGAGTGTAGCAGAAGAGCCTACTATGGAGATTGGTTTGATTTTCTAGAGGCCAATACAGAGGCTCTAGAATGGATAACAACTTTGGACATTAAAATAAATGTACTTGCTTTCTTGTTTCTGTATATATATATATATATATATATATATATATATGCCATACGATAAATAAATAAATAAATAAATAAATGATCGTGTTTGCTACAACGTTTAAGGAGTTGTATATGACTGATCTGGATTGTTCATGGCAATCGAATATATTGAACTACTGCAATACATATGGACAAAATACTGATTTATCTTTTGGACGTGGAAATAGCGCCTTTTTGAGCAGACACTCCTCGAGCGAAGATAATTCTGAGATTATAACTAACAACATTTCAACGACTTCAGATGTAATCCGGATTTGGAGCACATTTTCCTTTTTAAAGATACATTCTACTTCGGAACTCCGAACGGTTTGGATGCAAATTACTTACGAGTCGACAGCGTCATTTTGAATAGACGCTAGGGTTGTGCATTGTTGAGCACCGCTTGGGCTAGTATGCTCGGATATGAAGAAAGTGAATACGTTACTATGATAATCAGTGCCGTTTTACGTAAACGACGGGAAGAAGTTTAGGCCATAAACTACCGTGAATAAGTTATTGAGTGTGGATACTATGTTTCTTTTCATACGTTCGTGTGTATGTTAAATAAGTTGACGTATGTTATTCCTTAGCCGGCCCCGCGGTGTAGGGGTAGCGTGCCTGCCTCTCACCCGGAGGCCCCGGGTTCGATTCCCGGCCAGGTCAGCGATTTTTACCTGGACCTGAGTGCTGGTTCGAGGTCCACTCAGCCTACGTGATTAGAATTGAGGAGCTATCTGACGGTGAGATAGCGGCCCCGGTCTAGAAAGCCAAGAATAAAGGCCGAGAGGATTCGTCGTGCTGACCACACGACACCTCGTAACCTGCAGGCCTTCGGGCTGAGCAGCGGTCGCTTGTTAGGCCAAGGCCCTTCAAGGGCTGTAGCCATGGGGTTTGGTTTGGTATGTTATTCCTTAAGAAAACGGAGAGTGTGTGCAAGCATGATTTGTGAAATCTACGAAAGTGTTTAATTGTGTTTTACCAGTTGCAGGAACATCGACCTGAACTAGTGTTTAGTAACATCGTGCCCCATGATATATGTCATTAATATGGATTGGGAGTGAGGAGTCATGACAGATATCGGCACTTGACGAACACTAATTGAACACTAATCTCAAGCTAAGTGATAATTTTTCTTTTTCTTTTCGATTTGGTATTGTCATGAACCGTAGTGTTTCCTTTTAGTATAATTTTCAGGTAGTATATTTTGCCATAGCTGACTTAAGCAGTTATACAGGAATGATGTGATAAGGCATAACTTGAGTGAACTGTAGTAGGCTTTTCGGAGTGTCTATGGGCTGATACGTGTGCAATATGAAATGTTTATTTTTAAGATGACCATGTAAATATGACTATAGAGTGGATTAAATATTCTAAAGTGGTATTAAAGCAGTAATTTTGATCAATAATTCGGAAATTCATCTGATGTTACCTTTAAGATGCGCGTGAAATTCTTAGTTGTTGCGCTGAAGGATAATGGTATGATATCGTATGAAAATATGTTTACTATCCGTAAAAATATAATGTTCCAAGTAATTGTCACTCAACATAATACAGATTCGAATCCAGTATTATGTTAGAAGGGAAGATAGGATGTATTTAAACTACTGTTTGGACGCGACTTTGAAGATGCAGATCTTCTTAAATATACTTTCAAGCGTCACTCTATTAGATCTAAGATACGCCGGTAATATATATGGTTTTAATTATTCTCTATAGAGTGATAAATAAGTTACAAGATTGTGAGCAACTGCAACGTGACCTCGAAAATGTTGTGAGATGGACAGCAGGCAATGATATGTTGATAAACGGGGTTAAAAGTCAGGTTGTGAGTTTCACATATAGGAAAAGTCCTCTCAGTTTTAATTACTGCGTTGATGGGGCGAAAGTTCCTTTTGGGGATCATTGTAAGTATCTAGGTGTTAATATAAGGAAATATCTTCATTGGGGTAATCACATAAATGGGATTGTAAATAAAGGGTACAGATCTCTGCACATGGTTATGAGGGTGTTTAGGGGTTGTAGTAACGATGTAAAGGAGAGTGCATATAAGTCTCTGGTAAGACCCCAACTAGAGTATGGTTCCAGTGTATGGGACCCTCACCAGGATTACCTGATTCAAGAACTGGAAAAAATCCAAAGAAAAGCAGCTCGATTTGTTCTGGGTGATTTCCGACAAAAGAGTAGCGTTACAAAAATGTTGCAATGTTTGGGTTGGGAAGAATTGAGAGAAAGAAGAAGAGCTGCTCGACTAAGTGGTATGTTCCGAGCTGTCAGCGGAGAGATGGCGTGGAGTGACATTAGTAGACGAATAAGTTTGAATGGCGTTTATAAAAGTAGGAAAGATCACAATATAAAGATAAAGTTGGAATTCAAGAGGACAAACTGGGGCAAATATTAATTTATAGGAAGGGGAGTTAGGGATTGGAATAACTTACCAAGGGAAATGTTCAATAAATTTCCAATTTCTTTGAAATCATTTAGGAAAAGGCTAGGAAAGCAACAGATAGGGAATCTGCCACCTGGGCGACTGCCCTAAATGCAGATCAGTGTTGATTGATTGATTGATTGATTGATTGTCTTCAGAATGTTAAATGCTGATATGTAATATGAGGGGAATACTTGTTGAAAGTCCTCGTAGTATAATGCTAACTGCAGAGATGAGATGCATATAGGTTGAAAGTCGTCGTAATTTAATGGAAATATACGTATTGGTACGACGAATTATGAATGTAATATCTTCGGTAAACATAACTTAAGAACTCGATTGGGATAGTGGGAGTGTTACATTGGAAATAATGAGGTCTTCGAATAATATACATGGAAATTTGTAAATTACATATAAATGGTACTGGTCTTCGATAATATTGCCACGAGGAGTCTAGGGAGCCAAGCATAACGGCGGAGAGGATTTCGCGTGCTGACCACACGACATCTCATAATCTGCAGGCCTCCGGGCTGATCAACGGTCGCTTGGAAGGCCATGGCCTTTCGGGGTTTTTGCGCCAAGGGGCTTGGTGTTTCGTTTGGAGTTATAAAGATGTATTAGCGCCATTTAACCTAGAAATTTGTACCATTAACAGTTGGTTACGTATTCGACTTGCCTGTATTGAAATATAACATATGTTGTATATTTAATAGAGGCGTCATTCATAAATGTTTCAGACTAAGGTTATAGGGATGATCTATATTGCACGAGGAACAATTACTGGTGCGGGATAAATATTGTAGAAGGATCAGGGCAGTAATTTACTTCGATACTCACAGGTGTTCACAGACCTAATTAGGCTTAAGTCATCAAAATACCCATACAAGAGAGTTTTCAAGTCAAGGTTGATCCATATTTGAACAGAGTACACACATGGTTAGGACGATCATCGACATTGGATTTTGAGAATGTGGACATAGCCAGAGACACTCAGTACGACTAGAATGTACGTTAAGTGTGGCTGAATATGTGTAGTTTTCCTTTGCATCTTTATTTCAGGTCAGCACAGTTGTCTACTTCGCTATTGAGTTATATAGGCGCATGATTACATGTAGACTTACTGTACTTTATTTTCAGGAGCTGTTTCGTGATGTGGTTTTATTATTGTGTTCAATGTATGTGATCGTTTTAAGGGTTGCCAACGTTGTGTGTGTTTATTTATCGATGTTGGGGAACGTCTCTACTTAAGCTTAGCTATATTCGTGTTGAATAATATTATTAATTGCCCATTTCTTTGAATTGATAAATCTGTATTGAGAGGAACTATGTCTTACTTTGGAAGCTAAAAAAACTTGATATCCTAGGTTCAGCGAGGAACTTCATTCCCACGATAGCTTTTCACTGAATTAATACCACAGTTTATTGTGATTCAATTATTTGTATTGTTTTATTTAAATAATAATAACATTAACATATTTTTCATTTGATAGTTTCCGAATAGAATCTTGTGCGAAAATGTGGGCGTGGAGTGTTAGATACCATATGAATGTCTTTCAAACGATGTTTGTCAACGACAGTGAGAACCGAAAGATTCTATGTATTATGACCGTAAAAAAATTCTCGAACTTTGTGTCGGAATTACATTATTTTCTTTTTCTTGAAGTAATGATTATTGTGCACCTGATTCATACATGAATGTAAATATATCTATATATATAAAATAGCTTGTCCTGACTGACTGACTGACTGACTGACTGATTCATCATCGCCGAGCCAAAACCACTGGACATAAAGAGATGAAATTTTGGGGATATATTCATATTAAGATGTAGGTGCTCGCTAAGAGAGGATTTTTGGATATTCCTTCGCTAAGGGGGTGAAAACGGGGGTGAAATTTTAAAATGAGTTGCTCTATATCTCAAAACTTTAAAAGTTTACAGATGTAAAAATTGGTATTTAGAATCTTCTTTAAAAATAAGGAAACACGTATTTTTTTGTTTTCAGAAAATCCCAATAGGAGGGGTGAAAAAGGGTGAAAATGGGGAAAAATGGGTTGAATGCCTTTAATCAGGATACCGGTACCTATATCTCAGAAACTGAAGATATTACAGACCTGAAAATTGGTACTTTTGATCTCTTTTAAAAATAAAGAAACACGTATTTTTTTGTTTTTGGAAAATCCAATTAATGGGAGGGTGAAAAGGGGGTGAATTTTTAAAATGAGTGTATCTATATCTCCAAACTTTTAAAGTTTGCAGATGTAAAAATTGGTATTTAGAACCTTCATTAAAAATAAAGGAACACGTATTTTTTTGTTTTCGGAAAATCGCAATAGGAGGAGTGAAAAGGGGCTAAAAATTGGTTGAATGCCTTCAATGAGGCTACTTATATATCAGAAACTGAAGATATTACAGACCTGAAAATTGGTGTTTAAGATCTCCGTTAAAAATAAAGAAACACGTATTTTTTGTTTCTGGAAAATCCAATTTAGGGGGGGGGGGGGTGAAAAAGGAGTAATATTTTAAAATGAGTGTATCTATCTAAAGAAAATTTAAAGGTTATATATGTGAAAATTGGTATTTAGAATCTCCTTTGAAAATAAATAAACACACCTATTTTTTCGTTTTTGGAAAATCCAAATATTGGGGGGTAAAAAGGGGGGAGTGTAAATCTTTTAAAATGAGTGTGTATACATCTTAAAACTTTAAAATTTACAGATGTAACAATTGGTAGTTAGAATCTCCTCTAAAAATAAAGGAAAACGTAATTTTTTGTTTCCTGTAAATCCCAATAGGAGGGGTGTAAAAGGGTGAAAAATGGGTTGAATGCCTTTAATGAGGATACATATATTTCAGAAACGAAAGGTATTACAGAACTGAAAATTTGTATATGGGATCTCCTTTAAAAATAAAAAAACACATATTTTTAATTTTGGAAAATCCAATTAATGGCGGTTAAACAGGAGTGACAAATTTTTGAAAGACTATATCTACAGAATATCTTGGAAACGTAAAATGTTACAGACGTAAAAAGTGGGTGTTTGTAATCTCCTGTAAATCTAAAGAAATATAGGTGATTTGTGTTTGGAAACTCCACTTAAGGGGAACTCAAAAAAGGGGTGAAATTTTAAAATGAGAATTTTTACAGTTTATCTCAAAAAACTGAACATGTTACAGAAAGGAAAAATGGTATTTTTTATCTCTATTAAACATAAAGAAACGTGTATTTTTAGCTTTCGGAAATACCACTTGGGTGGAGGGGGGGGGGGGTAAAAGTGACTGAAAATGGTGTTGAATTATTTTAATTAGGCTATTGATATCTCAAAAATTAAGATGTTACAGACGTGAAATTTGATATTTGCAATCTGCTTTAAAAATAAAGAAACACGTATTCTCGGAAAATCCAATGAAGGGGGGGGGGGGGTGAAAGAATTGAAAAATTAATTGAATTAATTGAATGAGAATACATACATCTAATAAAAACTAAAGTTGTTACAGACGTGAAAATTCGTATTTGGATCTCCTTTAAAAACAAAGAAAAACGCGTTTTTTGGGGGAAACCATCTTGGAGGGCGGGAGTGTAAAGGAGTTGAATTCCTTTCATGAGGACACATAAATCAAAAACTGAAGAAGTTAGAGTCGTGATAATTGGTATTTAGAAGATCCTTTACTATTAAAGAAACAAGTAATTTTTGCGGGAAAATTCACTTAGGGGGGGGGGGGAGTAGTGTGAAATGAAGTGAAAAAAGTAAATAATTTTTATGGGGATACTTATATCTCAAAACTGAAGGTTATAGACGTGAACATTGGTGTTTGAAATCTTCTTTAAACATAAGAAACAAGCCTTCTTTTAATTATTTTTTTTTGGGGGGGGGCGTTAAATAAACTTAACGGCGGTGGGGTGTAGAAGGAGGCGAGACCAATTGATTTTACTGTTCTTAATGTACTTATAAGGATCCTCGGCAGCGCACCGGCCTCTCACAGCTGGGTTCCATGGTTCAAATCCCGTTCACTCCATGTGATATTCGTGCTGGACAAAACGGAGGCGGGACAGGTTTTTCTCCGGATACTCCGGTTTTCCTGTCATCATCCATTCCAGCAACACATAATAATAATAATAATAATAATAATAATAATAATAATAATAATAATAATAATAATAATAATAATAATGTTCCGGACCGTCTTCAAATTTGCGGACCGCGCTGGAAACGGCTCCTGGACGGGTAATGACTAAGAATGCAGTCCGGCCGCGGGTTCAGTGCCTTCTAGGCACCCAATATGACACCACGCCGGATCTCCTGAAGGATTTTATCCATATTAAAAATGATTATAGGAAAAGATGGCAAAGATTTACGGACCCAACTGACCGGGAGGAATACCTGAGCCTAGCCCGGGAAGTACGAAATCGATTGCTGGAAAAGAAGATTGAAAAATGGGAGGAAACATGCCGTAATCTAATAGAAAACGAGTCAGATCGGGAATTTTGGTGTGTTCTCGCAGAAAACGAGTCAGACCGCGAATTTCGTCGGATTATATATCTAAAACAATAAGCATTCAATTACAAATTTCAGTATATTACCGTAGCGAAGCACGGGTATCTTGCTAGTTGTCAGATATAGTCAGAGTTATTCTTTTAAATTCTATTTGAAATTAAATAAAGAATTATGCTCCTTCCAAGTAAATCAACTCACTTGTTTTTATTTAAGAATTTAGTGCCTTATCCTGCTTTGCTGATAATGTCATATAAGTAATGTATGACTCCTCAGCGATGAATGCGAGGAGGGAGTACATGCACACGGCTGTCAGAAAGAAAACGTAACGACCTATGGGATAGCCTCTTGAAATACCGGTTGAATTAGTAGCCAGGTAGAATATCGAAACCAGAATACTTTATTCTGTATGCGAATGGATTCATTTCTCAGCAGTTACTAATTAATCCCGATGGACGTAATCCATCCACATAACATTTCCGAACACACGCACAACCGAAAAAAGTTTATTATCGGGGAACTATTCCAGCACACCATTCCTAAAATTCATCTCAGTCATCACCGCTTGTCAATCGGGAGCTGATATTCAGCCCATTAAATAAATTCAGTGGCTTTTCAAGTTCTTCAGTGTAATGATTTTTTTTTTGCTAGAGGCTTTACGTCGCACCGACATAGATACGTCTTATAGCGACGATGGGATAGGAAAATGGGAAACCACGGAAAACCATCTTCAGGGCTTCCGACAATGGGATTCGAACCCACTATCTTCCGGATGCAAGCTCACAGCCGCGCGCCCCTCACTGCACGGCCAACTCACCCGGTATTTCAGAATTAAACGATTCACTTGTTTATCAATGTATCATATTTAATTTCGTTGGGAATTTAGTAGAGATTTATTTAGTATTCCAGGATGTAATTTAGAAGAAGAAAGGCATTCGTTTCGTGTCAGAAGAAAAGTGGCTTTGTGAACCACCGTCGCGTGTGTATGGCAATGATTTATATTCTCCCCATGTCATTACGCTCGCGACTGTTATCAGCGCAGCACACAGTTTCTTGTTGCCTGCAGACAGTAAGGTGCTGACCTCACAACCTTTCACAGCCACCCAATCACAACAACTCTTGTGTTTCTTGACTTCATTTCCGTAACAATCTCCTTCAAACAATTAGATCAGTAAACCACATCCAAGTATTAGTTAGCTACTGGAGTGTTCTAAACATTCTGTTCTGGCCTATTCATTCGTCAAAACGTGAATAAAAACTGTTTGTAAAGGTAGATTATAAAAGGAAGAAAAGAAAACAGTTTAAAAAAACGCAAGATATGAAGATATGTTGATATATAAATAGATCGGCAGTTACAGAAATGAAATGGATACATATAGAGAAAGATGGAAAATCTAATTGCCTTGGCACTTTATGGAATCAGCTCTGTTGTGTACTGGTAGCACATCTGCCTCTTAATATTATTAACAGCTTAAATGTCTAGCTACTTCGTTGAATGGTCAGCGTACTGGCCTTTGGTTCAGAGGACTCAATGTTCAATTCCCGAACGGGTAGGTGATTTTAACTGCGTGTAATTAATTCCTCTGTTTCTCAGACTGGGTATTCGCGTTTGTCTTATTACATTTATCATCATCTACGTACAAAACATCACCAAAGGGGTGAATATATTCCTCCACAAGGGTTGTCGTCAGGAAAGTTATCCGGCTGTACAACTGAGCTGAATCTTATAAAGTGCTAATCCTAGGTAAATGGGAAAAGGCCAGAAATAATAATAATAATAATAATAATAATAATAATAATAATACGAAGTAGTATTAATAATAATAATGTATTTCTTTATCGTATGGCTTCTAGTGCCGGGAGTGTCGGATTGTCGGATGTTCGGATTGTCTGGTGCAGGTCTTTCTATTTGACGCCTCTAGGTGACCTGCGCGTCTGGATGTGGTATGATGATGATGATGAGGAGGAGGTAGGAAGAGGGTAAAAACCGGTGTCGGAACGTAGCCTACTCCTGTCGAATAACACATCAAGGGGTCTGCTCAAAGCGTTACGTTCGCATTCAATGGACGAATTACGAACAGCGTCACTCCGTATGAGCACTGAGAAGAGGCTTGGAATTTAATTCGGTCTTTTCGCACGCAATCTAGTAATGAGAAATTGTATACCACCACCTCCCCTACCCTGCCGTCCAACATTCTGATGGTGAAACTTTTTCGACCAACGGGACTCGAACCGGCTTACCACGGTGTCAGATCCTATAGACCACAACGCCTTAACGGTCATGGCCACTCGCTGGGCTATAATAATAATAATAATAATAATAATAATAATAATAATAATAATAATAATAATAATAATAATAATAATAATAATAATATAGCGACATACAACAAGAGAATAACTTAAGGGACTAACGGCAACGTTAACACTGATACCAATATAATATTTTCTATGAGGTTAATGTATTAGATGTTCAGTCACGTACGGATGTATCGCAGACAAGGTGAACGAAAGAAAGGAAAGTAGTTAGAATTTTTGTTCGATAGTCACATATTAAATGTATAAGTTGTAGTTTTTATGGGGGGGGGGGTGAATAGTGGGTGACTCGGCACTGGCTCCTTTCCAAAGACATCAAGGTATGAATTCAGACCAATGCTTGAGGGAAATACTGAAGTGAAGCGTAAGTCCCTGTGGTTAGAATTCCGCGTAAAACTGCTTTATTCCTTCCTTCCTTTCAATCTTATATAGTACATGGTAGTGGTGGTTGTAATGATAACCGTTCTATAAAAGAGTTGTTTGTATGAAACAAAAACTAATATTTTTCGACGAAATACGTGTGTAGAAGGCAGACTTCTGTTTGGAAACTCCTGTGCATACCGTCTGCGAGCTTCGGCTGCATTCCGACCAGATTCTCCATATATTACAATGTCTGTGTATTTATCGTTGCTGAACACATTAGAAATTGCCGATATGCAGACAGCAAATGTAGTGCTGCTGTACCATACACCAGCCTAGAACTATACGGTAGAAAACGCGGTTTACTAATGCAAGGGATTGCATTAGACGGGTAGCGTTGAGAAAACATGGACGAGCGACCGTCTGGTTGTTATCTTTTTCTATTATGACCTACGTAACCTGCCTGCTGGTAGTAGTGCCCCTGTGAAAATCAGTTACTAGATATCCCGTTCATCATTTGTGCATGCGGGCAGCCTGGTATAAGAGCTGTGGACTGATGACTTTGGGGAGACCAATTTAAATCTGAGATTTTGTTTTTTGCTATTTGCTTTACGTCGCACCGACACAGATATGTCTTACGGCGACGATGGGATAGGAAGCCTAGGAATTGGAAGGAAGCGGCCGTGGCCTTAGTTAAGGTACAGCCCCAGCATTTGCCTGGTGTGAAAATGGGAAACCACGGAAAACAATCTTCAGGGCTGCCGACAGTGGGGCTCGAACCCACGATCTCCCGATTACTGGATACTGGCCGCACTTAAGCGAAATCTGAGATGTAACGCTTTTGGCAGAGGTCTGGCATAAACAACCGCTTCTCTGACATCAATGATATTAGATGATTATGAATTTTGTATGGAAAAGTAGCGCAGTGCCTTATCCAGCCAGGCCTAGTACCTCCGCCAGTAGAGAGCTGGATTTCTGAGCACAAGCTAGAGGGTTTGATTCCGGCATACAGTGCTTTAGAAGCTGTTCAAATATGTCATCCCTTTTAGGTTCCTTGCTTTCTACAGCAGATTATATTCACAGATTTGTTGGACATAATTTCAGAAGAGAAATTATAATCCTTTGGAAAAGTGGACTAAGATATCTATCCACTACATTGTTGAAAGTTTTAAACCCTTCATTCAGAGTCATCAAAAGCGACCCCTAAACTTACTAGTCACCATAGCCGCGAGATACGTTGTTGGGAAAGGATCATCCAGTTTTGCACCATTACTTCAAGAACACCCTGTGTCTTCTTCATGTTTCGTATCCACGAGACAAGAGCTTTGAGTTTGGATTGCAATCTCCTTGGGCATGAAAGGAATCCAGATTTATAAGATCTTAGAGAAGAATTTCGGATGAATTCGAGTATACCCGTCGCTAATCTCTAAACTACGATGATTTTCCAGATATAAATTAAAACTTGGGTTGGTACAGTGGAACGCCCAGTAAATTAGAAGAAATTACCCTGTTATCAATTCTCTTCTGTCTAAAGATGGAAGGATTGTGTTAGGTGTGGAAAGATTCGAAGGCACACTTGTACTGTATGTCGTCATAGTGCAAAGCAAAGTGATCTCCGTACAGGCCACGAAGGCCCTTGGAGGGGTGGAAGGTAAAGGCTTCCACTATCCGTAACCTCGGCACTTGATGGGGTTGAGTGGTTAGCTCTACGCCCGGCCGCCATTGCCCCCAGGAATCAACCTGGTACTCATTTTGGTGTAGACTGAGTGAACATCAGGGTCATGTGCACCTCCGGAATTTTGTCATAGTGGGAGAAAATTATTTATCTGACCCACGCTTCAGCATTTTTAAACTTTTAGAGGCAAATTAAAATTACGAAATCAGAAAATCCGTAACCTTTGAATTAAAAAAAAATCATTACGGATACTAATAACAGAAATTAGACCCACAGGACGACAAAGTTGGAAAATGTTACGCAATAAATTTCCTCACTCCTCGCGCCAAAAATTGGGGGCATAAAGGGACCTGAGAATAGCCATTCATTCTGCTACCGGCAGTTCGCGAGTTAGGATCTGCGTTCGCCTACGATCCATAATAATTGTACGGAAGTGAAAGAAATGCATATAGAGTGCTGGCGAAAGAGGTGACACTAATCCTGGATGCAGGCTGAGAGCCCATTTTGTTTTCAAATAACAGAGAAGAATATTAAGAAGTTTAGAATGATATACGTGTTGCGAAGTGCCAAGTAAAATATTAAGAAAAGTGATAGATATATACAATTCTGTCACAGAAGAAAATATGTTGTGCCTATTGTCATAATAATAATAATAATAATAATAATAATAATAATAATAATAATAATAATAATAATAATAATAATAATAATAATAATAATAATAATAATAATAATGCACCCATGTTCATGAAAACCAGAACACCTAGAAAGACTAGAGATAGGAAGCTCATATTCATAGGACATGTTCAAACTAGTCACAGTACTCTGGACACGCACCAACTGTGATTTGCGGTTATACCCAATGGTACCCCACACCATCAGGCCTTGAGTTGGCGCTGTATGTCTTGTGCAAATGCAGTCAATGTGATGCCTCTCTCCCTCTCTGCGCCGAACCAAAATGCGGCCATCATATTCAAACAAACAGAACCTGGATTCGTCTGAAAATACTATCTGCTGCCCAGTGACGTCGTTCCATACACCATTGCTGTCTAGCATGATTATGTACATTAGTCAAAGGTAGCCGGAGAAGTGGACGACGCGTCGGTAACCCAGACCGTAATAAATGGCGACGGACTGTCACTCCTGATAGTGTACGATGTGTTACACTGTTCCACTGTTGCACCAGAGTCGAGGAGGGCACAGATCTGTCCGGATCTGTTCGGATGATCTTCTCGGGGGGAAGGGGGTCTGGTTGTTTTGACCAGAGCCATCTCGTCGTGTTCTACGACCTTCTGTAAACCATTCTGTACACATCCGTTGCACTGCCGACACACTTCGTCCCACACAGGCAGCAGTACCGGATGGATGCATCACGTTATCTCATGCCAATGCCCTCTTTCAAACTCACTCATTTGACGGTACGGTTCTCGAATACGTCTGTGAGACATCCTGCACATCTGCTCAAGTCACACTGATCCATTACCTTCGCTTTGTAACGACAACGAAAGCCGCAGGCGCATTTTACCAGTCGGTTGTGGTTTGCCGAGATATCGATGTGGACCTTGAACCTGAGGGTCAACATGGTTCAAATGCTAATCTTTACTTCAGAACATACTAATGCACATGTCCTATGAATATGAACTTCCTATCTCTAGTCTTTCAAGGTGTTCTACTTTCTATGAACATGAGTGTATATATATAAGTTGTAAAATACAAGTGTGTAATAATAGTGTGATATAAAGTGAGAGGTTTTTATTATTATTATTATGATTATTATTATTATTATTATTATTATTATTATTATTATTATTATTATTATTTAGATTTTGCTTAACGTCGCACCAACACAGGAAGGTCTTACGGCGACGATGGGATAGGGAAGGGCTTGGAGTATGAAAGAAGCGGCCGTGGCCTTAATTAAGGTAGACTACAGCCCCAACATTTGCCTGCTGCGAAAATGGGAAACCACGCAAAACCATCTTCAGGGCGTCCAACAGCATCTCCGATGCAAGCTCACAGCTCGCGCCCCTAACCGCGCGGCCAACTCGCCCGGTCATGTGCAGTGAAATGACGGGGTAAGCGCCATAAGCACAGGCGAACTGCCTCTCCTGATCGCGTCCACCGTTCAACAAACACGATTAGTGACATGAATTGTGTTATATAAGTGTCTTCTGCGTCGTTAAATTTCATAAAAGGATGGTCGAAGTTTCAGGCCGATATATATATATATATATCTATATATATTATTTGTTTGCGTAACTGAGCGCTTTGTGAGTCAAGATGTTGTTCGTGTGGTTACTGGCAGAAATATTGTGTGCGAGGTCCGGTGTCCAAAATCTCAGATTTTCAGTTGAGGATTGTAAAATTTATTCGTGAAGGTATCGGGTAAAGATCGGCCGTGGTCCGTGGTTTCGTTGTAAGAGAATGCATATGCTGAGATTTTGTGGGTAAAATAAATAATATAAAAGTATTTCGAGTGTTGGAAATTTTTTTCGTTTTATCAATATCAGTTAAGTTTTTTATCTCGTAAAAATTGTAGTAGGGATTAGCGTCGTGCCGTATTTTCTATGGGACAGTGAGAAGTTCGCGGAAGTTGATATAAGCCATGATCTTAAATGTAATATGTGAAGTTAACACAGGTCGTGTAAGGCGTTTCGAGAAACTGTCTGAGGTCGATTAGTCGTGTGGAAACCAATGGTGTCGAATGTGAAGAAAGCGGATCGCTGGAATGTATGGGGAAAATAGAGAGAGTGGAATGTATGTGTTAATTATTCAGGCAGAGTGGATAAGAATGCTGACTGATATGATTTAGAAGTCCGGGAGGTAACTCATCGTCGAAATATGTAGTGGGATGCCAGAGGCAGTATTTATGATACCTGTGTTTCGAATTCCGAATGTGTTGTGGCTCGAGAGAATTGTAACCACCACTAGGTGATCTCAGATATTTAGATGTCACAACATTTATTGGGAAAATGGTTCCACCATCAGGTGGACGAGAGAAATATGGCTTATTTCATGGGATTCTTATTGTATTAATGTCGCCGCAGACAGGGCTGCAAGAAACGGTGTTCAGGTCAATCGGTCACGCAGCAAGGGAAGCGAGAAGACAACAGTCTGGGATTCCGAAATAAAAATATTAAACATTTTAGAATTCTGCAGATTTGGCAATGTCATTTTGGGATTTAAAGAAGATTAAAGCTGTGACATTTAGTGAGGACAATAGCTTAGTCTGGGAAAATGCAATATTTTTTTTGATATTGGAATAAATATTTGGATTTGGTTATTTATAGAATCGCCCCGATTCTCATTTGGTTTCTTAGATTCATCATATTCTTTGTGAGATTTAATTTTGTATAATTTTCTTAGTGTTCGTGTCATTACGTGTGGCTTTGAATCACTTGTGTCTATTGAAGATGGTTAGGTGATAGCCGACCACACGGGGCAATTTGCTGTAAACAATAATTAGAATAATGTAGGGTTAAGAGACAAAGAATGATTTATCATGTAATTATTCCATATTTTACAAATAGCATTGAATTAACATCCAGCACTGCAATGATCTGTAGATGGTTTGTTTCAAGGATGATTGTCAGTCAAATAAGACACCCAGTTCAGTCTGAAATGATCAGTGCTTGGTTGTTTTAGCGACATTCATGAGTTCAGTTATATGGTAAGCTCAGTTTGCAAGGACCAGTGGTTAGTTTATTCTAGTGAGAGTTAACATTTTGTGGATAATCATTACACGATTAGTTTGGTGTGCAATTATAGTGCATTAGCTTCTTTTATTCGTGATGATAACTGAAGTTAAATGTTTAAGATAAAATTTAATTCTGTTTACGATAGTACCGAAATAGTTTTTGATTGGCACATTTCTGCAATGGTCTTGTGATTACTGAACTGAACAACAAACCTTTCTTTTATATGAGTGATGTGTTTCACCTTGTTTCTTATCACAGTAGTGGTCATGATTATTGTAATGTAATTCACATTTTGATGAAGACCATTTGTTTAATATAAGTTCGCGTTAGTAGCCGTTCATACCTGGTGATGTTTATGACACCGTCCATTGACGTTACTCTTTTCAGTTCAGTTTTTGTTGTTGCTACCGTTCAAAAACGGTCGGATGAAATTAATTTAATTATTATACAGTGAAGCAATAAGATTAGTTTTCAGTTCTCCGTGCTTATTCGTTTATTCATTTGAAATTAGTCTATTATAAACTAACATAACCTGAAAGCTATTTGTGCGTTAACTTTAATGTAAACTCAAGTTTTTATTTTTATAAATTTTGCAGTTCAGTGTAACAATATTATATATGATTCGAAATACTTAATTATTAAAGTCACTTTATTCCTGGGTCTCTGGTTGTGACACAACATGATGCGATCATCTATTTTTCCAGAGAGATCAGGGACTGATAACATTTAATTTTGGAGCACCATGCCTTGCCAAGGAGCAAGTTAACCTGTCAAGTAAATTCCTTTTCGTGTATAACTAATCGGTTCAAATATAACCGGAGGTTGTTTCGGTTCATTAAGGATCCATTCGGTGGCTGATGATAACCTACGCGGTATTTTATAATCGGTGGATAACCTTAATTAAAGAAAAAATTTGAGTCCGGTTGTGGAAACTGAATCTTCACGGACCAAGTGTAACTCGATAGAAATTTTCACGTTTTTCTTTCTTCAGTTTTTGTTATTGAATTCTATTCTGGTAATGGCAATTTGCGTTAACTTAATAACAATAAAACTAATTTTTCAGAGGTCTTCATTTTATCCACATTTACCTGTTTCATATTTGAACATTTTTTAAATTCAATGCCTCACATCTATGGAACTTAGTATTATTATTTAAAAATTGATAAGTCCATTTTAGCTCACCTCTTGAATTCTATTTCAACTAATAATTATACTTTCTTACGTCACCCGCCAATTTATGTCAACAGGTGACTGGAGAACCCGGAACCCATGGGAATAGAAGAATCTACATTTACAAGAGCCAGAGGCAGATGATGACAATTGGTAATCAAGGGTGCAGTATATCGAGGAGTAGCCTACTGCAAAAAATACACATGTGGTGACACAATTTGGTAAGGTTTAAATGATTAATTTCAGAAGGAATGCATAAGGAAATACTGGGCACCATCGTCTTCCTTTTATATACCAAATTAATGAAAATTAAAATCCTCAGTCTTTGCATTCATTCGACCGGGTCAGGAATGGAATGGATGGAAACCCCCCCCCCCCTCTAGCGGCGAGGATAGTAATGGTGCCGGCTGCCGAAGCGTTTTGCACTCGTCTAGAGCAACGATTAATGGCTAAGAGATGAAATGAAATGATATTGGAGAGTGTTTCTGGAAAGAAAGATGGCAGGGAAAACAAGAGTACCCGGAGAAAAACCTGTCCCGCCTCCGCTTTGTCCAACACAAATCTCGCATGGAGTGACCGGGATTTGAACTACGGAGCCCAGTGGTGAGAGGCCGGCGCGCTGCCGCCTTAGCCACGGAGGCTCCTGTACCATATTACTAGTATTTTTATATTATTATTATTATTATTATTATTATTATTATTATTATTATTATTATTATTATTATTATTATTATTATTATTATTATTATTATTATTATTATTATTATTATTATTATTATTTACCGCTTTACCACTACTGTGGGGTCGTGGGTGTGAATTGCGTCGCGTATGTGAATTTTGCTTTCCCTATTTTACGGCCGAATGCCCTTTCTAAAGCCAATCCTGTATGGAGGCTGATGTAATCACGATTGCGTGTTTGTGCGGTGATTGGTAGTGTTGTGTCTTGCACAAATATTACGAGCAGAGAGTTGGGACAGACACAAACTACCAGTTCTCGAGCCAGAATAATAAGTCAGAAGTGAAATCCACAATCCGGTCGGGAATGGAAACCGGGACCCCTCTGAATCGAAGGGCAGTACACTGACTACTCAGCCCAGGACTCGGAATAGTATTATAATTATGGGCTTACTAGCTAATGTACCCGTGCTTCGCTACGGAATTCTACTTTGTATACAGAATTGTAGGTTTTGTAGTGTACACGTTGTGAGCAAGATTGTATTAAATTGCATAGCTCTTAACGTTACCCTAGAAACGCTACGCAGAAATCACCAAACGTATTTTCTCATAAGAAGACTGGGTTGGGGAATATTAATTGTAATGGTACGCCGCTTGCCTACCATCAATCACAATCAGGTTGGGAAGTTTTCATTATAATGGCCGACACTCACTCTCCACCTGCCTTTTTACATCCTCAGAAAGACTATCTCAGTGGTTTTCCCAACTAAAATTGAAATAGGTTATTGCAATGACGTCAGTAGGTATAGCGTGATTAAAAGCAATGCCTTCATATGAAATACTCGATCAAATGAAAATCCACACTTTTTCTCACTTTCAACGAACAGTACGCTGCTGGTCTAACAGTCCAAAGTTCCAGAGCTGGTATGACCAAGCCGCAGACAGCCGTGATCCGCGAACACTCTTCGTCTTTTTTCGGGAGGGGGTCGAATAGTGGAGAGTCGCAGGGGAAAAAGTGTGCCCTTTTACTAATCTAGGAGTACCCAATGAGTCGGAAAACCTCAGTTCACTGCACTGGCGGCGGAAAAATCCATCTGACTTGGAGGCAAAGTTTTCCTGCAAGCCAGAGGAGAAAGCCCCTCTCCACTGCTAATCTGGAATAAAATGAATGTAGAATTTAATGAAAGTTAAGAGGAAGAAGCTTTTCTTAGGAAACGGCTCCTTTTAGGGTAGAATTTTAGGTTATTTAGTGAATTGTGGTGCTATAATTTGGAATAGGCCTAAATTGTAATTCTAGACCAGGTCATACTACTACTACTACACTTAAGAAAATGGAAATTGCAACACCATGAAGGCATTAGTCGTTTGTGTTGATTTTCAAGATGAGGAACGATGCCATGTAGGTATGTAAACGATCAAAGTTTCAGACCCATTGGATTGTTGCTACAGGTCTCCCCACGTGATTGGTCGAGGAGGAATCACCTCCGGTATACGGACTCTGGTGTAGCGTAGTTGACTTGCAGTCTGTGCAGTGAAGTGTTTCCCGTCAGACATGCCTCGACGACCGAACACTCGTATTGCCTGTTCAATTGCAGCAATGTAGCACCACTCCTTCTGGGTGTTGCAATTTCCATTTCCTTCAGTGTACTACTAAATGAACTTCTGCCTTAAGTGTGCACACTGTTGAATCAAAACAGCGCGTCAGAGTAGGAATCGAATAGCTGGAATACTATGATGAACCAGTGTGTTACGTACCAGCAGTATCAGAAAATATATGAACCAGAGGAATGACGTGCTAAAGAAGCAAGTGGTCTAATTCCCCAGCCATTTCCCGCCAATATTCATTCAAGTACGCTGCACTAATCTCATCTTTCGGAGTTGAATGGCAGCATAAGAGACAAAGAACATCACAACAAACAATGGTCAAAGTAATGTTCTTGTTGATCAATGTTATGCGCTTTCGATATTGTAGGTCTTATCACATTTAGTTTCCTTCCGACTCTGAAATACCAGTCATATCATAATCGGTACGGTAAAATTGAATAAAGCATAAATGATTGGAAATTGTATTCTCTATAACTTTTGTTATGTAGTACTTTTCGATAGGACCAATAAAATAGGTATTAAAAAATTAAATTTTAGGCCCCTTCCCCTAAACTACAATTTCAACCAGGGTGAATAAAATTGTTTATAGCTTAGACTGTTGTTTCTTATTCGCCGACTCTATATAACAATTCTCATTAAATTCCGTTAACCCATTCTCTCGTGGCTCGGCGTTGATATGGACTTAGCAACAAAAATGCAAATTCATGAATATCTGTGTGATCATACGGTAAAAATGTATAAAACATTATGCTGTATAACTTTAGTTATACAGTTTTCTCTTGATGCGTGTATAGACAGACAGACAGACAGACAGACAGACAGACAGACAGACAGACAGACAGACAGACAGACAGACAGACAGACAGACAGACAGACAGACAGACAGACAGACAGACAGAAATTACGGAAAAGTGCATTTCCTTTTTACAGTGGACATGACCGATACAGATATACCATTATTTTAAAATTCTGAGCAATGTACAGACAAAACTCTTATTTTATATATATATATATATATAGATGTGAAACTGTTACATTGTTGTTCAATTCCAGTGGAAGTTTATATGTTCGTGTACAATAGAGATACTGCTCTTTCAGACTTGCACACTTCCAATCAATCAATCAATCAATCAATCAATCAATCAATCAATCAATCAATCAATCAATCAATCAATCAATCAATCAATCAATCAATCAATCAATCAATCAATCAATCAATCAATCAATCAATCAATCAATCAATCAATCAATCAATCAATCAATCAATCAATCAATCAATCAATCAATCAATCAATCAATCAATCAATCAATCAATCAATCAATCAATCAATCAATCAATCAATCAATCAATCAATCAATCAATCAATCAATCAATCAATCAATCAATCAATCAATCAATCAATCAATCAATCAATCAATCAATCAATCAATCAATCAATCAATCAATCAACCAATCAATCAATCAATCAATCAATCAATCAATCAATCAATCAATCTCTATATCTATCTGTCGCCCAGGGAGCAGAATCCCTATCAATTGTTTAAAATGATATCAAAGAACTTCGCAATTTATCGAACATTTCCCCTGATAAATTACAGTATTCCAATCCCTAGTTCATCTTGCTATAAATGAATATTTGCCCCAGTATGTCCTCTTGAATTCCAACTTCGTCTTCATATTATGAACGTTCTACCTTCAAAAGTTCCGTTCAAGCTTATTCGTATAATAATGTCATTCCACGCCGTACCCTTCCTATCAATACTTGCGACAACTGAAGGAATAAAATATACATTCTTCAATATACATACACAAAAACTGTCACTTCATCTCAATTAATTTTCTCGGCATGGCATTCTATATTTCTTGAAATTCTGGTATAGAACAAAAAAGAAACGTTATATGCACAAGAAGATGTCTCTTTCGTTTCATATCCGCATTCTTCAGTTCGTCCCTCGGTGTCTCTTTGTAAACCCCATTACTTTTTCATGCAAATGGAGCAGCACTCCTATGAAAGTTTAAATTATTTTCTTCTGAAATCTAATTTTGATGAGACGTCCCCACCTGGAATATCTCTAGCGTCGAGGGCAGAAGGAAGCAATACTTTGTCGCCGAAAATACGTCGCACGGTCAGTAATAAAATATGCACGTTATAGCAGAGGAAACACAATTCATATCTGCTGCTAGTGTGTTGCATTCTATACAAGTGACAATCTTTTGCCTACGATTTCGAAATGATATGACTATCCGCTGGGAAACACTGACAGACATGCAGGTGCATCGTCTGAAGATGTTACTTTTGAATGTGATTTGAGAATGCTCATCGTGCTGTCTTTCTTCATGGGGAAAGGCAATATGATTTACAGACACTCATAACCCAACAAGTGGGAAAGGTATGCATTTCTGACAGTCCAAACTACTTTGTATTGCTAGCGTTGAGACATTCGACGTGCAATTGAACAACATGTACGTGTTCTCCAGTTAGTTGCATATAGTGGCAATTAGTATCAGCATTTACCACATTTCTGAGTAAAACTACGGAAGGTCTAGAAAGAAATGGTGAATCCTCTGTAATATATCGTCGTTGCGCCTGCAAGAACCGCTATATGACGATGTTGCTAGAGAAATACTGACCTGCAGCTCGTATCTCATAAAGAAAGAGAATTCTTTGAGGATCATCGTAAAATATTGGACCTTAGATGGCAGATCCTTACCAGACAAGCTGGGATATTTCAAAAAGCGGTTTCCGCAGGTGCAACAGCGAAATGTTCTCTAGACCTTTCTTAAGATGATATATTTTTTACGAAATTTACAGGATTTTGTAAAATATTTGAATAATCCAGTGCAAGATACACATGTATACTTTATTTCCCACAGCTTATTAATGCTCTCTATAGACAGCTAGTTAATCACCCAATCGTTCACCCATTGCTGTGCTCACATATTTCCTCTCACTCTAGCAGTCTGTCATTCACTCATTCCCCCCACACGCTCATGGCATTTTTCTTTATGTAGAACAGAAATTTTGGAAGAGGAAACATTTTGACGATCCATCACATCAACTTCCATAGCTTTTAGGAACGCCAATAAAAACGCTTCTGAAAGGCAGGAGTACGGTCAAGAGGAGGAGAAACGGTAACTTCTTCACCCCTCGGAGTTGAGCGGTAAACAAGTGATAGACATTGGAAGAGATCACTCTAGTCAGAGAAGGATTTACGGAGAAAGATCAGGTCAGTTTGTTTAGTTGTTTTCTCAGTGGAAGGTAACCTTATTAAGTGGGAGGGTGAGTGACGGTTAATTAGCCTTTCGGTGTGGCGCTCTTCTCTCTGCAACTTGCTCATGTTCTCCACTGTTGTGGGAGCCAAGCAGATCTACCAGTCTGTCAGTACCGTCCGAACTGTACAGAGATAAGCTGACTTTATAGCTTGTGAATGAAGCCTCTTAAATTCCTACGTAGGAACCTCAGGATTTTTGTTGCCTTGCACCTTACCTCTTAACGTTGTATACTCCACTTTAAATTGTCACAGATATTCCGAGCAGTTTTAAACCAGTGCACTGCGGAGTGATATTTTTCACAAGTATACTGATGTAACTTTTCTTGGTGGGATTTATGGACTTACCATTCTCATATATTTACACTAACTGAATTTATATTTAGACTAATTATAAGCGCCACATCGACAGATTCTCCATATCAGCTTGTAGAGCAAGGACGTATTCCTTATTTTTATATATCTGTATAGCACAGAGCCGTCGACATATTGGGCCATTGATGATGAGACACAACGTGGGAGATCGAGCACATAGACAAAGAAGAGGAAAGGACCGATCACAGAACCTTGTGTTACTCCAGAAGTTACTGGAAGAGATAGTGATCGAGCACCTCCGTACACAATCTGAGGATGTTCTTGTAGTACAAAACATGTCATTCTTTTTATATAATATGTGATTTTTACAGGTTTGCTTATAGTGTTTTAATTTGCATTTGAAATTGTTGTGTGCCTGACAGACTGGGAAGTTGTTATTACATTTAATAAGTCGACATTGAAAATATGGTTTCCTTTTTAATAAAATAATTACGGTTTGATGCACATTTATAATTTGTAATATCCTAGGTTATTCTCGCAGCCACGTACTACTATACCCGTTCATATTAGGGCACATTCAGGTTACAAATGTAGAGTTGAGTACAGGTTTGTTACAATATATTTACAATATACGCCTCAATGCCTGAAAGAGGCGACTCGTCAACATACGTAATAATAACTATCAATGACAGCATAGTAACAACAGAGTAAACTATGCCTTCTGGACAAGAAAGTTAATACAATATTGCTGGTTGTTAATAACGAAGGAAGTAGCCACTCGTGTTAACGCCCTATGGCTATGAATCTGCACGAGTGGGTTTGAACCCCACCATCGGATATTCAGAGAATGGATTGCTGTGGTTTTCTATTTTTACTTCCAGACAAATGGTAGGACAGTTCCTATTCATAGGCCATAGCTGATTACTTCCACCTCCTTACCCATTTTAATTCACCATCAATCATTTCACCTTCATTAGCTCCTCCATTGAAGTTGGCGTCAGGAAGGGCATCCGGCCATAAAAATCATGTCACATAAATGCCTTATCCCCGAATCTGTATCAGGGGGATGGATATACAATCAACTGTTGCTTGTTAATATTTTTATTTTGTCCTGGCAATTCAGATCTATCTCTGGTGAGATTCAGAGTTCAGGCTGCGTTGTGTCTCTTCGTATGGACTAGAGGTTACTTCCACTTTTTTGCTTTATTCATCCTTCACTTGGACAATATGACAGTGACTGAGGTATGAGCGATGCTATCAATGCTATTGCCTGTTATGAATGGTATGAAAGTGTTGCTCATAGGGTCGGTTTGTGTATGCATTTCAGTGGACTTGAACAGACAGATATAACTTTATGACCCAGTGAGGAAAGTTTCAGGAAACTACCTCACTCGTCATTTCCCTTCACACGTCTCCAGTGACACCTAGGCTACTTATGACAGCCGATGATAGATCTGTTGTGGTTCCAACCAGTCTCGGGCTGGGAACTCAACGTAAGTAGATACAGTACGGGCACTTTTCATACAGCTGGAGTCTGTGCATGTCACATTTTAATGCATTTTTGTTCCTCGTGTTACAACCGTGATCAGTGTGGCTGCTGGTATTGCTCTCACGATTGTCATGGACATTGACCCACTGGTATTTAATTACGACATTGTAGATACTGAGATAGAAAAGGTATTATATATCTAAATTCTTTAATAATTGCCTGCATGGATCTTTTGAACATGTATGCGTCATTATACGTAATATTTTCCTCTGAATTTAAAATCAGATTCTTATCCTGTAGTCTCAACACAGTTAGCCTTGCCATATGCCATGATTAAATGGAAAGACCTGTCATATACTGACATTCTGATTTACATTTCTGCCATTTGAGCTAAATCTGTCATAACAAAGGAACCACTACTCAGCTTTCTACTGAGATAATGAATATGGCCAGCTTATCTTCAGATTTCAGGTAGATACATTTTGTTGGATAGCAGTCCTTTCTCTTCATATTAACAACCCACTTTTTCGTAAAATTTTTGTTCGTTTTCTATTTACAAAACTTCCCTCAGTTGAAGGTTACCTCAACGGACAAAACAATGAAATGTATAACATCGGATTACAATAATAATTGTATTGGTTACAATATTCTTATAATGTGCTTAAATTACAATAGTTATAGCAAGTAGCAATGATTTCTGATTAATGAAATGGAGCTTTGCAAAGCTAATAAAGAAAAGTTTGAAGATCTGGAATGTCTACATTAAACTGGTTCCAAAAATTTACAGTGCATCGAGGAATAGTCCCTCGAGCTCCTGCCATTAATCCTATCACATTAATGTCCTTCAATCCAAATTTATCTTTATAATAAGTTATGGTCGCTTCTTAGATCAGCTTCTATTCCCTATCAACGTCTTCTGACTGGTCTGTGGAGATTTCAAAACGAACTGTAGGGTCAATTGTACGGTAAATTCCACACCCTCTGATTCCTTGTAGGCTATGGTATAAATTCTGCTACTGCTACCGTACTGGCAAGTCTGAATACCTCTTCGGCAATCCTGTAACTTTTCTTTCTGAAACAATTTCCTATTAAAGACCGAATCTTATTAAGCCCGGAGTTCTGCAGCACCTCCCTATAAGGGCAAAATCCCCGAACTTGAGGAAGGGTTGTGTGTCTCTTGGGCAATACCGACATAGCTTTCCGTTTTGCGACCTGCCAGGAATAGATTGAACAGCACACACATTAGCAGTCACATTTATTCCCTCACGCCATTCAGTGACTGATAAGCCAGTGTGATTTCTAACCAAGTTATTTTAGGATTTATTTACTTTTAACTTGCCACACCTTTTACTTTCTGAGGTAATTTACACAATCTCTTGAATTCAGGGTTTCTAGGCTGAACTTTGATTTTGGAAGCCGGAAATAAGTGAGTTAGTTTATTAGAAGTTTATCAAGCAGTTCTGTGAAACATTTGCTGTTTTCTTTAATTACATCTCTTGTTGAACATTTATATGGGTTCCTTTCCAGTTCAAGCAATTTTCAAGTATTTAGTACGTTTACATGGGGATGGAGATCGATTTGTGTACACTTACCTTATTGAAGGCGATACCCGTTTACATGTACTGTTGTAGGCCATTTGAGTACCATCGTATTGAATCCGCCAGACAACATCGACATATACGAACAATGCACAATTGTAGTAAAATCGATATCACTTCTTAGAATTTCAAAAGGTTAAATGCAGTAGAAATCCAGGAGATAACTACAGTTTTGAAAGTATGTGTGGTATTCCAAATATAATTGGTGCAATAGGTGGAACGCACATTCCAATTTTACCCCCAACAGAAGGTTATTGTGATTTTGTTAATTGCAAGGGCTGGCCGTCTTATAATATGATTGCAGTAGCTGACCATTTATACAGGCAGATATATTTACTGGCTTACTATATTTGTTATTTATACAGAATGATTTCGTCAGAACAAACATGGAGTGTGTGCGCAGTCGTTTTCAATACGATCTCAGTACGATCCACGTTTACATGGGACTCAATTCGAACCGAGTACGATACGATCCCAGATTTTACCACATCGACCTTGAGTCTCATTCCGAATTGAGTCCCCGTTCACATGACGTTTTCAATACGGGAAGTGTACTCAGATCGATCTGAATCCTGCATGTAAACGTACGTATTGATATGTTGTAGTTTAGTTTCCCAAGTTGCGCAATAAAAACCAATACCTTTAACATTCTTTATAGAATAAACCATGGCATCTGGTATGTCGGCTGGAAGTTGTATTATTTCTTTAGCTGCATTCTTGATTAGCTCGTCTATATCAGGAAGAAAACCTGTAGGAATGAGTTCCAGACGAGTTGTTTGGAAAGGATATGCAAGAGCTGGTGATACTGAAGAATTTAATATGTGAAATGTTTAATCAGACTCTAGCAAGGGTAAAGAAGTGAGTATATCTAACTTACAATTGAGGTTGTTAATTACAAACGGTCAATTAAATGCCGCCGGGCTGAGTGGCTCAGACGGTTAAGGCGCTGGCCTTCTGACCCCAACTTGGCAGGTTCGATCCTGGCTCAGTCCGGTGGTATTTCAAGGTGCTCAAATACGTCAGCCTCGTGTCGGTAGATTTACTGGCACGTAAAAGAACTCCTGCGGGACTAAATTTCGGTACCTCGGCGTCTCCGAAAACCGTAAAAGAGTAGTTAGTGGGACGTAAAACAAATAACATTAAAAAAATTAAATGCCAACTCGTTCGTGAAAGACACTCCAAGATAAATAATTTCTTACCCATTTTTAAGGACTGGGATACTATGGGCATCAGATATGTACAAAGGATCTACCAAAAGTTCACCGTTTTTGATGCTAATAGAAACAGATTTGTTCGCATTAACTGATAAGCCTATTTCTTGAAAGCGTTCAACTGTACTCTGGTTAATTCCAATGCAGGTTGTATACTATTACCAATGATAAAAGTGTCGTCGGTAAAGCCCAGTAAGGTTAGGTGGGTGCGATGTTAAGGAAAAGCCATAATGTTTTGATACTCTTTCTCAATTAGCTCTTCTAATATATGATCTGTTAAAACGTTATACAAAACGGGAGACAATGATGATCCTTGCACAACTCTTACTATGGAGATTCTTTTAAGGACTGGGATACTATGGGCATCAGATATGTACAAAGGATCTACCGAAAGTTCACCGTTTTTGATGCTAATAGAAACAGATTTGTTCGCATTAACTGATAAGCTTGAATGTGTGTTTGATTTGCTGCCTTCAAATTCAATACGACATTGGTAAGTTTCTAAGGTATTCCATGAGAATAGTGTGTTTTCCGAAGGCAACTTTTTCAATCTTGCCAAACGCTTTTGTGATGTCTAATAGGAAAATACAGGCGCTTTTACTTTTAACTTCACTTCAGAAAGAGTAGAGGTGTTAATATGAGTGACGACGATGTCGTCAGCAAAGCCCATGGCGGTAAGTGGAATGTTAATAAAAAGTTGAAAACCTGGAAACATTTTTTACAATGAGTTGCGGTTACGACATGGGAGCACGCTGTATTAATTTATATTTTAAACAGGTACGGAAACAACGTTACTTTTATTACGAAAAATGAACAGTTATACCCGCTTGTAATATGGTACATTTCCTGTTTTAACCGCTCAATTCGTGCAGTTATTTGCATAACATGTGGTAGACTTATTTGTTTGTTGACAACGAACATCCGACGAGACTGCGCACATCATCCTTTAGAAAACACGGCAGATGTGTTACAGCAACTTTCCTCAGCCCTGATCGCTGTATAGGCTCGTCCAGCCAGTCTATGTACTGTAGTATAATATACCGTAGGTCATTACCTTGAATGAGAGAACAGTTGAATAGCGCGCACAGGGAGTGTGCTCCGACTTCCACACACTACAATAATATCCATCCAGGTATGTTGTCAAATTTTCCGTAAGCTGGCGGTCACTTCCGGTATGGAGAAGAGCAAGTACAAAGGGGAAGGGGTGGAGGCAATGTCCTGGCCAAGGGCAAGTTAATACAGTTATCTTTAAAACTGTAGCTGAAAGCCTCACAGATGTGCGTTATTTACAGCTTTACCGTAAGCATAGAAAGAGCTGTGTGGTGAGTTGATACATTTCTTTGCCAAGAATGATATTCTAAAGGTAAGGTCTAGAGTTGTACTGTCTTTTCCTTTGTAACCTCTCCGAGTTCTCATTTCGTAAACTTTGGCGCTGAAGTAAGCATTGTTCTCCTTGGAGACATAGATGAATACCAAAAGGCAAAACATTGTTTACGACAGTGAATAAATAATTTAAAATGAAAAACAATTCAAACATCTTTTCTTTCAAACAATTTTCTAAACATCTTCCTTCAGTTATGTGTATTTAACAAATGTTTTTGATTAGCAGACAATTAATTTTCTAACATTTTTCTATAATTAAAATCATTAAACGCCAATATTAATTGTCAACGACAAGAATATCTGTATATTAAAAAAAATGATGAAAACTAAAGTCAGTCAGTACGGCCATTCTATCCGGTCGATTTCCTTCATTTTTTAAACTGAAAGGTATTCATGCACAGATTTGTCATCAGACACTATAAATCACTTAACTTTCGCCTTACTGTAATTATTTGATTTTTCAATTTTTTGTCTCTTTGAAGCTAACATATCTTTGGCTGTAATTAAGGTACGGAGTTCGTTTTGACCTACGAACATTCAGTGGATCAAGGTCTTTCATTTTAGCCCTTAACTATTCAAATTGGTTGATTCTGAGGAAAGTTATGAGTGCACATTCAATTTGATGTCCCATTTCTTCAACATTTTTTCTCATTGAAGCAATTCAATCTTTCGTTCTAATTAAGGTACGCAGTTCGTTTCGGTCTAAAATACTTAGTGGATCAAGCGCTTTCTTTTGCGGCAATAAATAATTAAATTGCTAGATTCCGAGAAAAGTTATGAGTACATTTGTCTCAATGACGAAGATCTTTCAAGGACTTTCCAACAATTCAGCGCGTAGTGTTGTTCCAAGGAACGTTTAATTCACTTTCTTTGTGTGATGTATTTTCAAGTGTTTTGTTGACATAATATTACATTCTATTACCGCAGCAGATCATTTGCTTTATTTCATTAAGTCGGAACTTTGCAAATACATTCGTGAGGAGGGTACCGAACAACACCATACTTTGCACATTGCGGGCGGAGCCAGCGGGAAACTGCTAATCTATATATTAAATTTTTTAAAATGGAAACTAAATTCAGTCAGTCCGGCCATTCTATCCGGTCGATTTCCTTCATTTTTGTTTTAACTTAAAGGTATTCATGCACAAATTTGTCATCAGGTACTATAAATCACTTAACTTCCGCCTTCCTCAAATTATTTCATTTTTCAATTTTTTGTATCTTTGAAGCTATCATATCTTTGGTTCTGATTGAGGTACGGAGTTTCTTTTGGCCTAAGAACGCTCAGTAGGTCAGGTTCTTTCATTTCAGCTCTTAACTATACAAATTGGTTCATTCTGAGCAAAGTTATGACTGCACATTAAATTTGACGTGTCATTTCTTCAACATTTTTTTCTCATTGAACCAATCATATCTTTCGTTCTAATTGAGGTACGCAGTTCGTTTTGGTCTGAAAACGCTCAGTGGATCAAGCGCTTTCTTTTGAGGTAATAACTACTTACATTGGTAGATTATGAGAAAAGTTAAGAGTACATTTGTCTCCATGACGAAGATCTTTGAAGGACTTTTTATTAGTTCGGCGCGTAGTGTTGTTCCAAGGAACGTTTAATTCAATTTCTTTGTGTAATGTATTTTCAAGTGTTTTCTTGGGCACAACATTACATTCTATTACCGCAGCAGATCATGTTCTTTATTTCATTAAGTCGGAACTTTGCAAATACATCTGTGAGGATGGTAACGAACAACACCATACATTGTACATTGTGGGCGGAGCCAGCGGGAAACTGCTAGTTACCATTAATTAAATAGTACTCGGAAGCTATTCGTATGGTTTCACAGAGTAGAACACGTGGCACTTGTAAGGTTAACACTGACACACGTGAAACGTTAAGATCCAAACTTCAAAGGATGAAGATATAAATTTTAAGGGCCATTAAAGGCAGGAAAGTGAAAGAAACCTGAATCCAAGGGAACACAATAATCTCGGACAAAAGAAAACAGTAGTTGTCCAAGGGAGGTAGGATAGCACTCCGGTGGAGCCATATCGAAGAAATTCGCTTTTGATTTAGTGAACCTTTCTGACCAGTACAGTGAATCGTTCTTCATTCGCTGCTCATGATGCAAGTTCGATCATTTTGTAAACTTTCACGATGACAGCCGAGAAACATATGACCTGATAATCATGCATATGGAGTCGTAAGACCGAAGGCTAGTTGCATCGTCAACATATAACAAATCTCGTGGAAAACTCTGGTAAATTAATTAAAATTCACTTCTAAACTCCGACAGGTCTCTCGAGACGACTAACTTTCGTAGTTGCTCTGCATACAATCAAGCATCTGCCGATAACCTAGGCCTTGATTGAAATCAGGCGAAGTGGATATACTTTATTGATCCTTCGGATTGTGACTGACTCAAAATCCTGTTGTTATTCTTCTTCTTATTTTCCTGAATTACCCGTCATCGGACGTTGGCAATCATTCTGTTTACCATAATTTTGTTGCTGGCTGCACGGAATAGTGAGATGGTTGTTTGTCCGAACCATCGTCTTAGGTTCTCCAAGCAAGACATGTGGCATCTCCCAGGACCTCTCATCCCCTCAATCTTCCCTTGTATAATTATTCGGTTTCCGGGTTCTTCATGATATGGCCGAAGCAGGAGAGTTTCTTGACCTTAATAGTCCTACACAGTTCTTTTTCTTTACTCATCCTGGTTAATTCCTTCTCATTTCGTATTCTCACCACCAATTGTCTATATGGAATTTGAAAACATTTGCCTTACACTTAGTTCTTATTTTATACTAGAAAATTTTAGTCTTGTATTTATTTGCTGGTTTGTACGAGACAGTGTGTGAAACTGGACTCAATTTTACCAAAGCCAGTATTTTTACAATAAGTTGAGAGTAGAAGGCATTGTGACTCGGCTGCAACGTGAAGAAACAAACCGTGAACTACTAGCGTGGAAAGTTAGGGTACTGTATGCTGCTCCCACAACATTTCTGACATGAGGACCGCATATTTGACCGGCTAAGGAATGTTCGGGTCGGGTAGAGCAATCATAATCCCGTACCCGGTACTGTAGATTTTAAGAAAGTCGGAGGAGAGTTCTATGTGTATAAAAAGCAAACGCAAATGCATCAATTAAATTTACTCCTAGTACCAGTCGGTTTTATAAAAAAGAAATGTTCATCCGACTGCTGTTATTATGTGTAACTAAAAAGACATCAAAGGTAACCGTCGGAAGTTCAAATATTTGGCCGGTCCTGTGACCTTAACGATTTCTCCCTAACCAACCGAATATACACTGATTATAATGGTCTACTCTGTAGTTCTCTACTCTACCATAAGTGGAAGTGGAAGGGTGTTACTTTAAAATGCGGTCTAAACATTCACAATAATATATATACATATATAAATATTAGTTCTATCGAACTAGTGTATCTAATGAACCAAACCAAATCAAACCAAACCGTGGCGCAACCGCCCCAAAGGGCAATGGCCTATTCAGTCTGAAGGCCTGCAGATTACGAGGTGTCTTGTGGCCAGCACGGCGAATCCTACCGGCCGTTATTCTTATCGTTATAGAATGGAGCCGCTATCACACTGTTAGATAGGTCCTCAATTGTAATCACGTACGCTAAGTGGACCTTAACTTAGACCTGAGATCCAGGTAAAAATCCCTGACGTGGCCTGGAGTTGAACTGGGGGGCTCCGGATAAGGGTCAGGCACTCTACCCTTACACCACGGGGCCGACTGTAGGCTATCTAACGAAAATAGTAGACAGTTTGATTTCCTATTCTTTGTGCCTTATACGACTTAACATTTCTTTTATATTCCTCAAACACTTCGTTTTGAGTAGAACTTAGCAAAAAATGTGAACTCTTAAATTAAAATGTTCGTAGTTAGGGCTATGAATATACTAGCGGTAGGTACATTCGTGGGTTATTGGTAGCTTGGTACAGACATTATGAGTTAGACCCTTCGATGAAGGTGAGCGGCATATGCCGTGTATGGGAAACTGCGTGTAAGTGTGGTGAGTAGAGTGTTGTTTTGTGGTGTATGAGTTACAGGAATTTTTGGGACAGCACAAACATCCATTTCCAGATAATTAACTATTTAAGATTAAAATCCGTCGAGCCGGGGCCCTGAGGACTGAAGTCCAAGACGCTTACCACTCTGCCTTGGAGTCGGACGTTTTAAGAACAAAGTTCAGCGTACTACCACTGGAATGGACCGTGTTTTATGATGTCTCCACAACTCCTTTTCCCCCTCAACAATTTCTCGGGACTTAATGTTGGTGCAAAATGTAAGAATTTTTTAATGAAATAGGTGAAACATTCTTACAACACACAGTAGAACTGTATAGTACAATTTTTAATACTTCATTGATAGTAAAATTTAAGAATTTTTAAGTGTTGATATCAACATAGGATTGTGGAATAGTAACAGAGACATCCACTATACTGTACTGTACTGTCATGATTCACAAGCTCAGCTTAGCAATAATATCCATAGTATCCATTTTTGGCAACCTAGTATCGTGCCTAACCTTCAGAGCCCGCTGCAAGATGGTAGTAAACCTGCGGTGAATAGCTGCATGGACGTGAGGTAATTCTCTTCTACCTCGCGGCGAGCCACTTGACTGACTTGGAAAGTAGTTCTCCATTTTACAACCAGACGGCGCAGATGATTGCCATTTTTATGATCGAGTTCGCGGACTACGCGTCGGCCGTTCCATTATAATTTCAGGTCTTGCTGATTTAAAGCTTCATTGATCTTGACTTAACTAGTTTAGAAATGGTGTGTTAAATTGATGTTAGCTGTACGTATCTGAAATACTACCACAGTAGGAAGTTACCACGAGCCGATATATTTTACGTACATACAAGCTAAACTCATTAACACAAATGTATATTTGAGAAATAAAAATTTGAAAGAGGCAAAGTTGTTCATTGCCAATATTGGCTTTCAGAATAATATTTAGAGCCCGGACTTTTATGCATTAATAGGTTAGAATGCAAACTTACTGAAGCGAGTTGCAAGTATAGTCTACCTTCACAACCGCTGTGCTATGGGGATTGCATATACATTAGGGGTAAGATCCATCAAAACCCCTGTAGTTTATGTTACTCTTACTACGCTATGGAAGAGCGGGTGGCCGACACTTCCTACTAACCAAATTAGTTTGCAATCTAACTTATTACTGCATAAAAATCCGGGCTTTAATAATATTTCTCTTTAAAATGAAGTGATAGTGTGGCCACCACATTCTCCCGACATCAACCGGAAACTGATACTGGCATACTTAGACATGTAGAGAGTACTACGCCCGTATTAAACGATCCAATAACTACGTATGAAATGTTAACATCGATGATTTCACGGCCCCTACTTGTAGACATGATAATTATAGAGTTTTGGGTTTCTGCCGACCTTTTTTACTTGGCACGGCATAAGCCCATAATTATCATGTCTACGTATAAAGTATAAGATACATTGATAAATGGAAAGGGGACTAAATTAGCTGCTGTAAGTGAAATTATTTGTGAATTCTGGAAGAGCTAGGCAATAACAGGCAGATGCTCGGAATAATAACTAAAATATTGAACAACATTTTTGATGGCAGAAAAATCCAAAGATTTTTGGAAAGAAGAAATAATATGTCCCATATATAAAAATAAGGGAGATAGATCGAATACAAATAATTATACGGGTATTACTTTGTTCGATACATTTAGTAAGGTATATGCCGGGTTATTAGCAATAAAAATAATAAGATGGGCTAAGGATTACTTTCCGTCATACCAGTCGGAGTTCAGGAAAGAAATAAGGATTACCGTCTATAATAATAATAATAATAATAATAATAATAATAATAATAATAATAATAATAATAATAATAATAATAATAATAATAATAATAATAATAATAATAATAATCATCTATGATCTCGACTGCCGTGTTGTAGACATATTTGGTTTGTGCCACCTGGGTTGCCTGAATGTCAAATTTGAAATTTCCTTTTAGTCTACCAGATGGCAGAGGAACCAAAACTACATTGGACGATCTATGACTGTGTTTTTAATTTTGGTGAGTGAACACTGAATATGTCATCAGATGTATTTCACATGGCAACATCGTACAGCTTAGACTGCCACATTGCATCCGGGAGATAGTAGGTTCGAATCCCACTATCGGCAGCCCTGAAAATGGTTTTCCGTGGTTTCCCATTTTCACACCAGGCAAATGCTGGGGCTGTACCTTAATTAAGGCCACGGCCGCTTCCTTCCCACTCCTAGGCCTTTCCTATCCCATCGTCGCCATAAGACCTATCTGCGTCGGCGCGACGTAAAGCCCCTAGCAAAAAAAAAAAGACTGCCAAATGGACTCTCTTCTGCCTTTGAAAAATCCGACTACCTCTTGTATGGTTTAACATTGTACGGGGCAGCCTATATTAGGCTACGCTGTATGTAGATACATAAGATTGGTGTTCGATGATACTTGAGATACTTCAGTGAGTTCTCTCATCGGTTGGCCGGCAGGTGCGCCCAGCTTCTCTGCCTCCCGTTGATTCATCACTCCCCGTTACGCGGGGTAGCAACAAGGGCAAGACTTCGCTCACTTTATCCGTGCGTCATATGAGTTAACAATTTAAATTAAGAAAATAGGAATTAAGAAAATTAGTAACTAAGAATTAAGAAAATAAGCTCATACGTTATGACAGGAGATGTTGGAAATGTTCTCCTGCATCCACACATTTCTGGCATCGTCTTAGGAAACTCCGATTCACACGTATTTGTTCGTCTTCCGTAATTGAGGGTATTTCTTTCCGTGTATGTTCTTTCAGTTCGTCAAATGCGTGTGGCTTTCTTGCATACATATTATTTTTTAAGCTCCTCCAGAAATAAAAGTCACAAGCGGTCAAATGTGGGGACCGTGACGGCCGTAAGTCCGTACTAATAACACGGTCTTCAAAAATTTCCTCAATTACGTTTAATGTGTATGCGCGGTGGTAGTCTTGCTCTAAATGTCCATTTCGACAGTTAGTGTCAGTCAGTTCGTCAAAAAATGTTTTGTGTATATTACCCTTGTATCCTTGCGCATTAATTATGCCGTGAAGAAAAGATAGGTCTTATAATTCTGTATCCATTCACGGCGTACCATACTCCGATCCGTTCATCATGTAGAGGAATTTCGTATATGCGATGGAGGTTTTCTCTCCTCCAATATCTGTTGTTCTACGTCGAAACATACCCGCGTAAATGGAACCATGCTTCTTCAGACAAAAATATTAAGCGTGGATCAATTATTTATTCATGAACGTTTTGCAACATCCAATTAAAAAAAAGAACATACCCACTTAGCATGATCACGTGGATGCAGTTCGTTTACTACAGTTACCTTGCATGGTTTCAATTTTAACATTTTTGTAGCCTGCCATGCTGAGCTGTTCAAAATCCCAGCTTCTTGTCCAAGTCGTCTTAGGGATTTTGTAGACGTATGTTCTAATCTTTCTGCGATTTCTTTTACTTTTCTCTTCTTAAGTACGTGTTTTTTAACACTTCGCTTCTTAACGAGTAGAGAACCAGTTCATCTCAATTTGTTTACGAGTTTCCCTCTCTATGTGTAGAGCGTACACCTAGAAATTGTGTTTCAAATCACCTAACGGCTTCCCTGCAAGACTCTGTTTTCACATAATTATCGTTCATAAATACCCTTTACCCTACCGTGTACACATGTGGAGACGTAATGAGAATTATAGTCCGAAGTATCACTTTACAACTCGAGAACAGTTGGAGCGACAGACCAACACTTACTACACGTTGTAGGCACGGACCTGAACTGCGAAGTGCGGGCATTCCCGTGCTGTCGCTACGCTGTGTATCGGGAAGTGATGAGTCAAAGGGTGGCCGATAAGCCGGCCGCGATTGCCGGCCAACCGGTGAGAGAAACTCATTGTACTAAGACATATATTCCTAGCAAGATACATATATTTAAGACAAAAAGGCGCAGCTGATGCACCCTGTATGTGAAAAAGTCCTCTTTTCCTACAAGGAAGCTGTCTATTAAAGAAAAAGCCAGTTGGACTTTTCTCCTTCTTCTTATTCTTGTTCTTGTTCTTGTTGCCTCGCTTCCTAAATTTTTATTTTTGGCTTTCCTTCTCAATTCTCTTAAGTTCTCCCTGTAATTCCCTTTTACTTTAGAGAAACTAGTACCCGCCATCGTACCAGTATCCATTTTTTAAATACCGACTGATAACTATACAGTATGAACTGATTTTTACACTATGAAATAATAGGTCTACAGCTAATTGAATTCACTGCTTGATTACATGACGAAAACGCTGTGGGTGGGATAGGAAGAGAACACTTTGCCACACATTTCTGCATGATGCCATGACGAACAGCTTAAACTAACAAATGCAGTAGCGATCTTTTTTATACTGTATACAGCATTTACTACAAAGAAAATTATTCTAACAAGTAAACATATCAATATAGAATCCTGGAAATCTTCTGCAAAATCACTCATTGGTTGGAGTGCCCTGTTGTATGGAAGGGAAAGTTGGATGTTGAAAAACAGACACATTCCTCTTGAAGCAAATAAGATGTGAGTATGTAGGAATATAACAAGAACGACCTGGAATAAAAAAATAAGAAAAATCGAAGTATTAAGAGAAGTTAAAGAGGAGAAAAAACTGTTAAAAGAAATAGAAAGAAGGAAAACTAAATTTACAGGACATGCAATCAGACACAACATATTCATCACCAATATATTTGAGGGCAAAGTACTTGGAAAGAAGAGGATGGCCTAGAAAAAGGGTAATTGGAGAGGTCAAGGTAAGTATGGAAGTTACGTGATGATGAAAAGAGCGGCTGAAGACAGAGAGGAATGGTTGTATCGACAAGACATTGCCTTTAGGAAAAGAATGAATGAATGAATGAATGAATGAATGAATGAATGAATGAATGAATGAATGAATGAATGAATGAATGAATGTGAACAGTATGTTTTGATTTCATTACGTTTTGTCTTGGTATTTGGCAAAAGTATATCCACATTTTGAAATGAATTGATACATCCGTCCCTAGGTCCCTACTTTATAAAAAAATGACCCTATGGGTAGGGAAATATCCCTTCAGTTGGTAATACTGGTTTATATTTAAGCGGTATACATTTACTACACACGTGTTCACTTGATGTAGTTGCGAACGTTCCAGAAGACGTCTCATTCATGTGACGTGTCACTGAGACACATACAGGCTGCTTAATTCACATCTCCCCAGTAGCTACAGTATTTGCTCGTGACAGTAGTTGGTCGTTTTTTCTCCGACCTTATGGCGGAATGTGACATGGACGGACCAGACACCTATATATTCCCTGCACAACTTGTCGATAGAGCACCAGGGATTCATTTGGGTGGAAATATTCCTGTATTGACAGGTCGTCTATTACCCTCCTCTCCACTGTGGAAATACATTGTGCATGGTTCAACAGACTTGTTGTACGTACTGCCAAAATTTCTGGTCGTCATGTCTGAGGAAAGTGAGAAAAAATCAGAAAATATGGACAAAAGTTAGAAGAGAAGAAATGCTGTTATTTTACACGTGTAGGGTATACATCTTCTTTATAGACTGCTGTGCCTTTCAGCATTTGGTCCGATAGCCTCTGTGAACTGATTATATTAATACATAATCCCCTATTTGTTACTAGGTATGTCGCCTCGTTTAGTCCCACACTTCTTATCTTTAGTAATTTAAAAACGGAGCTTGATCTTCTTCATGCTGGTATTCCTCTGCTTCTCTTACTCTGTATGTCCAAGTCCATTATTCTCCTAGGAAAGTCTTGAGTATCTTAACTCTCCTCTTCTATTCACCTCACAAGACGCCACCACTATAGCCGGTTTATACGTAGTCTACAGCTTCATCCACCAAGTTCATTCCTAACTAAGCCTTTATGTCCTCATACTGAATTCCTTGCTGCCATTGTTTCCACATGTTTTGATCAATTATTATTCTCGCTACTTTCATGTCTGTTATTTCCAACTTACGAAGAGTCCTGTCAGCTTTCACTCCCGTACAGAAAGTCGGCCTAAAAGCAGACAGATATTAAGATAGTTAGATGAGCTGACTTCCTTCTTACAACAGATCGATGATTGAAACAGTGAGATCTGCATTGGCTTTACTACACCTTGATTCAATTGCTCCAAGATATTAGATTACAGGCTTTCAGTGCAATTTGCCATTAATACTGAGTCATCCGCATAGGCCAATATGCTTACTACGTTTCCACTCAGCTGAATCCCTCCCTACTGTCGTATACCTTGCAGTAAACTATCTGCGTTCACTATGAACCACAAAGAAGAAAGATTGCAGCCCTATCCAACCGCTGTAACCAACTTAAACCAAGAACATATTCTAGATCAAATCTCACTATTTTCAACATATAGGCCAGTAATAACCTACCCCTAATCCTACAGTTCCACAGTACAGCTAACATCATTTCCTTTAAAACTCTATCATATGCTTTCTCTAGATTTACGAAACATGAACATAACTTTCTATTGCTCCCATAGAATTTTTCAATTATTAATTGACGCACACTGGTAAACTGGCCCTGGCAGTTCCTCTGTGTTCTGAATCCACACTGGTTTTTATAAAATTGACCCATACTTCACATACGTGCAAACACTCCAATCAGAAGGTAACTCACTCAAATTTCATACTAATTCTATTGCTCCGTGAAGCCATTCTTACTATCATTATTTTAATATCGAAGATATATTTATCTATATATATAAAAGCAAGTCGGGCTGGAGCGATGTATATATAAATATTTAAAAATGAAAAAAGACGTGAATTAATGAGGCACTTCCAGAAATCTCAGAAATTTGAAACTTGGTACGAGGGAAACTGATGACCCCAGGATCCCTAGAAAAATCGGAAATTCTCAAAATTCCCTGAAGGGGGCACGCTGGGGGGGCTCAAATTTTGGGCTCAGCATAAGAACACAGTCGTATAGTATATCCAAAACGATAACCTATAGGTTTCGTGGGCTTAAAAATTTTCGGGAATTTCCTCATTTTTATCCCCCATCCCCCCAAATCAAGATGGCGGCACAACCTGCCAGACGAGGTAGACAATTGAAATTTGGTGAAATTATAGCTTTTGGTCCCCAACCGACGGGAAAATTCCAAGATGTTCAAATTTTTCACTTTTTACCCCCAAAGATATCGAAATATGAATGCAATTTTAATGACTGTGCAGACATTCCTTTTGAGCTATTTTTTGGCTAAACGGTAAGTCGTATCACAAAACGGATGGCACAATGTCACTTCAATTCGGAGTGATCTACAACTTTGGTCCTGTGACATTTTGTCGTATCTCTCTCCCTTATACGTTAAATGTGGTCGTATTTCTGGATTGTTCGTAAATTTGGTGATTTTTACAAGTATATTTCATTGTTTGACCCACTTATAAGAATGATAGGATCATCGCGTTAGGTGCGCACATTGGCACGATTAAGGGACATATGTGTACCAAATTTCATGATTCTAGCTTATACATAAGTAGGCAAAACGTAATGTAAAATGTTAAAAATGCACCCAAATTTCACCCTATTCAAAATTTGAACTCAATTTACCCCCTTAATATGGGAGATACGAGGATATGGTTTAGAAACTAACATGTAGAGCGATAAATGAGGCGTCCGATGGCGCAAACCGTTTCGTAATATCATAAACCGTTTAGGAGATATGAATCTCGAAGTGGAAGTCTGCACTTTTCAACGTGCTCATGCTTATCCGTCATCTATATATATAAAAGCAAGTCGGGCTGGAGCGATGTATATATAAATATTTAAAAATGAAAAAAGACGTGAATTAATGAGGCACTTCCAGAAATCTCAGAAATTTGAAACTTGGTACGAGGAAAACTAATGACCCCAGGATCCCTAGAAAAATCGGAAATTCTCAAAATTCCCTGAAGGGGGCACGCTGGTGGGGATCAAACTTTGGGCTCAGCATAAGAACACAGTCGTATAGTATATCCAAAACGATAACCTATAGGTTTCGTGGGCTTAAAAATTTTCTGGAATTTCCTCATTTTTATCCCCTATCCCCCCAAATCAAGATGGCGGCACAACCTGCCAGACGAGGTAGACAATTGAAATTTGGTGAAATTATAGCTTTTGGTCCCCAACCGACGGGAAAATTCCAAGATGTTCAAATTTTTCACTTTTTACCCCCAAAGATATCGAAATATGAATGCAATTTTAATGACTGTGCAGACATTCCTTTTGAGCTATTTTTTGGCTAAACGGTAAGTCGTATCACAAAACGGATGGCACAATGTCACTTCAATTCGGAGTGATCTACAACTTTGGTCCTGTGACATTTTGTCGTATCTCTCTCCCTTATACGTTAAATGTGGTCGTATTTCTGGATTGTTCGTAAATTTGGTGATTTTTACAAGTATATTTCATTGTTTGACACACTTATAAGAATGATAGGATCATCGCGTTAGGTGCGCACATTGGCACGATTAAGGGACATATGTGTACCAAATTTCATGATTCTAGCTTATACATAAGTAGGCAAAACGTAATGTAAAATGTTAAAAATGCACCCAAATTTCACCCTATTCAAAATTTGAACTCAATTTACCCCCTTAATATGGGAGATACGAGGATATGGTTTAGAAACAAACATGTAGAGCGATAAATGAGGCGTCTGATGGCGCAAACCGTTTCGTAATATCATAAACCGTTTAGTAGATATGAATCTCGAAGTGGAAGTCTGCACTTTTCAACGTGCTCATGCTTATCCGTCATCTATCTATATATATAAAAGCAAGTCGGGCTGGAGCGATGTATATATAAATATTTAAAAATGAAAAAAGACGTGAATTAATGAGGCACTTCCAGAAATCTCAGAAATTTGAAACTTGGTACGAGGAAAACTGATGACCCCAGGATCCCTAGAAAAATCAGAAATTCTCAAAATTCTCTGAAGGGGGCACGCTGGGGGATTCAAATTTTGGGCTCAGCATAAGAACACAGTCGTATAGTATATCCAAAACGATAACCTATAGGTTTCGTGGGCTTAAAAATTTTCGGGAATTTCCTCATTTTTATCCCCTATCCCCCCAAATCAAGATGGCGGCACAACCTGCCAGACGAGGTAGACAATTGAAATTTGGTGAAATTATAGGTTTTGGTCCCTAACCGACGGGAAAATTCCAAGATGTTCAAATTTTTCACTTTTTACCCCCAAAGATATCGAAATATGAAGGCAATTTTAATGACTGTGCAGACATTCCTTTTGAGCTATTTTTTGGCTAAACGGTAAGTCGTATCACAAAACGGATGGCACAATGTCCCTTCAATTCGGAGTGATCTACAACTTTGGTCCTGTGACATTTTGTCGTATCTCTCCCCCTTATACGTTAAATGTGGTCGTATTTCTGGATTGTTCGTAAATTTGGTGATTTTTACAAGTATATTTCATTGTTTGACCCACTTATAAGAATGATAGGATCATCGCGTTAGGTGCGCACATTGGCACGATTAAGGGACATATGTGTACCAAATTTCATGATTCTAGCTTATACATAAGTAGGCAAAACGTAATGTAAAATGTTAAAAATGCACCCAAATTTCACCCTATTCAAAATTTGAACTCAATTTACCCCCTTAATATGGGAGATACGAGGATATGGTTTAGAAACAAACATGTAGAGCGATAAATGAGGCGTCTGATGGCGCAAACCGTTTCGTAATATCATAAACCGTTTAGGAGATATGAATCTCGAAGTGGAAGTCTGCACTTTTCAACGTGCTCATGCTTATCCGTCATCTATCTATATATATAAAAGCAAGTCGGGCTGGAGCGATGTATATATAAATATTTAAAAATGAAAAAAGACGTGAATTAATGAGGCACTTCCAGAAATCTCAGAAATTTGAAACTTGGTACGAGGAAAACTGATGACCCCAGGATCCCTAGAAAAATCGGAAATTCTCATAATTCCCTGAAGGGGGCACGCTGGGGGGGCTCAAATTTTGGGCTCAGCATATGAACACAGTCGTATAGTATATCCAAAACGATAACCTATAGGTTTCGTGGGCTTAAAAATTTTCGTGAATTTCCTCATTTTTATCCCCTATCCCCCCAAATCAAGATGGCGGCACAACCTGCCAGACGAGGTAGACAATTGAAATTTGGTGAAATTATAGGTTTTGGTCCCTAACCGACGGGAAAATTCCAAGATGTTCAAATTTTTCACTTTTTACCCCCAAAGATATCGAAATATGAAGGCAATTTTAATGACTGTGCAGACATTCCTTTTGAGCTATTTTTTGGCTAAACGGTAAGTCGTATCACAAAACGGATGGCACAATGTCCCTTCAATTCGGAGTGATCTACAACTTTGGTCCTGTGACATTTTGTCGTATCTCTCTCCCTTATACGTTAAATGTGGTCGTATTTCTGGATTGTTCGTAAATTTGGTGATTTTTACAAGTATATTTCATTGTTTGACCCACTTATAAGAATGATAGGATCATCGCGTTAGGTGCGCACATTGGCACGATTAAGGGACATATGTGTACCAAATTTCATGATTCTAGCTTATACATAAGTAGGCAAAACGTAATGTAAAATGTTAAAAATGCACCCAAATTTCACCCTATTCAAAATTTGAACTCAATTTACCCCCTTAATATGGGAGATACGAGGATATGGTTTAGAAACAAACATGTAGAGCGATAAATGAGGCGTCTGATGGCGCAAACCGTTTCGTAATATCATAAACCGTTTAGGAGATATGAATCTCGAAGTGGAAGTCTGCACTTTTCAACGTGCTCATGCTTATCCGTCATCTATCTATATATATAAAAGCAAGTCGGGCTGGAGCGATGTATATATAAATATTTAAAAATGAAAAAAGACGTGAATTAATGAGGCACTTCCAGAAATCTCAGAAATTTGAAACTTGGTACGAGGAAAACTGATGACCCCAGGATCCCTAGAAAAATCGGAAATTCTCATAATTCCCTGAAGGGGGCACGCTGGGGGGGCTCAAATTTTGGGCTCAGCATATGAACACAGTCGTATAGTATATCCAAAACGATAACCTATAGGTTTCGTGGGCTTAAAAATTTTCGTGAATTTCCTCATTTTTATCCCCTATCCCCCCAAATCAAGATGGCGGCACAACCTGCCAGACGAGGTAGACAATTGAAATTTGGTGAAATTATAGGTTTTGGTCCCTAACCGACGGGAAAATTCCAAGATGTTCAAATTTTTCACTTTTTACCCCCAAAGATATCGAAATATGAAGGCAATTTTAATGACTGTGCAGACATTCCTTTTGAGCTATTTTTTGGCTAAACGGTAAGTCGTATCACAAAACGGATGGCACAATGTCCCTTCAATTCGGAGTGATCTACAACTTTGGTCCTGTGACATTTTGTCGTATCTCTCTCCCTTATACGTTAAATGTGGTCGTATTTCTGGATTGTTCGTAAATTTGGTGATTTTTACAAGTATATTTCATTGTTTGACCCACTTATAAGAATGATAGGATCATCGCGTTAGGTGCGCACATTGGCACGATTAAGGGACATATGTGTACCAAATTTCATGATTCTAGCTTATACATAAGTAGGCAAAACGTAATGTAAAATGTTAAAAATGCACCCAAATTTCACCCTATTCAAAATTTGAACTCAATTTACCCCCTTAATATGGGAGATACGAGGATATGGTTTAGAAACAAACATGTAGAGCGATAAATGAGGCGTCTGATGGCGCAAACCGTTTCGTAATATCATAAACCGTTTAGGAGATATGAATCTCGAAGTGGAAGTCTGCACTTTTCAACGTGCTCATGCTTATCCGTCATCTATCTATATATATAAAAGCAAGTCGGGCTGGAGCGATGTATATATAAATATTTAAAAATGAAAAAAGACGTGAATTAATGAGGCACTTCCAGAAATCTCAGAAATTTGAAACTTGGTACGAGGAAAACTGATGACCCCAGGATCCCTAGAAAAATCGGAAATTCTCATAATTCCCTGAAGGGGGCACGCTGGGGGGGCTCAAATTTTGGGCTCAGCATATGAACACAGTCGTATAGTATATCCAAAACGATAACCTATAGGTTTCGTGGGCTTAAAAATTTTCGTGAATTTCCTCATTTTTATCCCCTATCCCCCCAAATCAAGATGGCGGCACAACCTGCCAGACGAGGTAGACAATTGAAATTTGGTGAAATTATAGCTTTTGGTCCCCAACCGACGGGAAAATTCCAAGATGTTCAAATTTTTCACTTTTTACCCCCAAAGATATCGAAATATGAATGCAATTTTAATGACTGTGCAGACATTCCTTTTGAGCTATTTTTTGGCTAAACGGTAAGTCGTATCACAAAACGGATGGCACAATGTCACTTCAATTCGGAGTGATCTACAACTTTGGTCCTGTGACATTTTGTCGTATCTCTCTCCCTTATACGTTAAATGTGGTCGTATTTCTGGATTGTTCGTAAATTTGGTGATTTTTACAAGTATATTTCATTGTTTGACACACTTATAAGAATGATAGGATCATCGCGTTAGGTGCGCACATTGGCACGATTAAGGGACATATGTGTACCAAATTTCATGATTCTAGCTTATACATAAGTAGGCAAAACGTAATGTAAAATGTTAAAAATGCACCCAAATTTCACCCTATTCAAAATTTGAACTCAATTTACCCCCTTAATATGGGAGATACGAGGATATGGTTTAGAAACAAACATGTAGAGCGATAAATGAGGCTTCTGATGGCGCAAACCGTTTCTTAATACCATAAACCGTTTAGGAGATATGAATCTCGAAGTGGAAGTCTGCACTTTTCAACGTGCTCATGCTTATCCGTCATCTATATACAGTATATAAAAGCAAGTCGGGCTGGAGCGATGTATATATAAATATTTAAAAATGAAAAAAGACGTGAATTAATGAGGCACTTCCAGAAATCTCAGAAATTTGAAACTTGGTACGACGAAAACTGATGACCCCAGGATCCCTAGAAAAATCGGAAATTCTCAAAATTCCCTGAAGGGGGCACGCTGGGGGGGCTCAAATTTTGGGCTCAGCATAAGAACACAGTCGTATAGTATATCCAAAACGATAACCTATAGGTTTCGTGGGCTTAAAAATTTTCTGGAATTTCCTCATTTTTATCCCCTATCCCCCCAAATCAAGATGGCGGCACAACCTGCCAGACGAGGTAGACAATTGAAATTTGGTGAAATTATAGCTTTTGGTCCCCAACCGACGGGAAAATTCCAAGATGTTCAAATTTTTCACTTTTTACCCCCAAAGATATCGAAATATGAATGCAATTTTAATGACTGTGCAGACATTCCTTTTGAGCTATTTTTTGGCTAAACGGTAAGTCGTATCACAAAACGGATGGCACAATGTCACTTCAATTCGGAGTGATCTACAACTTTGGTCCTGTGACATTTTGTCGTATCTCTCTCCCTTATACGTTAAATGTGGTCGTATTTCTGGATTGTTCGTAAATTTGGTGATTTTTACAAGTATATTTCATTGTTTGACACACTTATAAGAATGATAGGATCATCGCGTTAGGTGCGCACATTGGCACGACTAAGGGACATATGTGTACCAAATTTCATGATTCTAGCTTATACATAAGTAGGCAAAACGTAATGTAAAATGTTAAAAATGCACCCAAATTTCACCCTATTCAAAATTTGAACTCAATTTACCCCCTTAATATGGGAGATACGAGGATATGGTTTAGAAACAAACATGTAGAGCGATAAATGAGGCGTCTGATGGCGCAAACCGTTTCTTAATACCATAAACCGTTTAGGAGATATGAATCTCGAAGTGGAAGTCTGCACTTTTCAACGTGCTCATGCTTATCCGTCATCTATATATATAAAAGCAAGTCGGGCTGGAGCGATGTATATATAAATATTTAAAAATGAAAAAAGACGTGAATTAATGAGGCACTTCCAGAAATCTCAGAAATTTGAAACTTGGTACGAGGAAAACTGATGACCCCAGGATCCCTAGAAAAATCGGAAATTCTCAAAATTCCCTGAAGGGGGCACGCTGGGGGGGCTCAAATTTTGGGCTCAGCATAAGAACACAGTCGTATAGTATATCCAAAACGATAACCTATAGGTTTCGTGGGCTTAAAAATTTTCGGGAATTTCCTCATTCTTATCCCCTATCCCCCCAAATCAAGATGGCGGCACAACCTGCCAGACGAGGTAGACAATTGAAATTTGGTGAAATTATAGGTTTTGGTCCCTAACCGACGGGAAAATTCCAAGATGTTCAAATTTTTCACTTTTTACCCCCAAAGATATCGAAATATGAAGGCAATTTTAATGACTGTGCAGACATTCCTTTTGAGCTATTTTTTGGCTAAACGGTAAGTCGTATCACAAAACGGATGGCACAATGTCCCTTCAATTCGGAGTGATCTACATCTTTGGTCCTGTGACATTTTGTCGTATCTCTCTCCCTTATACGTTAAATGTGGTCGTATTTCTGGATTGTTCGTAAATTTGGTGATTTTTACAAGTATATTTCATTGTTTGACCCACTTATAAGAATGATAGGATCATCGCGTTAGGTGCGCACATTGGCACGATTAAGGGACATATGTGTACCAAATTTCATGATTCTAGCTTATACATAAGTAGGCAAAACGTAATGTAAAATGTTAAAAATGCACCCAAATTTCACCCTATTCAAAATTTGAACTCAATTTACCCCCTTAATATGGGAGATACGAGGATATGGTTTAGAAACAAACATGTAGAGCGATAAATGAGGCGTCTGATGGCGCAAACCGTTTCGTAATATCATAAACCGTTTAGTAGATATGAATCTCGAAGTGGAAGTCTGCACTTTTCAACGTGCTCATGCTTATCCGTCATCTATCTATATATATAAAAGCAAGTCGGGCTGGAGCGATGTATATATAAATATTTAAAAATGAAAAAAGACGTGAATTAATGAGGCACTTCCAGAAATCTCAGAAATTTGAAACTTGGTACGAGGAAAACTGATGACCCCAGGATCCCTAGAAAAATCGGAAATTCTCAAAATTCTCTGAAGGGGGCACGCTGGGGGATTCAAATTTTGGGCTCAGCATAAGAACACAGTCGTATAGTATATCCAAAACGATAACCTATAGGTTTCGTGGGCTTAAAAATTTTCGGGAATTTCCTCATTTTTATCCCCTATCCCCCCAAATCAAGATGGCGGCACAACCTGCCAGACGAGGTAGACAATTGAAATTTGGTGAAATTATAGGTTTTGGTCCCTAACCGACGGGAAAATTCCAAGATGTTCAAATTTTTCACTTTTTACCCCCAAAGATATCGAAATATGAAGGCAATTTTAATGACTGTGCAGACATTCCTTTTGAGCTATTTTTTGGCTAAACGGTAAGTCGTATCACAAAACGGATGGCACAATGTCCCTTCAATTCGGAGTGATCTACAACTTTGGTCCTGTGACATTTTGTCGTATCTCTCTCCCTTATACGTTAAATGTGGTCGTATTTCTGGATTGTTCGTAAATTTGGTGATTTTTACAAGTATATTTCATTGTTTGACCCACTTATAAGAATGATAGGATCATCGCGTTAGGTGCGCACATTGGCACGATTAAGGGACATATGTGTACCAAATTTCATGATTCTAGCTTATACATAAGTAGGCAAAACGTAATGTAAAATGTTAAAAATGCACCCAAATTTCACCCTATTCAAAATTTGAACTCAATTTACCCCCTTAATATGGGAGATACGAGGATATGGTTTAGAAACAAACATGTAGAGCGATAAATGAGGCGTCTGATGGCGCAAACCGTTTCGTAATATCATAAACCGTTTAGGAGATATGAATCTCGAAGTGGAAGTCTGCACTTTTCAACGTGCTCATGCTTATCCGTCATCTATCTATATATATAAAAGCAAGTCGGGCTGGAGCGATGTATATATAAATATTTAAAAATGAAAAAAGACGTGAATTAATGAGGCACTTCCAGAAATCTCAGAAATTTGAAACTTGGTACGAGGAAAACTGATGACCCCAGGATCCCTAGAAAAATCGGAAATTCTCATAATTCCCTGAAGGGGGCACGCTGGGGGGGCTCAAATTTTGGGCTCAGCATATGAACACAGTCGTATAGTATATCCAAAACGATAACCTATAGGTTTCGTGGGCTTAAAAATTTTCGTGAATTTCCTCATTTTTATCCCCTATCCCCCCAAATCAAGATGGCGGCACAACCTGCCAGACGAGGTAGACAATTGAAATTTGGTGAAATTATAGGTTTTGGTCCCTAACCGACGGGAAAATTCCAAGATGTTCAAATTTTTCACTTTTTACCCCCAAAGATATCGAAATATGAAGGCAATTTTAATGACTGTGCAGACATTCCTTTTGAGCTATTTTTTGGCTAAACGGTAAGTCGTATCACAAAACGGATGGCACAATGTCCCTTCAATTCGGAGTGATCTACAACTTTGGTCCTGTGACATTTTGTCGTATCTCTCTCCCTTATACGTTAAATGTGGTCGTATTTCTGGATTGTTCGTAAATTTGGAGATTTTTACAAGTATATTTCATTGTTTGACCCACTTATAAGAATGATAGGATCATCGCGTTAGGTGCGCACATTGGCACGATTAAGGGACATATGTGTACCAAATTTCATGATTCTAGCTTATACATAAGTAGGCAAAACGTAATGTAAAATGTTAAAAATGCACCCAAATTTCACCCTATTCAAAATTTGAACTCAATTTACCCCCTTAATATGGGAGATACGAGGATATGGTTTAGAAACAAACATGTAGAGCGATAAATGAGGCGTCTGATGGCGCAAACCGTTTCGTAATATCATAAACCGTTTAGGAGATATGAATCTCGAAGTGGAAGTCTGCACTTTTCAACGTGCTCATGCTTATCCGTCATCTATATATATAAAAGCAAGTCGGGCTGGAGCGATGTATATATAAATATTTAAAAATGAAAAAAGACGTGAATTAATGAGGCACTTCCAGAAATCTCAGAAATTTGAAACTTGGTACGAGGAAAACTGATGACCCCAGGATCCCTAGAAAAATCGGAAATTCTCATAATTCCCTGAAGGGGGCACGCTGGGGGGGCTCAAATTTTGGGCTCAGCATATGAACACAGTCGTATAGTATATCCAAAACGATAACCTATAGGTTTCGTGGGCTTAAAAATTTTCGTGAATTTCCTCATTTTTATCCCCTATCCCCCCAAATCAAGATGGCGGCACAACCTGCCAGACGAGGTAGACAATTGAAATTTGGTGAAATTATAGCTTTTGGTCCCCAACCGACGGGAAAATTCCAAGATGTTCAAATTTTTCACTTTTTACCCCCAAAGATATCGAAATATGAATGCAATTTTAATGACTGTGCAGACATTCCTTTTGAGCTATTTTTTGGCTAAACGGTAAGTCGTATCACAAAACGGATGGCACAATGTCACTTCAATTCGGAGTGATCTACAACTTTGGTCCTGTGACATTTTGTCGTATCTCTCTCCCTTATACGTTAAATGTGGTCGTATTTCTGGATTGTTCGTAAATTTGGTGATTTTTACAAGTATATTTCATTGTTTGACACACTTATAAGAATGATAGGATCATCGCGTTAGGTGCGCACATTGGCACGATTAAGGGACATATGTGTACCAAATTTCATGATTCTAGCTTATACATAAGTAGGCAAAACGTAATGTAAAATGTTAAAAATGCACCCAAATTTCACCCTATTCAAAATTTGAACTCAATTTACCCCCTTAATATGGGAGATACGAGGATATGGTTTAGAAACAAACATGTAGAGCGATAAATGAGGCGTCTGATGGCGCAAACCGTTTCTTAATACCATAAACCGTTTAGGAGATATGAATCTCGAAGTGGAAGTCTGCACTTTTCAACGTGCTCATGCTTATCCGTCATCTATATACAGTATATAAAAGCAAGTCGGGCTGGAGCGATGTATATATAAATATTTAAAAATGAAAAAAGACGTGAATTAATGAGGCACTTCCAGAAATCTCAGAAATTTGAAACTTGGTACGAGGAAAACTGATGACCCCAGGATCCCTAGAAAAATCGGAAATTCTCAAAATTCCCTGAAGGGGGCACGCTGGGGGGGCTCAAATTTTGGGCTCAGCATAAGAACACAGTCGTATAGTATATCCAAAACGATAACCTATAGGTTTCGTGGGCTTAAAAATTTTCTGGAATTTCCTCATTTTTATCCCCTATCCCCCCAAATCAAGATGGCGGCACAACCTGCCAGACGAGGTAGACAATTGAAATTTGGTGAAATTATAGCTTTTGGTCCCCAACCGACGGGAAAATTCCAAGATGTTCAAATTTTTCACTTTTTACCCCCAAAGATATCGAAATATGAATGCAATTTTAATGACTGTGCAGACATTCCTTTTGAGCTATTTTTTGGCTAAACGGTAAGTCGTATCACAAAACGGATGGCACAATGTCACTTCAATTCGGAGTGATCTACAACTTTGGTCCTGTGACATTTTGTCGTATCTCTCTCCCTTATACGTTAAATGTGGTCGTATTTCTGGATTGTTCGTAAATTTGGTGATTTTTACAAGTATATTTCATTGTTTGACACACTTATAAGAATGATAGGATCATCGCGTTAGGTGCGCACATTGGCACGATTAAGGGACATATGTGTACCAAATTTCATGATTCTAGCTTATACATAAGTAGGCAAAACGTAATGTAAAATATTAGAAATGCACCCAAATTTCACCCTATTCAAAATTTGAACTCAATTTACCCCCTTAATATGGGAGATACGAGGATATGGTTTAGAAACAAACATGTAGAGCGATAAATGAGGCGTCTGATGGCGCAAACCGTTTCTTAATACCATAAACCGTTTAGGAGATATGAATCTCGAAGTGGAAGTCTGCACTTTTCAACGTGCTCATGCTTATCCGTCATCTATATATATAAAAGCAAGTCGGGCTGGAGCGATGTATATATAAATATTTAAAAATGAAAAAAGACGTGAATTAATGAGGCACTTCCAGAAATCTCAGAAATTTGAAACTTGGTACGAGGAAAACTGATGACCCCAGGATCCCTAGAAAAATCGGAAATTCTCAAAATTCCCTGAAGGGGGCACGCTGGGGGGGCTCAAATTTTGGGCTCAGCATAAGAACACAGTCGTATAGTATATCCAAAACGATAACCTATAGGTTTCGTGGGCTTAAAAATTTTCGGGAATTTCCTCATTCTTATCCCCTATCCCCCCAAATCAAGATGGCGGCACAACCTGCCAGACGAGGTAGACAATTGAAATTTGGTGAAATTATAGGTTTTGGTCCCTAACCGACGGGAAAATTCCAAGATGTTCAAATTTTTCACTTTTTACCCCCAAAGATATCGAAATATGAAGGCAATTTTAATGACTGTGCAGACATTCCTTTTGAGCTATTTTTTGGCTAAACGGTAAGTCGTATCACAAAACGGATGGCACAATGTCCCTTCAATTCGGAGTGATCTACATCTTTGGTCCTGTGACATTTTGTCGTATCTCTCTCCCTTATACGTTAAATGTGGTCGTATTTCTGGATTGTTCGTAAATTTGGTGATTTTTACAAGTATATTTCATTGTTTGACACACTTATAAGAATGATAGGATCATCGCGTTAGGTGCGCACATTGGCACGATTAAGGGACATATGTGTACCAAATTTCATGATTCTAGCTTATACATAAGTAGGCAAAACGTAATGTAAAATGTTAAAAATGCACCCAAATTTCACCCTATTCAAAATTTGAACTCAATTTACCCCCTTAATATGGGAGATACGAGGATATGGTTTAGAAACAAACATGTAGAGCGATAAATGAGGCGTCTGATGGCGCAAACCGTTTCTTAATACCATAAACCGTTTAGGAGATATGAATCTCGAAGTGGAAGTCTGCACTTTTCAACGTGCTCATGCTTATCCGTCATCTATATACAGTATATAAAAGCAAGTCGGGCTGGAGCGATGTATATATAAATATTTAAAAATGAAAAAAGACGTGAATTAATGAGGCACTTCCAGAAATCTCAGAAATTTGAAACTTGGTACGAGGAAAACTGATGACCCCAGGATCCCTAGAAAAATCGGAAATTCTCAAAATTCCCTGAAGGGGGCACGCTGGGGGGGCTCAAATTTTGGGCTCAGCATAAGAACACAGTCGTATAGTATATCCAAAACGATAACCTATAGGTTTCGTGGGCTTAAAAATTTTCTGGAATTTCCTCATTTTTATCCCCTATCCCCCCAAATCAAGATGGCGGCACAACCTGCCAGACGAGGTAGACAATTGAAATTTGGTGAAATTATAGCTTTTGGTCCCCAACCGACGGGAAAATTCCAAGATGTTCAAATTTTTCACTTTTTACCCCCAAAGATATCGAAATATGAATGCAATTTTAATGACTGTGCAGACATTCCTTTTGAGCTATTTTTTGGCTAAACGGTAAGTCGTATCACAAAACGGATGGCACAATGTCACTTCAATTCGGAGTGATCTACAACTTTGGTCCTGTGACATTTTGTCGTATCTCTCTCCCTTATACGTTAAATGTGGTCGTATTTCTGGATTGTTCGTAAATTTGGTGATTTTTACAAGTATATTTCATTGTTTGACACACTTATAAGAATGATAGGATCATCGCGTTAGGTGCGCACATTGGCACGATTAAGGGACATATGTGTACCAAATTTCATGATTCTAGCTTATACATAAGTAGGCAAAACGTAATGTAAAATGTTAAAAATGCACCCAAATTTCACCCTATTCAAAATTTGAACTCAATTTACCCCCTTAATATGGGAGATACGAGGATATGGTTTAGAAACAAACATGTAGAGCGATAAATGAGGCGTCTGATGGCGCAAACCGTTTCTTAATACCATAAACCGTTTAGGAGATATGAATCTCGAAGTGGAAGTCTGCACTTTTCAACGTGCTCATGCTTATCCGTCATCTATATATATAAAAGCAAGTCGGGCTGGAGCGATGTATATATAAATATTTAAAAATGAAAAAAGACGTGAATTAATGAGGCACTTCCAGAAATCTCAGAAATTTGAAACTTGGTACGAGGAAAACTGATGACCCCAGGATCCCTAGAAAAATCGGAAATTCTCAAAATTCCCTGAAGGGGGCACGCTGGGGGGGCTCAAATTTTGGGCTCAGCATAAGAACACAGTCGTATAGTATATCCAAAACGATAACCTATAGGTTTCGTGGGCTTAAAAATTTTCGGGAATTTCCTCATTCTTATCCCCTATCCCCCCAAATCAAGATGGCGGCACAACCTGCCAGACGAGGTAGACAATTGAAATTTGGTGAAATTATAGGTTTTGGTCCCTAACCGACGGGAAAATTCCAAGATGTTCAAATTTTTCACTTTTTACCCCCAAAGATATCGAAATATGAAGGCAATTTTAATGACTGTGCAGACATTCCTTTTGAGCTATTTTTTGGCTAAACGGTAAGTCGTATCACAAAACGGATGGCACAATGTCCCTTCAATTCGGAGTGATCTACATCTTTGGTCCTGTGACATTTTGTCGTATCTCTCTCCCTTATACGTTAAATGTGGTCGTATTTCTGGATTGTTCGTAAATTTGGTGATTTTTACAAGTATATTTCATTGTTTGACACACTTATAAGAATGATAGGATCATCGCGTTAGGTGCGCACATTGGCACGATTAAGGGACATATGTGTACCAAATTTCATGATTCTAGCTTATACATAAGTAGGCAAAACGTAATGTAAAATGTTAAAAATGCACCCAAATTTCACCCTATTCAAAATTTGAACTCAATTTACTCCCTTCATATGGGAGATACGAGGATATGGTTTAGAAACAAACATGTAGAACGATAAATGAGGCGTCTGATGGCGCAAACCGTTTCTTAATATCATAAACCGTTTAGGAGATATGAATCTCGAAGTGGAAGTCTGCACTTTTCAACGTGCTCATGCTTATCCCTCATGTATATAAATAAAATCGTAACGACCGTGTGTCTGTACATTGATTATTTTGGCGAAATTTGTACAGTTATCCGTTTCAGATGTAATAAGGACCATCTGCATCATTTTTAGCTTTGGTATCTGTTTGTTTGTTTGTTTCTCTGTTATTCTGTTTGTCTGTCTTTCTATAACTTGAAAACTACTGGATATATTTCCACCAAAATTCATATTTAGAATCCACCTGTCCTTGGGTAGGTTTTAGTGCAAAAAATAAAATCGTAACGACCGTGTGTCTGTACATTGATTATTTTGGCGAAATTTCCGTACAGTTATCCGTTTCAGGTGCAATAATGACCATCTGCATCATTTTTAGCTTAGGTGTCTGTTCGTCTGTTTGTCTGCCCTTCTATAACTTGAAAACTACTAAATATATTTTTCCACGAAACTTCATATTTACAATCCTTCTGTCCTTGGGTAGGTTTTAGCGCAAATATCGTTTCTAAATCCCTGAACTGAGTGGGAATTTTTACGAAACCGAAATCGTTATTTTGCACTCCCTCAATGTATGCACAACCGGACTTAATGGAAATTAACCTGCCTTAATGAAAATTAATTTCTAAACCTTTTTTTCTCATGTGCATCATTTCGATAACAGGATTTAGTAAGGGAGATATCATTAACGACCCTTTTTCGGTACAAATCCCAGCTGACTTAACGCAAGAGCGGGTGCGTGTAAAGCGTACTTCTTACAACTTGAAAACTAACAAGATGTATGAACCAAACTTTATATATAGCATCCATCTGTCCGAGGGTAGGTTTCCTTGGTGTCTGTTAGTTAGTTAGTTAGTTTGTTTGTTTGTTGTTCTGTTTGTCTTTCTCTAACTTGAAACTACTGGATATATTTCCACCAAACTTCATATTTAGAATCCACCTGTCGTTTGGGGAGGTTTTAGGGCAAATATTGTTTCTAAATCCCTGAACTAATTGGGGGTTTATACGAAACCGAAACCGTGATTTTGCACTCCCTCAAAATACATACAACCAAACTTAATGGAAATCTACCTGCCTTAATAGAAATTAATTTCTAAACCTTTTCTTCTCATGTGCATCATTTCAATCACTTACAGGAAAGATAGTATGATCAAACTCTACACGAACATTGGCCCACCCAGTACCCATATGTGAGCCAAATGCTATGTCACATAATTATCCGAAAAGTAATGCAATGTAAGATATTCTTACACAAATTTCAACCTATTCAACGTTTCTGATTCAATCTGACCCATGAATAGATTAGATGCGAGAAAATATCATAGGACCAGCCATTTAGATCGCTAAATACTGCGCCTTACGGTTCAATCCTTTGTCGATATGACGTACCGTTTAGCAGCAGTTAATCTGTAAATGAAGGTCTGCAATATTGTAAACATTCATATACTTTCGTATGTCCATCTGTATATATTCATTGATGTCGATTTGTAGCGATCGAGAAAGGATGTGTCTGCTATTGTAATCAGTACTCCCTACACCGACTTTGACTGCTGGCAGTAGGAATGGGGTCCTTCTCCAACTCCTGTGTAACTGGCATTAGTAAGGAGGGCCTACCATTTTAATGAATAATTCACTTTTCGATTTGTCTTGCAGAAGGCAAGGGATCATGCAGTTTTGTTCGAAAGTCCCCTACTCCATTGTATTTGGCTCTAGGCCAGGGTGCCCGCCATTATAAACAAATGTTCCAATCTAAAATTTGACTAGCATTAGGCATAGTGGCCTGCTATTTTCATGGAAACTCACTAATTCTGTGTGACTGGCAGTAAGCTGGCTAGCAGCAGTAAAAGGGGACTGTCATTATAATGATAACTGCACAACTCAATTTTGATTGGTGGTAGGGAAGCTGCCTGGTATTATAATAAAAACTCCTCAACTGTAACCTGTCTGAAAGTAGGAAATGGGTCTGCCATTGTAACTAAAACTCCCCAAATCGATTGTGACCGCGCAGTAGGCATTGGGGCCTGCAATTATAATGTAAACTTGCCAACTCGATTGTGAATGGCAGTAGGCAAGTGAGCCTGCCGTTATCATCACAACTCCGCAACCCTCACTTTACATTGGAAACAACGTATGTGGACCTCCCCATGCTATTTCTCGGATAAAGCTAAGAGACATGCAATTTTAAAACAATCTCATTTGCTGCACGCACAGTATTTACGTCGATATCCGTATACAATGTAGAATACCGTAGCGAAGCACGGGTACATTTGCTAGTCTTCATATAAATTAATTTAGATCGCTTGAAACTGACGATAAATAACATGTGTTTGGCGTCTCATTCTCCAAATGTTTCACGCTTTTAGTGACAGATATTTGACTATTTTAATAGCTTACTTAATAATCAAAATACTTTCTATTTAACAATCTGCCCTAAACTCAGCTTGCCATTAAGATACAGAACACAACATTTAGACTTCATTTATTAAAATATAGTTTCAAATATAACTAAATTGTGGTGCCGTAATCAAAACAAATAAACCCATGGCGTAAAATCGCTGATGAACCTCAAAACTGCATTGAGAATCAGTTAAAAATAATCCCTGACCTAGCCGGAAATCGAATCCAGGGCCTCCGGGTAAGAAGCAGGCTCTTACTCCTAGACCACGGAGCTACATGTAATAATAATAATAATAATAATAATAATAATAATAATAATAATAATAATAATAATAATAATAATAATAATGTTAATAATAATAATCCAATTTCCCTCAGCGACATGATGGTGCAGCATTTCTTTCTAGTAGAAATTGCTGTATGTATTCATAAATAACTCATGGCTATGCAGCCCTGATGGACCTTGGCCTTCCAAGCGATCGCTGCTCAACCCGAAGGCCTATAGATTACAAGGCGATGCATCGTCAGTGCGACGAAACCTCTCGGTATAGTTATTCTTGGTTTTATATGGTGGGGCCGCTAAGTCACCGTCAATAGACCCTTGCCTGTTCTTACGTAGGCTGAATGGACCTCGAACCAGCCCTCAGTTGCAGGAAAAAATCTGTGACCTGGCCGGAATCAAACCCCGGTAAGAGCTAGGAATGCTATCCCTAGGCTGTGGGAACGGCTGTACGCATAATAAAAATTGTGTGTATACTGTATAATTATTATACACCCTTAACTACGGAGGGTTGCCCCAGTTAAGTTTGGACGTACCTTTTGTCCTAGGCGATGCCTTTTCTCCAGATCTGGTTATGCTCGATGTGATAGCCACGGCAATGGCTATTTTACCCTACATCTCAGTTTCCACTGTAGAAGACTTCGACGGAGTACAGGAAGAGGAATATTGTCCTATACCTCCTTGCATACTTTCCAAAGACACTCAATAGTGGCGGAACGTCTATAAAAAGCCCTCTTTTCAGGAGACCAAAGACACAGAAATCCATTGGCGAGGAATCCGGGGATTTGGCAGGGATGTAACTAATTGATATGAAAAGACACACGTCACTGCTTTTTCTCTCTCGTAGTACATGACTGATGATGTGGCAGTATCCATGTGGGCCCAGATATTTGGAGCATCATCACCGTAGAGTCGATGGACATCTTCGTCGAAATAGGGGTCCATGACATCCTTCTGGAAGTAGGTAGCGTTGATCTTCACATATTTCGGCATTCTGAGGATTTTGAGTTTACCCGGGGCACAATATCCTACCACTACCATGAACCCCCTAGCAAACTTTTCTTTGTTTTCCTTGACGACGTTTGAGTGCTCCTGTTGCCTTTTGGGCGACTTTACATTGCCCGGGGTTTGTTGGTGTCATCCAGATGAATTAAAGCTTCATCCAAGGTAACAACCCATTGCCATTTATCCCCTGCTAGGTAGTTTTAATATAATTTTCTGGCATTAGTGAAACGTTCTTTAACGTGCCTTGCTTTCAAAGCATGTCCACGTGCCTTATGACGCTTTACCAGTTTCAGATCTTCTTTAATAATACGGTAGACTGTACCTTTAGATGTCTTTGTATGGCTGGCAAGGTGGCTTTGAGTTGGTGGATTTTCCTTCAGGATAGCAACATTTACCTTCTTAATGATGTCCGGAACACTCTTCTGAGGCAGTTTTCTCGAAGTTCTTGTTTCTGGCGGGAAAACATTCTCTACATTCGTGATTCGATCAATCCATCTCACCTTCAGCATTCTTTTGTAACACCACATTTCAAAATCTTCTATTCTATTTCTTTCTGAGCGAGTTATTGTCCATGTTTCACTTCCATACCATGCCACGCTCCTAAAGAAAGTCTTCGAAAACATTTTTCTAATTACTATATCATTATTCAAAGTGAGCAAATTTCCTTTCTTAAGAAGGGCCTTCCTTGCTTGTGGTAGCCTGTATTTTGTGTCCTCCTTACTTCTGACATCGTTAGTTATTTTACTATCTAAGTAACAATATTCATCCACTTCCTTTAAGACTTCATTTTCTAATCTAATATTTACTGCATCACCTGACTTTGAACGATTGCACTCCATTGTTTTGAACTTATTTATTTTCATCTTATACTCTCCACCCAAGACTCTGTCCATACCATTCAGCAACTTCTCCAGATCTTCTTCAGTCTCAGATAAAATAACAATATCATCGGCAAATCTCAGAGTTTTGATTTCCTCTCCTTGTATTGTGATTCTCTTTCCAAATTCCTCTTTGATTTCCTTTACCACCTGTTCTATGTAAACATTGAAAAGGAGGGGAGACAAACTGCAGCCTTCCCTTAACCTCTTTCTGGATTTCTGCTTCTTTATTACAGCCCACGATCCGTATCACTGCAGACTGATTTTTATATAGATTATAGATAATCCTTCTTTCTCGATATCTGATCCCGATCACCTTCGGAATCTCAAATAGCTTGGTCCAATCAACATTATCAAATGCCTTTTCTAGATCTACGAACGCCACGTATGTGGGATTGCCCCTCTTAATTCGATCTTCTAAAATCAGACGTAAAGTCAGGATTGTTTCACGTTTTCCTACATTTCTTCTGAAGCCAAATTGATCTTCTCCCAACTCAGTTTCAACTTGTCTTTCCATTCTTCTGTAAATGATACGTGTTAGAATTTTGCAGGCGTGAGATACTAAACTAATGGTGCGATAATTTTCACACCTGTCAGCACTGGCCTTCTTGGGAATAGGTATAATAACATTCCGCCGAAAATCGGATGGCACTTCTCCTGTCTCATACTTGCACATTAAATGGAATAACCTAGCCAAGCTGGTTTCTCCTAAAGCAGTGAGTAATTCAGAGGAAATATCATCAATTCTAGGTGCTTTGTTCCTATTTAGGTCGCTCACAACTCTCTCAAACTCTGACCTCAAAATTGGGTCTCTCATTTCATCAGCATCAACAGCCTCTTCTTGTTCCAGAACCAAATTATCTACATCTTTACCTTGATACAACTGTTCGATATGTTCCTGCCATCTTTGTGCCTTGTCTTCTTTCTCTAGAAGTGGCTTTCCATCTGAGCTCTTAATATTCATACACCTAGATTTCCTTTCTCCAAAGGTTTCCTTGATTTTCCTGTATGCAGCATCTACCTTTCCTAGAACCATACAACCTTCGACATCCTTGCACTTCTCCTTCAGCCATTCTTCCTTAGCTACCTAGTACTTTCCACTTCATTCTTTAATCGCCTGTATTCTTTTCTTCTCTCTTCATTTCTAGCATTCTTGTATTTTCGTCGTCCCTCAATCAGGTCTAGTATCTCCTGAGTTATCCACTGATTATTAGTTGATCTTTTCTTTCTTCCTAACATTTCTTCAGCAGCCCTACTGACTTCATTTTTCATGACTATCCACTCTTCCTTATTGTGTTACCTTCAGACTTTCATTTAGTCCTTGTACAACATGTTCCTTGAAACAATCCCTCACAGTCTTTTCTTTCAACTTGTCTAGATCCCATCTCACTGGATTCCTTCCCTTCTTCAATTTGTTCAACTTCAGATGACATTTCATGACCAACAAGTTGTGATCAGAGTCCATGTCTGATCCAGGGAAAGTTTTGAAATCCAACACCTGGTTTCTGAATCTCCGACTAATCATAATGACATCTATTTGATACCTGCCAGTGTCTCCAGGTCTCGTCCATGTGTACAGCCGTCGTTTGTGATGTTTGAACGAAGTATTTAGCAAGGACTAAATTGTGATTGGTGCAGAACTGAACCAGCTGACTTCCTCTTTCGTTCCTTTGTCCCAATCCGAATTCTCTTACTGTATTACCTTCTCTTCCTTGGCCTCCCACTGCATTCCAGTCTCCCATCAAAATTAGATTCTCGCCACTTTTTACATGCTTTATTAAATCTTCTACCTATTCATATATTATTTCGATGTCCTCATCATCTGCTGAACTACTAGGCATATAGACCTGCACTATTGCAGTGGGTATTGGTTTGGTGCCTATCTTGATAACAATAATCCTTTCACTATGCTGGTCGTAGTAGCTTACCCGCTACCCTATTTTCTTATTAATTGTTAAACCAACTACTGCATTTCCCCTGTTTGATTTTATGTTGATAATTCTGTAGTCGCCTGACCAAAAGTCCTGTTCTTCCTGCCAACGTACTTCACTTATACCAACTACATCTAACTTTAGTCTATCCATCTCCCATTTCAGATTCTCTAATCTACCACAACGAATTCAAACTATTAACATTTGACACTCCGACTCGCAAAATGTTAGTATCCATCTTCGTGATGACATCCTCCCTCTCGTGTAGTCTCCATCCGGAGATCCGATTGGGGGACTAGTTTACCTCCTGAATATTTTACCGTGAAGGAAACCATCATCAGTACATCATTCATATAGAGAGAGATGCATGTCCTCGAGAGTTAGTCAATCATCTAGACTGCCACCATTGTAACTTCCTAAAGGCTGATACCCCCCTTTCGATGAACCGTTCGCTAGTCTGGTCTCTCGACAGATACCCATCCGATATGGTTGCACCTGCGGCTCGGGTATCTGCTTCATTGGGACACGCAAGCCTCCCCACCGCGGCAAAGTCACATGGTTTGCAGGGGAGGAAATATATATATTTAAGATACACCAAATTAAAGCGTCTTATTTTGTATGCCAGCTATTTTCAAGTTTTTTATGAGTAATGGCATCACCATGAATGTAAATCTTCGAACGTGCTGGAGCGTTCAGCCTTGCCTTCGAACACGCATAGGCCAGCTTGTTCATTGTTGGGCGATTTATTTACTAGTTCTTTTCGGCGGCGATTCGAAAACCATTAATTTCAAATGCCTCCTGCACATAGCCTCTTCATCATTATTAAATTTAATCACCAAGTGGGGTAGGTCATTTGTATGAAGTATCTCAGATTTTCGCGATAATGATGTGAACATTTTACTAAGGTAGAAATCCTTGGTGATGTTTTATAATCATAATCATTCTTTGTTATAGATAACAGTAGAGTTATTAATTCACCCGTTCCTCATCAACGCGGCTTGTTTATGTTATTTCTACACCTGTGCTGTTTTCATATAATTTTTAACTGTTTTTATTAGACAAATTGAGACTGTTATATATTGTGTTATCGGTATCCTGACTGCGATTAAATGTTTACTTTTAATTAAGCTCAAGCGTGCAGAAATATATTACTCTCTGCAAGTCCAATATACAGTATTACAACGCAACACCCTACCGCTTCTGTACATAATGAAGTTTGGTTTAAATGTTATAATTTTCTCCACGCGGGGAACAATAATTGAGGGAGTAGCCGAAAGAAAGGCACAACTATACACATAATTAGTAATTGATATAAGAGTAACTTGATGTGACAAACAGGTCTAAACTGGAATGTTTCAGCTATATAATATAGACAGAGCTGAAACTAAGTGTCACATATTTTCAAATTCCAGAACGTAAATCTCCACATATTTTTACAGAAGAAATTCAGCTATGTGTCCTTTCGGAAGTTTTATTACCATTTAAGAACAAATCGACTTAAAATATGCTTAGCAGAAAATAAATGAGCAAAATATAATACTTATGACACATCTTCATTACTGAATGTACAACTAGAAGTTGCGTCCCCTCGCGGTACCGGGTACTATCTTAAATTTGAGAGTTCGTTGTTGGTAGGTCTGATCTATCTGTCTATCTATCTATCTATCTATATGTATATAGATAAGTTATGTAATGTATGTATGAGGCCTCAGACTAATGTCTGACTACTACTACTACTACTACTAATAATAATAATAATAATAATACAGGGTCTTTCATAAAGAATGAACCGATTTCGAAGGCTTAAGCCGCTGTACTCAAGCCACGCAGTGGAACGAGTCGCATATCGTTACAAAGGGCGTAGCCTCGCATTTCTCTTAGTAGTCAGTAGAGTGCTCCGCGCCATCCTCCCCTCCCCTGCCTCCGACTCCATTCAACCTGCCCAGCAGTGAGTTTACTCAATTGCCGCGTGTGTCTACAAATGGCAACACCTCAGCACAAAGCGTTCTGTGTTGTTGCGTTCGAACGGACCGGGTCTGTGGTCACGGTGCAGCGCAAGTTCCGTAGGATATTTAACGACGACGACATCCGACGGTGGTTCCAACAGTTCCAGGGAACAGGATATTTGTGTAAAGGAGAAAGCCCTGGTCGACCACGAACTGCACGGTCAGAAGGAAATGTGAGGAGAATCCAAGAGGCGTTTACTTAGAGCCCACGGAATTCCATAGGCCTATCTCAAGGTTGCCGTCAGGTTCAGGTGAGCAGTACCAGTATCTGGCGTGTCTTGGAAAGACGCCTACATATTAAACCATACAGACTTCAGCTGATTCAGGCACTGAGACATGTTAACAAGGGACAACGGATAGAATTCTGTGCTGCGATGCTGAACATGGAAAATGATGATGAAGACACCTTTTCTTGCCTCAATTTTAGTGACGAAGCCACCTTCCACATCAATGGTTGTGACTTCATTTTCCAACAAGTTGGAGCCCTGCCCCATTGGAGCTTACCAGTGCGAGCATTTCTGAATGAAGCAGTGCCTCAACGGTGGATTGGTCGACACACTGCTACGGATCGTGCTCTACTCGCATTGCCTCCCAGATCCCCAGACCTCACTCCTTGCGACTTCTTCCTGTAGGGATACGTCATGTTCCGCCACTACACTGGATGACCTTCAAGAGCGGATAACACGTGTGATCAACTCAATGGATCATAATATGCTACAACGCGTATGAGAGGAATTGTCCTATCGTCTTTTTGTGGTCCGTGCTGCTGGTGGTGGTCATATTGCACACTTGTAGGACTAAACTTGAACATCAGTGATACACATGTGTCTTAGGTTTAATCTTGTGCTACTGACTGTTGGGAAAATATAGCTTGATGAAAAAGGTATAGTCTTTATGAAAGACCCTGTACATACTTTACGTCCCACTGACTACCTTTAAGGACTTCGGATACGCAGAGGAGCCGGAATTTAACACGCAGGAGTTCTTTTACGTACAAGTAAATCTACCGACACGAGGCTGACGTATTTGAGCCCCTTCAAATACCACCCGACTGAGCCAGGATCGAACCTACGAAGTTGGGGGTCAGAAGGCCATAGCCTCAACTGATGAAACTTCCCGTTATTTCGAGTTCCTGCGTGTCTTCAAGCACTTCCGTTAATCACGGTATTCCAATTTTCCTGTTCTTCCAATAGATAAGAAGCCGGTTGGTCAGCCTGGCGGAGTTCCTCCGCGGGATATTGTAGGCTATGCCTGTAGAAGATCAGATGTCTCTTCCTGGCCTCTGACGTTCTGCGTGTAATTATACAACTTCAGGTTGTGTCGCCGTCTATATTCACCCTCTCCTTTCCCGGCATTCTCCTCTTGTTGATCTCCAGTTTGTCAATCACACCTTTCATTTACGGATCAGCCTCTGAAAGGCGTACAGGACTTCTGGGCGGATGACAGCATATAATAGTCTCTGAGTTAGGTATTATGGGAGAGGCACCACTATTTTTAAGTGTTCTTGGTAAGTTCGAATACCTCTTTTATTTTGTTGATCCATGGTGTTAGCACTACACCTTCTGAGAAAATGCGTTCAATCCATTCAACCAGGTACCTGATCCTATTGGCTTTCTCCATTGTGCCCGTTACCGGTTGTAGTTGTGGTTAACTGGAGGGGTCTCATTGATGTTCGTGAGGAATTACAGTATGTCTTCTCTAGTGACATTTGTAATCCTACCTCAGCAGCCTGGGGTTCGAATTTGTTTATATTGAATATGATCTTTCAAATCCTTTCCTCACTATCTGATGACCTTCTCCAATGCGCAGTTCAAGAGAAGAGACTAACTCTGAGAGAGTTCCTCCGAACCTCACTCATAACTTTATGTTTCACAGACTCTGGTGTATGAGACTGCGTGTTTTCTGACCTAGTTCCAGTTGCTGCTGAATTCTCGTAAGTGTTAGCCTGTCAGCAGAGCCATATGCTTTTTTAAAGTCGACAAAAGTCGCCATGTATTTCTTGTCTGCTTCCTTAACTTGCTTTCATACTGAATTCATACTGAGGATTTGTTCAGCACACGACAGTCATTTCTTGAATCATCATCATCATCACCACCACCACCACCGCCACAACCGTATTTTTCTTCTTCATCTTATTATTGGCCTTCTCCCGTTTTGTATGTGGTCTGCCATTTCGTATTTCGCCCCCCATATTATCCAGTTTTCTGTGTCGGCAGAACGAACACCTGCAGCTCTTATGTCCTCCCTCAGGCAATCCATCCCATGCTTTATGGTCAGCCTCGAGGCCGTTGTCCATCTGGCCTGGGAGTAAATGCTCGCTCCGTGATAGTCTCTGCGTTAGCTATGGCCACGTAACGAAATCACCTCACTTTCGCCTTTCTCATTTTGACGGGAATCGTGGCAATGCTAAGAGAATTCCTGAGCTCCTCGTCCTTAGTGTGGTCGAGGCGCGTAACTTTCAGGGTCATCTAAGTATGCAGATCTTCATTACGTGCAGGATCTGCGGGTGTGTCTTTGTCGTAGGCCAATATTTCATTCATACAGTATCGCAGGAAGAACGACTGTGCGGTAGATCTTTGAATTGAGACAAATTGGGATCTTGCGGTCACAAAGAATGCTCGTAACCTGCCACCACTTCAACCAGGCGGTGTTAACTCGGGCTCGAGCGTCTGCAGACGTATCACCGTAAGCTGTCACGTGGCGGCCAAGTTAACGGAATGCGGATATCATCGACCAGTATTGTGCCATTTCTCTAAGTGCCGCACTCCAGGTATTCTGTTTTTGCTAGGTTTAGTGGCAACCTATATGTTTCAAACCTTGTTTCCCACTGGGTAACCATCATGAGTCGCTAGTCAGCGTAACATCATCTGCATAGAAAAGGGTACATAGATGCGTTATTTGAAGGTACGCAGTTACTTTGTCTATACACAAGGTAAAAAGGAGTGACAGGGTGGATCCTTGATGAACTCTTACTCTAAAGGCAAATGGCACTATGTCACCATCTACATAGAAGACATAGCTTGTAGATTTGTGGGGGAACAACCCAACGGACATATTTCTCTGAGACAGCATGCGAATGGAGCGAATACCAGATTAATTCAAATAGGAACTGTTCACATGCCTTTTCTAACTCTAGTGAAGCCATTCTCTCTGTGCCTCAATGCCAGCAACTAGACAGAGTGGTTAGCATCTGTTGTTCCGCAGTCCTTAAAAAAGTTACACTGGTTTGATACGACAGAAATGATGCTTCGAAGGCATATGTCAATCATCCACTCACTAATTTTCATGGTGTGGGAGAGGAGATGAATTGGATGGTAGATCGACCTTGCCTTTGCAGACTGGCACTGTGATACTGATCTTCCAGGCGGAAGATATATCATTGCCTTCGATGCACCTGTTGAAGAATTTCTCTAGAAACTCAGTCCCACATTGGCCCTCCTCCTTCCAAACTTCACCAGGGACGTCATCAGGTCTAGTTGCTTTGAGATTTTTCATTGTGTGGATGGCAGCTGCAACCTCGACAGGCGTGATGGGTGGAACTGCACTCTGCACTCGATTGGGTATGGGGATACATGGATGTGGGAATTCTTCATTTCAATTGATATTAAAATATTCATGCCAGCGTCTAAATATATCCGCTGGGTCTTGAAGGAGCTGTCCATGTTGGTCCTTGATGTGGATGAAATGGCCAATATCTTCAGTGGCACGTTGACGAGATCTGGAGACCTGGCAAGCCTATGGGTGACATTGGCTCCTCCGGGTTGTTCTAATCGCTGATACAGGTCGCGAAAATAATTCTTCGTGGATGTTACTGTCCGTTTGACGATAAATTTGAGCTCCATATTGCGGATCATATCTGTGTTGATTCATGATCGAAGTTATTTCTTGTAGGTGATCTTCACTGCAAGCTGGATCGCGTCATTCCACCACTAGATCTGTTTGCCCACGACTCTTGCTATTTCTTTCTCACTCGATCACATTTGTGCAGTGATCTCATCCTATATGTTCTTTCCAAGGCGGTCAGTATTCAGGAGGGGACAGGCGGTGTCCATTAGTCTGTACTTTGTCATGGAGCCTCCACCACATGATGCGTCCTGTGAAGGTGCTAAGTTGGAGAGGAGAACGGAGGTGAAGATGAAAGTCAAGAAACAGGAGTCTACGCCGAAGAGCGATGTTGTATGATGGTATAGATTTAAAGTCCATCACTAGCCAAAAGATCCTTCTTCTTCTTCACCTTCCAGTTATCGCTTGGCGACTTGCGACCACCACTACCATATGTGATGAATTGGGACAGATTTCTTTAAGAATGTATTTGCTAGTGCAAGTCGCATGCCTTGGCGCATTCCAAGACGCGTTGCTCGTTCGCATGCCAAACCAGAATTTACCATGCAGTCGTTCGAAACCATCCCTTCAGAAGCCAACATGGCTGTTGAGGTCTTCTCTGAATAACAGATGTTCACTGGCGGCAGTAGAGTGGAAGTATGACTCAGATCTGTCCATCTCGTTCTTCTACTGGGTGTCCTAACTGTGCTGCATACAAGAGACGATGCGTACTCTCGCTGACTCGGTGACTACTCGGATGCCATTCAAGCTGTTAGATATACGGTCTACATAGGTGATGTTATCTCGTAATCTCTCGGAGACGTCAAATGAACGCAATTTCGGCAGGGTGTTGTGCCATAGTACAAGAGATTGCATCCTTAACGAATGCCACGGGATTCGCACCCTTCCACTTTGTCTTCTGGATAGAGGTATAGCTTGCGTGATTTGGCTAACTCGCGGCCATTTTGTCAGGATGTTGTGCCATATTACAAGAGCTTGTATCCTTAACGGATACCACGGGATTCGTACCCTTCCACTTTGTTTCCTAGATACAGGCAATATATACCTGTCATTGCTTGAGTGATTCGTCTAACTCGCGGCTGCGTCCAGTTAATGCCCTAATGTTGGTCGTCGCAAATTGGGTAATTTTGGGTCGTTTATTTAATATTATCCAAACTTGGGCATGTAGCCGTTGCATATTCCTCACACCTTTCCTGAATACACATTGATATTCTTCTAGTTTGGTGACCAGTTGAAGCTCAGCCCTGTTCAGTAAAGCTTTGGATAATATTGTGCCGTTTCCATGTGGAACATGCGCCACGGCGCGAGTGAAAACAGCGAGCACGAGGTCCGGAAACATGGCGCCGGAACAGTCTAGGCGAGAACTCAAGTACATACGTTTAATACGCGAAGAAGTGATCGTGAGGAGGGAGACTTTGCTTTCATCTTTAAGCGGAAAGACGTGTAAATACATGTAAATAATGTTAAAATTAAGTTAAATATAAAATGTAAAAAATAAGTCGAAACCAAAGATCGTACATACAAGGGTAATGTTATACAATGTAAAACATCGATAGTTGTTAATAAGAACGGTGGCGACACCTAGGTATCGATAGATGTAATTTGGTACTTAAGATAAACTTCCACATCTAGGGTGTAATTCTGTTATTCCATGTCTTGTTTTAAAACGAAAAGGCACAGTACAAAGCCTGGTCGTTGTTCATTGTTGGTGTCGATGTAATGGTAGTGTGAAATTGATACACGGTAGTTTAAGAAAAGTTGTTGCTAAATGAGCATACTACTACTCTATGTAAATTGAATATGAAAATAAGTTATTAGGTGATATGTACGCGGTAAATGAGTGCAAATAGGGTGAAATAACAACGAAATACTTAAACTCGTACGAGGCAAAGCCATTACAAGGAGAGCAACGCGATACATAATAGAAATTGTCGGTATCTCGCAAACATCTACGTATAATTGGAAGTACATGCATTGTTGGCTCAATAGTGATTGTGTGTGTATTGAATAATCTAATGTTAGCCTTTTTCAGGTGCTATCTGCACGAAAATAAAATAACAATGTCAAAAAGATATCCAGGAAATACAAGTACACAAGAAAGCATGAAGAGCTAAAATGATACAAGCGAGTCCAGATGAGACGATGGCGTGGCTACGAGGAAGGATAACCTAGGCTATGTGCTTTCCAATACCCTGGCCATCCAAGTCAATAGTTTTATACTCTCCTTAATAATAATGCCTTCTGTATTTTATTTTATGCAGCATTTATTTGCATTCTATTTTATTTACTGGTATCCTCAATGTAGATAATAGTGTATATTCAGTACATGTCCTGAAATAGTTCGTCAAGACGTAATAATGATTGCACAATGAGCGACGTGATATTATGTTATTTGGCCTGTAGTAATTCATATACACGTTTGGCGACACGGTATTCGAAATTCTATGGTATCTTGTGAGTGAACGATTAGTTATGTCAGTAGGCAACTTCGGCATTGTTTATATTATGTTGTGGTATCGCGATTACTGAAAGGCACGAGTTTATGTATGCATATGTAACATGCGTTAGCACAGAATCTGAGCATATTTATTGTGAAGTTAACACAGGTAACGCAGGTAAATGGATACGTGATTTAATATAAGTACGGAGACAGCGAACATTGTAAATTCAAGGGTACGTTGTTGTTCGAATGATAATTGCAGCAGGTTTACTATAATTACGAGAATGGTCATGAAGCAACGGCATATCGAGGTATCAATGAAGATGTTCTACAGGTAAGTGATACAAATATAACGAAGTTACGAGTGATGATACTAATGTGAATCGACGTGAAATAAATATAATAATAATAATAATAATGATGATGTGAGTGCCAAGTGTATTAAGTGCCTGCGATAGTTATTGTGTTGATAAATAATATAAAGTAGGGTGATATCGTGATATGCTTTTGATGCGTGTGCGAGCTCATGTGAGGTTTAGTGATTGAAGTAGTGAAAAGTGCTGCGCCATGAGAATTATACAATAAGCTGAGATGTGATAGTGGAAATTCATCCTAAATCGTTACGTAGAACGTGCTGTTTAACTGTGTTATGTTACTGTGAAGTTAGATCATGTAAATGGAGGTGTGATGTTCATGTACAAGTTAAAGCTGAGATTGTAATACCCATGTGTAAGTGGATGTTAAGGTTGTAATATTCATACATGAGTGTATGCTAACATTGTAATGTTCATATGTAAGTATAAGCTAAAATGATGATGATGATGATTAATTGCGATTCGATGTCGGCCACAGTTGTTCAATCGATTACCACGACATTACGGATGCCATATTCGGAATTTACGTTCGGTTACTATGATTTTCAGTTAGTATGATATCAATACGCTTGCGGCGTGTAGAAAGCTTGTCACGCACATAACTACGAGGACACATGCCATGATATCGGTTAGGTTAGGTGTTTCACTTCATGGACATAGTAGTTAAGTTTAAGTAGTAGAGATATCATCTGATGCTTTGTTGACATTTGAGTGTACATATTTCTTGTTCTTACATGTGTTGTTTCTTATTATTCTTTTTATACAGTAGTATTAAGTTAATACGATCCTCGAAGGTATGTGCGAGGGTGGGCATGTAATATTGTTGCGCCGAGACGAGCCTCATCAGGACAGCATAAATTAGTTAGGATGGTGATGAATGTTGATTTTAGGTAGAATAGGTATCACATGAAAAGGCATTATTATTAGCTGGACTTGCTCGACGAGAGTAAAATTAAACTTCTCGTAATGTAAACATTGTATTAAAGTAAAACAAAAGGGGTACCCATAACAATAACAAAGAGTATGATCAGATAGGTGATATATGCAAACAGAATAGGTTAAAAATGAGATCTCAAAATAATTATTAATTTCGAGGTTCAGGTACATTAATGACTAGCAGAAGTACCCGTTCTTCGTACGGGTTATCAGAAACTGGCTTTAGTTACTCATACTATCGGTGTGACTGACTTCATTAGATATTTATATCACTGGTGTATTTACTTAAGTACGCAGAAATTGTCATGTTTCGAGTTATAGTGTATCTGCTTCTTCTTTTCTTCATGGGGAACTCTAAATATTAGTTCCTATCTAGCGTCGACCTCTAAGTTCTTTTGCTACCATGTTTTTCCTTCATTCCCACCTAGATATACCTGCTCCCTTCACAAACCTGCAGGTTTAGTGTAAGTATACTTCCGCTAGATAGTACCAAAAATATTAATATTATTGAATGTAATTGTTTGATCCGACATTTCGTAACTGTTACCAATGATCAAGGAAATACGCGATGCATAAAAGAAACTATTATTATTATCGAGAATTATGATTCCCAGGGCTTGTCACTCATGTCGCACATCATATAATGGATCTGAGTATAAATGTTGAGAAATGTTTTCAAGTCATGGGCGCACCATCTTGACAATTGTGTACAGTATATAGGTTGTTTTCATAATTACAATGATCGTAAAAGTGGACCAAATTATCGGCACTAATAACATCAGTGATCCTACTACTCAATGATTTGATAGAAAATAGTTTAAACTTTAGGTAACAGACTCCGCAAAATGCTGAAACCTAAGCCAGTACGTAAAAACGGAGGCCCGTCGGCAACCGATGGTCGCTGTACTACGGAGATCCCCGGGACTATTATTTTTATACTTCACTCCCTTTCCATCCCCGCCCAAAGGAGTGCTATGAGCGTCTTACACAACAGTTTATATTTTTCCAGATAGTAAGTCATATGTGTATCAATTTTGGTTGGTAGATATGCCAAACGTACATGCATAATCTAGCTGCTGTATATAATCCTGGAGCTGACGTTGCCATGGTTACGGCAGTTCATTACTTTATCCGATTCCACAAAGACCTGCGACTCTCTGAAATAGCCCCACAACAAGAAGAACCTGTCAAGACCATGAGTGTAGAGTGCTCCCAGTGCTAATCGACGGGGCATAGACGCCGTAAGGGTGCAATATCTTGTGGGTGAAGGGTGCCCAAGTGGTCCCAGGATAATTATTAGTGTAAGTCAAATCATCTTTTTTGTGTAACGGATTGATCGGAGCAGACGTCATGTTACGTGGTAGTCTCTCAGTCTCTGAGATGTTCTACAGTTTCTTGGTTAATTTGCAGACTGACTTGCTTCCAGTCTGCTTCCATAGTTCAGCCACAATTGAGTCTTCTTCCGGTGCTTTGGTATTTTTCTGGTACTTATGATGGTTTGAGTTCCTATGGGGGAAAGGAAGTTCGGTTGCAAGGGACTGTCTTGATAAATAAAGGAGGCCTCAGGGAGATTACGACCGAGTGCAAAGATATGACAACTGTACATGTCGTGATGGGCTATCTCCATATATGGCCCTCAGAAGTGGAGAGTATAGTCACTGGGGTTCCGCTTGAATCTTCCGTCGAAATTTCTAGAGTTATTCTTCTTGAAATCCCCATCCATCTGTGTTGATTGTTACCGGACGTACTGTCGCTGCTCTTTGCGGTTAGTCGGTGCTGTTTCACGAACATATCCCAGTTTATCTGGGCCTTCCGTGAGCTACATCATTGTCTGTCTCTGGGTGATCACTTGGTCACATTCACTTGTACAAAAAGCATTTATCCTGTGTTTCACTAAGGGGACAGTCTCTGTAGCCACTTCAACTAAGTTTTCTCTTAATTAGTCCCAGCCGTTAAGTTCCATTACTTCTATTTTGTCTATGAAGTTTGATGCAAGTGTAATGGACTAGTATAACTTGGCAACAAGTCTCTAGACCGATTATTATTATTATTATTATTATTATTATTATTATTATTATTATTATTATTATTATTATTATTATTATTATTACTTGTGAGGTGTGGCTATGCAGTTGTTTACATATATTAGAATTATTATATACGTACTTATGTACGGACTTCATTTGGTATAAACCGTGGTCGTATCACTTACTATTTGTGTGTACTGTGTGTATACTAATAAGACTTAATTTAATGTAAGAACACGTAATTTTTAATATATAATTTATTATTAACTCTAAATATGATGTATAAATCCGATGCAATGTGGTGCAACACAGGGTATGGTTCCAGAACAACGCACCTTTGTCACTTGAGTTTTACAGAATGTTCTATCCATTAGTACACAGGTTATTGTAGACTCGAGAAGATACGAGAAAACATGTTGTGTCATACTTTTCTAGAAGCCTGGCCAGGCAAGATATATAAAGAGAAAGTCTTGGGAGTTAGCGAGAGTTGTTAGTGAAAGCCGTTAGTCAAGTGTGTGAACTCATGTTGTGATTTTATTGTGTTGGTATTTGGTTGATATGCTAATGTGGCAGTCTTCTTTTCCTTATTCTTCTTCTTCTTCGAGTCAGTTCAAGATGGCAGTTGATTAGTGTGTATATAATGTGCAAATAAATCAGTGTACACCACTGACAGCATCTCGTGTGTGCTTCTTTGGGATTACGATAAGTTGTTGCATGTTCGAAACATTCCCAGCTTCTTGGAAATTACGTAATAAAATTATATTTAAACAAGTGACAGGGAATCTGTCATCTGGAAGACAGCCCTTAATGCAGATCAGCGGGGATTGACTGCTTTACTCTTTCTACGTCAAAATTAATGGGCCTGAATGTTCGGGCCTTCTTGGTGTTCTTGAGTATGAAACTGAGCTTTATTTTGGATAAGTAGACTGTTTCCTTGGTATACGTCTATAGGCTGTAGACTTCATTATTCGGTTAAACGCATTACATAGTTCTGTTAGTCACTCTCCGTTTCTGTTGGTGCACTTGTGGACTCCACACCATGCTCCAGTATTTGCACCTTATCCGTCGCTGGGCGTTAAAATCCCCAGGTAGGATAATTGTTTGTTACATTTGGACCTTGCTAATGAATTTCCTCTCGTTCTTTCCAAAACTCGTTTGTGCCCTCAGAATTCTCGTTTTGTCCTGCTTGACGTGTCCACACGTACACTGACTACACTTTAGTTGTGCACCGTAAAGTTAATAATAACAATGCTATTCTGTTGCGTCCCACAAACAATTTTTTTTTCGGTTTTCGGAGACGCCGAGGTATTGACATTTTGTTCTGAAAGAAAAATTTTACGTGCCAGTAAATCTACAGACACAAAGCTGATGTATTCGAGACCCTTCAGTACCACAGCACTGAACCGCGATCGAACCCGCCAACTGAAGGGCGGAAAGCTAGTACTCTACCCTCTGAGCTACTCAGGCCGACCTCGGAGAGTTATTAGAGACACTTGGCTGCAGGTTCTCATATAAACTAAGACCGTCAAGCGGCGCTTTCACGTTATGATACGTAAACTGCGTTATGTGAGGTGTGCGTATAGTTCTTGACCTTGAGATCAGCCTGCACGTGTTTGACCTCGCAAGCATCAGTCGCCAGTCTGAATCTCGGCTGTTAACATGGTGAGAAAATCATTAAAAAACCGTATTTAGTATGTAAATTTTCTGGTTTCACCTTAATGGTTGTGTGAACAGTCATAACTCTCGTTATTAGTGTGCAGAAAATCCTAATGGTGTTTAATAATAATAATAATAATAATAATAATAATAATAATAATAATAATAATAATAATAATAATAATAATGTTATTTGCTTTACGTCCCACTAACTACTCTTTTACGGTTTTCGGAGACGCCGAGGTGCCGAAATTTAGTCCCGCAGGAGTTCTTTTACGTGCCAGTAAATCTACCGACACGAGGCTGACGTATTTGAGCACCTTCAAATACCACCGGACTGAGCCACGATCGAACCTGCCAAGTTGGGGTCAGAAGGCCAGCGCCTTAACCGTCTGAGCAACTCAGCCCGGCTCTAATGGTGTTCATGAAGTCCCTCATTATGATAGGAAGATTGGTGTTTGGTGTGCTGTTAGTGCAAGACGAATAACTGGGCCTATTTTTTCAGATGACAGCGAATGCAGAGAGGTACCAAGATGACATTTTGAGGCCGTTCTTCCATCAGTTAAGGGAAGAAGAAAACTCGCGTGGGTGGTTTGAACAAGATTCAGCCCCTGCCCATACAACAGAAGATTTCCTTCTTACAATCTCGGAAGTGTTTGCAGACATGTTGGTCTATTTCCCTCTCGTTTACCAGATATAACAGTGTGTAAATTTTACTGTGGGGTAAACTGAATTATAAAGTGTATCGAACAATTCCTCACACATTAGAGGAAGTGAAAGAATAAAATCAGTAACATTACAGTGGCAAAAATCATTCGCACCAGCCAGAATGTTGTTACCAGGTACAATGCCTGTATAACTCAGGAAGGAGGACACTTCCAGCTTCTTATATAAAGTAAGATTTCAGGGCAGCTGCCGTAGCGCAGAGTAAAAACACGGTGTGTTCGGTCTTAGTTGATATGAGACTCTGTATAGGGTGAATGGAAGTCGACAACTGAGTCCACTATCCTACAACTGCTTTTTTTTTGTTATTTGTTTCACGTCGCACCTACACAGATAGGTCTTATGGCGACGATGGGATAGGAAAGGCTTAGGAGTTCGAAGGAAGCGGCCGTGGCCTTAATTAAGGTACAGCCCCAGCATTTGCCTGGTGTGAAAATTGGAAACCACGGAAAACCATCTTCAGGGCTGCCGACAGTGGGGTTCGAACCCAATATTTCCCGGATGCAAGCTCACAGCTGCGCGCCCCTAAACGCACGACCAACTCGCCCGGTTGACTGATTTTTAGGGCAGTCCACAAGTGTAGGTGGTTTTTCGTCCTCCCACGGTCCACCTTTCTATTGAATATCCGGTAGTCCTGGGATTCAAAGGCCTGCTCCTTCTCGTCCTCTATGCTTTAGTGGAAGTTTTGAAAGATATTGTTACTACTGAGGTTCTGAGCTCCAATAGGTGTCAGGGTTAGACTAGTTGCCTTGCTGGGTGTTCGCTACTATATTTCTTCTGCCTCCCTGGTCGTTGAGATTTTGCTAAATGTCTTGCTTCACTCCGGAGACAGTTCATCGGTTTTCACCATCATCAGCCGGACCAGCTGAATCATGCTTTTTAACGAAGTTTTTATTCATTTCACTCCTCCTTGTTCACATGAGTTTGGGAGTGTCGAAGTAGATAAACTATTATTGTTTTTATATGTTTGTTACAATATTATTTTTAGGGGATATATAGCAGAGGCCTTAAAGGCGTGCCCGATTCACCCCGAAGGATATAGGTTCGATTCCCCGACAGAAAGTCGATAATAATAATAATAATCGTATGGCCTCAGCTACCGTTTGCAGACATTTCGATTTGACGCCATCTGGCTGTCTGCTCATCAATTTCGATGTTCCGTTTTTTACTCTAGGTCCGCTAGATGGCAGACAGAGTAAACCGGATCTCTCTTGGGCGTCTATAGAAAGTCGCAATATTTAAGAAACGAGATGGCCCTAACGTTAACTCAGCCTTCACCAAAAGTGAGTAAGGGGTTAATTTCAGGGAGCAAAGGCGGCGGCAAGTATAGCTAAACAGTCTATACCAGTTAATGCCGAGGGTACAGAAAGAGGAAGACTTTACCTTCCATCCCGCCAAAGGCTTTCATGGCCTGTACGGAGTTGGTTTTCCTATTATTATTAATAGTATTGTTATTATTATTAGGTGTATTGAAATACAATAGAAATAAATTCAGAACTAACTGATTTTAGACAATACATGTACTTAGAGAATTGACTACGAAATATGGGTCGTGTAGCTGTAAACTTGTATTCGGAAGATACTGGATTCTTGTCCCACCAACGGCAATTTTAATGATAGTTTTACATTGTTTCCCAGTTCCACGTCGGACAAATAACGGAGCTGTACCATCCCCTCTCTATTCCTTTCCTATCTCAGAGATGTCTGAGTTGGGGGGTGGAAGGGGCAGGGTGCGATAAAGGGATAACAATAAATGTATGAGAATTACTTCGAAAAATGTCCGACTCGTTGGCTGAATGGTCAGCGTACTGGCCTTCGGTACAGAGGGTCCCGGGTTCGATTCCCGTCAGGGTCGGGGATTTTAACCTTAATTGGTTAATTCCAGTGGCTCGGGGGCTGGGTGTTTGTGCTGTCCCCAACATCCCTGCAACTCGCACACCACACATTACACTATCCACCACCACAATAACACGCAGTTACCTACACATGGCAGATGCCGCCCACCCTCATCGGAAGGTCTGCCTTACGAGGGCTGCACTCGGCTAGAAATAGCCACACGAAATTATTATTATTACTTCGAAAAATAAATGTATGGTATTTTCCTTTGTTTCCTTGTTCTGTAGGTACGTAGTGGAATCTATTTAAGAAGATCATTTAAATAAAATAAACGAATAACATGGAAACAAATTAATGAATATCTCTATTCACCTGACTTGCAATACAGTACGATGTTAGGTAGCGCACCTATCCTCCCTCACAGTACAGTAACTATATGAGCCCTCGCTCTGTTATTGATATCAATTAGCTGGCATAGGGAATTGGGGATTTTCTACATGGTAAGTGGAGCATTTCAGAGCGAGTGAAAATTAAACTGCGAGAGTGATATTCCCTCGTCTGCAATGACGAAACTGCTACAATGATTGCACCAGTCCCGCAGCTTCAAAAGGGTTTTACTGTAACATTTGGAAGCTGCAGAGAAAATTGCCGACACAGGCATTCCGATGCTCAACAGAATTTTGAAATATCGTCGGAATGTCACTAGTGTGCAAGAGAAGGCAGCTATGCTATCATACAATGAAACGCGATAACTTTATAGCTGAATTTTTATGCCGAGAAAATTACATTCTTTGGCTCTGCTCGTACGGTGGCTTGGTGTATCAGAATGCTCTAGACTAGAGGTCATATAATCAAATCCGAGCACTGATTGCCGCTGTTCTCATTCTGGCGAGATTAGTTTCGGGTTCTATAAACTCTAAGATAATAGTCTGAAATGTGATGTGATGGCGTATAGCCTCTGCAGAGGACTCGTGCAGTCCTATGGGTGAAGTGCGGGGCTTGATTCGTGATGATGATGATGACGATGACGGTGATGATGATCCGGCGTAGAAAATCAAGAATAATAACCGAGAGGGCCACACGACACCTTGTAGTCTGCAAGCTGTCGGGTTGGGTAGCGGTCGCTTGGCAGACCATGGTCCTTCGGGACAGTTGCGCTATTGGGGGAGAGGATGATGGTGATTTAGGGGGGAGAATGTTGAAACCCGGTGTCAGCACATAGCCTATTCTTCTTGAATAACATCTCGTGGTCTGTTGAAGGCTTAACATCTCCATCCGACGGACGAATCACCATCAACAGCATCATATGCCTTCACTCCTTATGAAGTCCGACTCGTTGGCTGAATGGTCAGCGTATTGGCCTTCGGTAGAAATCATCCTAGGTAGAGCCCTCATCTTCACAGACATGCAGGTCGCCTAATAGACCGTCTACTAGAAAAAGACCTGCACCAGGCCTCTCCGGAGGCCATACGCCATTATTATTATACTCCTTATGAACACTGTGGAGGGGTTTGGAATTGAACCTAGGCATCTTTACTACCCTGCCAGCCAACATTCAGATGGTGCATGTATTTATTTTTTATTTTTACCAACGGGACTCGAACTAGCTAACCACGGAACTATAAGAACGTATGCGATATTGGGCCAAAAATCGTTTACAAGTAGTTTCTTTATTTAGTCTGATATCTTGAAAATGTATTCCCCAAATTTTATGGTCGGATTCAATCTACAAATGAGTCAACATTTTATATTGTTTTGACATGCACAATGTCACGCCCACTTCATGACGATCATCGTGACAGTAATGTCCATACCGATCTCGATAGCTGCAGTCCCGTAAGTGCGGCCAGTATCCAGTACTCGAAAGATAGTAGGTTCGAACCCCACTGTCGGCAGCCCTGAAAATGGTTTTCCGTGGTTTCCCATTTTCACACCAGGCAAATGCTGGGGCTGTACCTTAATTAAGGCCACGGCCGCTTCCTTCCCACTCCTAGCCCTTCCCTGTCCCATCGTCGCCATAAGACCTATCTGTGCCGGTGCGATGTAAAGCAATTAGCAAAAAAAAAAAAAAAAAAGTAATGTCCATTTTTTACATTTGAACAAACCAGTGTTCAAAAAGGTTTTGTTGTTGGATTGAGGAAGGCTGCGACAACATTGCTGCGTGCACAAATCCGACAAAATGCTACATATGTTGTAAAAAAAACAAGTTTTTGGAGTGTGTTTAGTGAGTCAGTTAATTTTCAACGTAACATACGTTTAGCTGCTGTTCAAATGGCCAAGGTTAGAGCCCGAGTTTTTAAAACTTTAGGTAATGTGACCATTTACGACTTCAGAAGAAACACATATCTTGTGCAAAAATATTCCAATAACATGGGTAATTCGTCTGAAAATTGTGATAGTGCATCAAAGAAGAAACTTCGAAATCGTACATCCTCTGATAACACCCATTAAATGTAAGGCAAATAGTGGATACAGATTTATAGATTCATAAATTTTGTACTAGAAATACAATTATGGCCTGCATTAGTCATTTCTTTTAGGCAAACAATGTCATTTTTTTATTTCCTGTAAAGTACATGCTTTGATATATAAGGAGCATTTTCTCCTAAACTATTAGAGTTATTTTGCTGAAATGTATTACAGTTAATTTAGATAATTTATTTTACAATTGTCTAAGCAGCCTTCTCCAGATATATTTTGAAAGAATAAATGTATTCACATCTACGTAAAACATGATATTTTGAAATATCTGATATCGCATTTCTTAAAAACTAAGTCATTTACAAATATTTTGTTTCACAGAGTTCTGCACTTGGCTTCATAGTCACTGTAAAAACAATCGTGCTTACAACAACGATGGTTGTTGAAATATGTTCCTTATGTCATTACAGAATTTAAAAGTTTCAATTTGCATAAATTAAAAAACGCGCACTCTTACTCCGACTTCTAGAAAAATATGGATATTTTACTTTTGTGGTAGTCGGACATATTCTTCTAACAGATGCATATGTACATGGTAAGTTTGGTGAAGTTATCTATAAAATGGGCCAAGTTATACCCTATATCTTTTATATTGTATTATTGCATATATTCACCCATTGGTATGATCGTCGCGCTGAAACAGTTCGGTTCGTTAGCTGAATAGTCAGCGGGGAAGTTGAGAGGCTACCGGATTCGATTCCCTGCCGGGACTTTGTTCGCGTCAGGTTAATTCTTCAGACTCGGTGACTGAGTATTTTTGTTCGTTCCAACACAGTACACTTCATACACTCAGTGCACTACACTACTGCCACCACTGAACACGTAATAGTGAATACATCCGTCCGTATAGAGTTGGCGTCATCAAGGGCATCCGCTCGTAAAACAGGGTTAAGTCTACATGTGTGACAGAGTTCGCACCCGTGACCCCAGCAGGGTGTAGGAAAGGTGGCAGATAAAGAACGCCATACTGGCACATACACGTTTTGTGACGGTTTGTGTAATGTGATTGTCAAAGAGATTTGACTCTCTGAGCTACAGTAGATACCTGTTATCAGTCTAGACCTAATAAGGCATTTATCCTAGAGAAGTGGCCTGGTCTGAGAAGATGAAAGCGGGAAGTACTTAGTACCTAGTAGAGCGATGTGGTGCACAGCATTACGAGATGGAGACTGTCCGACGTCATAGTCACAGTTAGCTTAATCTAACCGCAGCTTCTGCTGTGTGTTGTGAAGATGTCTCTGTCTCTGTCTTGATAAAATGCGGCAAATATTAGTATGCTTATATACACTGATGAGCAGTTGAATTAGAGATACCTGGCTTGGATCGTGTAACGCCCGCTTTCGTTCTGATTATGCAGTGACGTGGAATGACATGGCCTCCACAAGGTATCGAAGGCGTTAGGGAACCATACTGATCCACGATCGCCGCTCAACCTTCCATAATACACAGAGATTGGTCAGAATAGAGTCCAGGGTGCACAGATCTCTCTCGATAGATCTCAGATGTGCCCAATGGAATAGAGGTCGGGTGACCTTCAGGACTAGGCAAGCAGCCTCATGCCTGTGGAGATTTCATTGAACTCTTTCCGGCGTAGCTCGCAGCGGCCGAAATTACGCTCAGGCCCCGCTGCGTGAATAGCCCGTAGTAAGGTTTGACAATTCAATGAAAATCGAGAACGAGCTATGCACGCATTCTGGTGGTTACATCATGTTTATTCATGTATTAGTTACGAGAAAGCAGATAGAAGTATTATAAGTTAGAGAATTTACGATATTTTCGACCAGTGTGCATCAGTAGATGTTGTCACTCAGTGAGCTCTAAGACATGGCTTCTCGCGGCAAACATGTGCTTGACGAAAGTGATATTTTCGATATTTTATGTGACGATAGAGGTTCGTAGGGTGATGTTAGCAAAGATACTCAGAGTGAACATGATAATGAAGGTTATGTAATTAGAAGTTTATGCGCAAATGAACATATTAATAATAATAATGCTATTTGCTTTACGTCCCACTAACTACTTTTACGGTCTTCGGAGACGCCGAGGTGCCGGAATTTAGTCCCGCAGGAGTTCTTTTACGTGCCAGTAAATCTACCGACACGATGCTGTCGTATTTGAGCACCTTCAAATACCACCGGACTGAGCCAGGATCGAACCTGCCAAGTTGGGGTTAGAAGGCCAGCGCTTTAACCGTCTGAGCCACTCAGTCCGGCAATGAACATATTATTGACATATGAATTCGAAACAACTTCTTACATTTCATTATGATTGGAGTTCGTTTTACGGCCTACCGCATCTTCCCGTGTATTTCATATTTGCGTGAATACGTAAGATTGTCTACATATTAATAAAGTTGTCTGTTTTTTCTGGATATGAGGGGTTACAATGTCGGAGGTGACTTTGAATACAACGCTATGAATAATGACAGCAGTGCCAGTGATGGAGGTAAGCATAACCTAAATATGTCAAGTGACAGCAATATTTTTGCCATACATTTGGTTTATGTTATGAAGTGTGACAACCTTCACTATTATAACTCCTTTTTATTCTTCAGAAAGTGCACCTTCCTATGAAATACCCCCAGAACCGGAACAATCTAAGGAAAGAAGGCATCGTAAAGCACCAATGACAGACGCTGATTTGGGATAGGATGATGTAAGAGTTGACTCACCTCCAAGAAGAAACATGATTTATGCAGAGATTCTGAGAGTTGTTGTTGAACAGGATAACTTTTCCAGTGAGTACGACTGCTTCCAGTATAATTCCACTAAGGATATGATCAAGAATATAAAGCAAGAAACCAACAGGTATGCCGCAAACACAATCTCAAAACTCAGAGGTGCAAATAAATTGAAAGAACATAGTATGTTTCAGCGATGGGTTCCAGTTATATTATCTGAACTATACCATTTTTTCCCATAATCCTGCATATGTGATTAGTTGTAAAAAGTAATCTGAAGGATTATTGGTCGACATCTCCTATTTTGCAGACAACAGTTGCTGGCAAGCAACTGTCACGTGACAGATTCAAAATGATCATGTCTATGCTGCATTTGAACAACAATGACACTTACATACCTCGTGATCAACCAGGTCATGATCCTCTCCACAAAGTTAGGTCATATTTCGATTCTCTGGTGAAACAGTTTAGTGGTGGAATTGTCTCATCCGAAAATCTGACCGTCGATGAGGGAATTTTTGCCTTTCGTGGTAGAATACACTTTCGTGTGTACATGAAGAAGAAAGCAGGGATGTATGGAATGCAGTTGTTTCTTGTATGCGAATCTATTCAGGTTATGCTTTGAATACTGCAGTGTTCTCTGGTTGTGGAAACGACTATTCTCTGTTCGAAAGGTTGTTGTCCGATTATTTTCGCGAAAGCCATAGTGTGTATACGGACGGATTTTACACTAGTCCAACTGTTGTGCAATATTTATGGGATCGAGATATCTTAGGTATAGGGATTGTAATGCTCAACAGGAAGGAGATGCCTAAAGGTTTAGCCGCTGCTAAATTGAAGAGGGGAGAGTTCACTTTCCGTCATAGATCCAACATGATGGTCTGCAAATGGAAAGACACAAGAGATGTCACTGTTCTCTCTTCAAAACACGGATGTACAGCACTTGAAGTGACAGTGAGGGCAAAGGGCTGTAAAGGAAAGGTTATGGTGAAGCCAGATGCTATATTGGACTATAACACAAATGAACCTGGAGTGGACCGTAATGACCAGCTTCCATTCAAGAGGAAAACGATGAAGTGGTAGAAGAAGCTGTTTTTTCATCTCTTGATTCGAGGCGTAGTGAATAGCTACATACTATTCAAGAAATTTGGAAGAAATCGCCCATACACTTCGCTTGAGAAATTCATGTGTGTAGTTGGTAAGACACTGCCTTTGGTAGCAGGGGAAGAATTTGTTGCCATGGATGTTGGAACAACAATAGACCGACTCTCCGGAAGGCATTTTGGGAGAAAAATTCCACCAACTGAGAACAAGGCCAGGCCATGTAGAAGCTGCAAAGTGTGTGGGAACAGTAGCAAGAAGGAAAATGGTAAATGGGCCAGGATGTAGGACTTTGCATGCCAGATTGTTTCGAAATTTACCACACAAAGGCAAGTTATGTTTAGAAGACTGCGTTTTCTCTTGCTCAGAAGTCTTTTGTGGTAAATGGAACAATAATTTTACATTTGAGTAACTTTTGACAAAATTTATCAATTAAAATGAAATTTTATAAGAGCTCCCATTTTCATTAATGTAATTTCTACTATTATAATTGCAAAATTATTATTTTTTTATCGTACTCATTATTGTTGTTATTTTGTAATTGCAATGCGCATTTTATATTATCAAAATAGGGTAAATATAATAGTATTTCAGAAAACTGTACTTGCTTAGTTATCCGTCAGCCTTTTTTTATTCGCAAAACATGGTATAATATACAGTAGAAACAATTTTAAAATCTCAAGTGAAAATTGACATGATACAGACAGCGGTTTTCAAAAACAGAGATATAATGTTTAAAAATCCTTTAAAATGCCCAGTCCAGAACGTTTGTTAGGGATATTAAGGCCCAGACTGGAATGGGTGAACTAATCGGCTACAATTCGGGAGCGATGGGCCGGTGGATTGTCTTGCTTCACGAAAGGGTTTCCTGCAGGATGCCGGAGGCGAGCAAATGGGTGGACATGATCAGACAGAAGGATGCTGTAATATTCGCCGGTGAGGGGCGTTAGTGTCCCTTGTCCCTTTGGTCCCATAATGTCTGAACTTGCCTGACAGCGATGGTCACAGCTGTATCAAACAATTAATTTTATTTCGCTCTGCACCGCTATTATACACATTCTACCTTGCTGCCATATTCTCCATTCCTCTAAAAGCCTGCACAAACAATTACATTGTTCTGAATCCTGTGTTCTCGTCCTCACTTCTTGCCGCTCCACTATAATCGCACTATTTAAGGATGCGAGAAGCCTGCTGCAAGTAAAAGGATACAGAAAATGGTGCCAGTTAAAAACTCATAGCAAAGACGTTGCTTAAATGACGAGCTAGCAAATGTACTCGTACTTCGTTACGGTATTCTACATCGTATACGGATATCGAAGTAAATTACTGTACGCGCAGTGAATAAGACTTTTTAAAATTGCATGTCTCAGAGCGTTATCCGAGAAACAACATGGAAGGACCCAAACGTTGTTTCCAATGTAAAGCGCGAGTTGCGGAGTTGTGATGATAACGACAGGCTCACTTGCCTACTGCCATTCACAACCGATTTAGGAAGTTTTCATTGTAATGGAAGGCCCCTTGTTTACTGTGCGGTCAAAATCGATTTGGGGAGATTTCGTTACAATGGCAGGCCCCCTTTCCTACTTCCAGACACGATCGGGTAGGGGAGTTTTTCAGAGAATTGCATGCTCCCTTGCCTTCTGCCAGTCAAATCGAAAAGGGAATTATTCATTACAATGATAGGCCCTCCTTACTAATGCTAGTTACACAGGAGTTGGAGAAGAACCCCATTCCTACTGCCAGTCAAAGTCGATGAAGAGAGTATTGATTACAATCGCAAACGCCTTTCTTCTGACAGCCACTATCGATTTGTAAAGTATTAATTATAATGGCAGACAAACCTTTCCAGATAACTACAAATCGACTATAATGAGTATACATAGATCGACATACGAAAATATATTCATTTTTAAAATATTGCAGATCTTCATTTACATATTAACAGCTGCTAAACGGTACATTATATCGACAAACGGATTGCACCATAAGACGTCCCATTTAGCGGTCGAAGAGGTTTATCCTACGAAATTTTCTCGTATCTCCTCTACTTACGTGTTAGATTGAGTTAGAAACGTTGAATTGAGTGAAATTTGGGCAAGGTTTTCACACAGTGCTTTACTTTTCGGATACTTACGCGACAACTAGAAATATGGAATTTGGCTCCCATGTGGCTACTGGGTGGACGAATATTCGTGCCGAATATGATGATTCTGTCTTTCTTATAAGTGTGGCAAACTATGAATTATACATGAATTATACGTGCAAAAACTGCAAAAGTTACGTACAATCGAGAAATAGAGACAAATCTAACGCATAAGAAGTGGAGATACGACAAAACGTCATAGGACCAAAGTTGTAGATCACTCCAAATTGAACTGAGATAGTGCCATTCGTTTTGTGATACGACTTACCGTTTAGCCACGAAATACCTCGAAATGAAGGTCTGCACCGTCATTAAAAAAGCCTCTATAGTTCGGTATTTTCAGGGAGTAAAAAGTGAAAAATTTAAACATCTTGGAATTTTTCCGTCGGTTACAAGCTAAAACCTATAATTTTACTAAATATCAATTTTCTAGCTCGTCTGACAGATTGTGCCGCTTTCTTGATATGGGGAGAGGGTAAAAAATTAGGACTTTCAGAAAACTAAAGCTACAAAATCTGTAGATTTTCATTTTTACACCTGAGCGGATAATTATTTCACCAAAATAGTCAATGTACAGACACACGGTCGTTACGATCTTATATCACTGTGAGTACCTAGGTGTTAATATAAGGAAAGATATTCATTGGGGTAATCACATAAATGGGACTGAAAATAAAAGGTACAGATCTCTGCACATAATTATGAGGGGGATTAGGGGTTGTAGTAAGGATGTAAAGGAGAGGGCATTCAAGTCTCTGGTAAGACCACAAATAGAGTATGGTTCCAGTGTATGGGACCCTCACCAGGATTGCTTGATTCAAAAACTGAAAAATATTCAAAGAAAAGTAGCTCGATTTGTTCTGGGTGATTTTCGACAAAAGAGTAGCGTTACAAGAATGTTGAAAAGTTTGGTCTGGGAAGACTTGGGAGAAAGACGAACTGCTCGACTAAGCGGTATGTTCCGAGCTGTCAGTGGAGAGATGGCGTGGAATGACATCAGTAGACGAATATGTATGAGTGGTGTCTTTAAAAGTACCGAGCTCTATAGCTGCAGTCGCTTAAGTGCGGCCAGTGTCCAGTATTCGGGAGATAGTAGGTTCGAACCCCAATGTCGGCAGCCCTGAAAATGGTTTTCCGTGGTTTCCCCATTTTCACACCAGGCAAATGCTGGGGCTGTATCTTAATTAAGGCCACGGCCGCTTCCTTCCCACACCCATCCCTTCCTTGTCCCATCGTCGCCATAAGACCTATCTGTGTCGGTGCGACGTAGGCCTAAAGCAACTAGCTGTCTTTAGAAGTAGGAAAGATCACAATATGAAGATTAAGTTGGAATTCAAGAGGACAAATTGAGGAAAATATTCATTTGTAATAAGAGGAGTTAGGGATTGGAATAACTTATGAAGGGAAATGTTCAATAAATTTCCAATTACTTTGCAGTCATTTAAGAAAAAGGCTAGGAAAACAACAGATAGGGAATCTACCACCTGGGCGACTTCAGTTTTTGAAATATTAGTATCCTCATAAAATGAATTCAAATCATTTTTCACTTTTTTCACCCCTTAAGTGGATTCCGTTAACAAAAGAATACCTGTTTATTTTTAAAGGGGATTCTAAATACCAATTTTCACGCCTAAAACCTTCAGGATATATGCAGATCAGTAGTGATTGATTGATGGATATTATATAAATATCATAATAAAAGTACTTCAACCCCTATTTGAAGTTCAGTAGACTACTCTTGATATACTGATTTTAAAAATTAACCCCCTTTCTCACTCATGTTCATCCCCCGTTTAGAGGATTTTCCGAAAACAAAAAAATACGTGTTACTTTATTTTTAAAGGAGATTCGAAATACCAATTTTCATGTCTGTAACATCTTCAGTTTTTGAGATATAAGTGTCCTCATAAAGGTATACGACCCGTTTTTCAGTACTTTCCACACACCACCCCTCCCACCCCTCCCACCCCTCCCACCCCTCCCACCCTCTTAGGTATAGCTTGCGAAAACAAAAAAGTACTTGTTTCTTTATTTTTAGAGGAGATACCAAATGCCAATTTTGATGTCTGTAACATCTTCAGTTTTTGAAATATTAGTATCCTCATAAAATGAATTCAAATCATTTTTCACTTTTTTCACCCCTTAAGTGGATTCCGTTAACAAAAGAATACGTGTTTATTTTTAAAGGAGATTCTAAATACCAATTTTCATGCCTATAACCTTCAGGTTTTGAGATATTAGTATAATAATAAAAATAATTCAACTCCTTTTTCAGACCTTTCTACTCCTCTTAAGTGGCTTTACCGAAAATAAAAAATTACGTATTTATTTTTAAAGGAGATTCTAAATACCAATTTTCACGCCTATAACCTTCAGGTTTTGAGATATTAGTGTAATAATAAAAATAATTCAACTCCTTTTTCAGACCTTTCTACTCCTCTTAAGTGGCTTTACCGAAAATAAAAAATTACGTATTTATTTTTAAAGGAGATTCTAAATACCAATTTTCACGCCTATAACCTTCAGGTTTTGAGATATTAGTGTAATAATAAAAATAATTCAACCCCTTTTTCAGTTCTTTTTATCTCCGCAAGTGTTTTTTCCGGAATCAAAAAGTAAGGGTTTCTTTATTTTTAAAAGATTAATAATAACAATTTTCACGTCTGTAACGTGTTAAGTTTTTGAGACATACAGTAATTACACATTTTAAAAATTCACCCCCTTTTTAACTTCATTAAAATGGATTTTCAGAAAACAAATCGTACGTGTTTCTTAATTTTTTACAGGAGATTCCAAATACCATTTTTAACGTCTGTAACATGTTACAATTTTTAGATATCCTGTAGACTACTCTTGATATACCGATTTATAAATTCATCCCATTTTTCACACCCGTTCTTCCCCCGTTAAATGAATTTTCCGAGAACAAATAATTACGTGTTTCTTTATTTTCAAATTATATTCCAAGAAACAAATTTTACGTCTCCGCAACATATCATTCCTTTATGTTGAGTAGTTTTGGCTGGGCGTTGATTACAGAAGATAGGCGAACAGATGGCATGACTAGTTCAGTAGTTCTGAGTGACGGGGTATTGTGAGGGCTCTCCTCGGAAGGAGTCATGACTGCACCCAATGTTTCAATTATAACGAGACCTAGTCCTGCACATGCTCTTGGCTCCTGTCAGTATGGAAATCTACTGAATAGCACAAGACATCATCTAGTCAGGAGCGAACTCAACGAGTTGGCCGCAAAGATAGGATCTCGTAATTGTCAGCTTTTATTCGGAAGAGGGTGGGTTCGACAACGCCGAAAATGGTTTCCTGTGATTTCCCATTTCAACACCAAGGGCTGTACCTTAATTAAGGCCATGGCTGATACCTTTGCGAAGTCTACGAAGAAGTACACTGCATTGCAACCAACGGAGGTACTCATGGTGTTGATATCCTGGTATGCGATAGAAAACAATATCAGGCTTCATCATCAATCCCACAGTTCAATGTGAAATTCGTCATGATCAGTTTTTACTAGATAATGTAGAAATGAAGATGATTTATGAACCCATGGCTTTCCCAGAATCCTTTGTGACTGTGGTCTCCGTATATAATATAGTCAATTATCGCCTGGAGTAATCGAAAGAAGATATCGCTGCTATCAATACCTGTTGCAGCGTCTATCAGTTAGCCTCAGTTCTCAATATATTTGTGTAAATCTTTCCTTGATTCAAAAATTCCTTTTTGGAAGGTCGAAGACCGAACACTGAGAACTTATTTGGAAAAATATACCAGGGAAAGTGCACCAAGTGAAATAACGTTGCTCAAAAGTTACTTACACGTATGCTACGAGAATGTAATAAATCATATTCGCACTGAAGTTTGTGGAAAGAAAATATAGATTTCAGTTGATGAAATAATGGACATAGAAAGCTACCCTGGATATGAGGGCTGATTCGAGGTGCATTCAGCCTAAGTGATTACATTTGAGGGGCTATCTCAAGGTTGAGATGGAGGCCCCGGTCTAGAAGGCCGAAAATAACGGCCGAGAGGATTCGTCGTGCTGACCACATGACACTTCGTAATCTGCAGCCCTTCGGTCGCTTGGTGAGCCATGCCCCCTCGGGGTTATTGCGCCATGGGTTTTGTTTCAGATATTAGCAGAAATGTTTTGTGTATTCCATGTTCAGCTTCCATTGTTGCTACGATAACGTTCGCAAAGTCTCAGTCTATGATTATTTTCTTTTTTACTTCTAATAAAAAGTGTCGATACTTGACAGCGGTTATCAGAGAGTTTTCAGTGATAACGACTGTCTTGAACTTTTTATAATTTTAATATTTTGCATGTTCTGTCTACCTTTTGGCCTACCTATTTTTAAAATTTTAAGTGCCTAAACCTTCGGACTTCACACTGTAATAACTGTGAGACAAAATTACTAAAATTAGTGCAACATTTAACAGTGATGAGTCATATGATCCGCCAGTTGCTGTTTTTTGAATGATTCAGTATGTTTTACACTGTCTTTTGGCACAGGCCAGAGTAAAATGTAACATCCACCGAAGTCCCAGTCCCATTAATGGCTGTAACAGTGTGAAAGATGCTGAGGTACAGATGGTGCAGTGCAGTGACTAGTGCGTCCGATTGTTATAGAAAGTGCTACTCGTACAGACGGCCATGCTGCAACAGGACTTTCTAGCCCAGCGAGGAAAGGAATGGCAAACTACCTCACTCTTTATCCTGCCTAGTATACCTCATTACGATGCTAACTTCAGCATTTGCGCTTTCCTTATAACCACATAGTCCTGTTATTTGAGGATCCAATCAGAGTTCGGGCTGATGACCTAACAGATGGAGAGAAGCGTATGGTGAACTTATACAAGCGGAGTTTCAGGAAACGACAATTAGAATAAAGAACAGCTTATGGTGAATCCAATAAATAAATAAATAAATAAATAAATAAATAAATAAATAAATAAATAAATAAATCAATAAATAAATCAATCAATAAATATTAAAACAGAAAGAATATATTGTGAAACTCATATTATACATACTTGATTGAAATTACTATCTTGATAAGAAGTCGCTCTTTTCTCTTCATTCACAGGAGGTGTTCTCTTTATCGTGTAGATCCCAACTCCGTGTATCGTCACAGCCTACCCTATTTTTTTAAATTTCGCCTAGGTAGCAGATTTACCAAATCAGTATGAGTAATACAATTGCTTAGACAGCGGGCTACTCAGTAATACTACAGTTAACTTGTTTGATAGGAAGCTCATGGTATATCTTGGTGTTAATTCAGATTGGAAGAGTAAACAACGAATCTATGCTTTAACATTCTAGTTGAATTTTGGCCAACTTTTATCACACAAAGGAAACCCACCTTATTTGATCACAAATATCATTGTTTGTTCCTAAGCCTAGTCCAGGTTTTGATACAGTATCAAAAGGGACCATATACTGTGTTTGTGGATAATATTAACTGTACATCTGTGATGTTATGGACGTGATCGAGAAAGCTAGTTCCCTGCGCTTCTTAATTCTGTGTACGTCTCATTGAATGGGCAGAAATACAATGTTGGTGTACAGTAAATCGTAACACACGCTTCTAAAAGCCACGATAAATATCGGTTTCATACCAAAAATCCTATCTTGTAAGTGTACTAGGGAGACTAAATAAATGCAGAATGTAGATATGTCGGCCCGCTCGTGACAACTCAGTGTATTTAAAATAAAGGCTTGTCATAGTGTTCTATATCCATTGATTCGGAAGATATGTACACCGTTGGACATCGTTAATTTGGCGTGCTCGGGCATCCTAATTTAATATTAGAAATATGTCTCAGTCTATGATTATTTTCTTTTCTACTTCACAGGTTCCAAGAACGACATTCCAGGAATAATTAATGAACAAGGGGAGTGTGTATGTGAGGATCTTCAAAAGGCAGAAGTATTCAGTCAGCAGTATGTAAATATTGTTGGTTACAAGGATAATGTCGAGATAGAGGAGGAGACTAAGGCCAAAGAAGTAATAAAATTTGCATATGATAACAATGACATTTACAATAAGATACAAACGTTGAAAACTAGAAAAGTGGCTGGAATTGATCAGATTTCTGGGGATATACTAAAGACAATGGGTTGGGATATAGTACCATATCTGAAATACTTATTTGATTATTGTTTGGTCGCAGGAGCTATACCAGATTAATGGAGAGTTGCTATAGTAGCCCATGTGTATAAAGGAAAGGGTGATAGACATAAATCTGAAAATTATAGGCCAGTGAGTTTGACATGCATTCTATGTAAGCTTTCGGAAGGAATTTTTTTCTGATTATATTACACATGTTTGTGAAATTAATAACTGGTTCGATAGAAGGCAGTTCGGTTTTAGGAAAGGTTATTCCACTGAAGGTCAACTTGTAGGATTCCAGTAAGATATAGCAGAGATCTTGATTTCAGGAGGTCAGATAGACTGTACTGCAATTGACCTGTCTAAAGCATTCGATAGGGTGGATCATGGGAGACTACTGGCAAAAATGAGTGCAATTGGTCTAGACAAAAGAGTGACTGAATGGTTTGCTATATTTCTAGAAAGTAGATCTCAGAGAATTAGAGTAGGTGTAGCTTTATCTGACCCTGTAATAATTAAGAGGGGAAATCCTCAAGGCAGTATTATCGGACCTTTATGTTTTCTTATATATATATATATATATATATATATATAAATGATACGAGTAAAGGAGTGGAATCAAAGGTAAGGCTTTTTGCGGATGATATTATTCTTTATAGAGTAATAAGTAAGTTACAAGATTGTGAGCACCTGCAACGTGACCTCGAAAATGTTGTGAGATGGACAGCAGGCAATGGTATGTCGATAAACAGAGTTAAAAGTCAGGTTGTGAGTTTCACAAATAGGAAAAGTCCTCTCAGTTTTAATTACTGCGTTGATGGGGTGAAAGTTCCTTTTGGGGATTATTGTAACTATCTAGGTGTTAATATAAGGAAAGATCTTCATTGGGGTAATCACATAAATGGGATTTAAAATAAATGGTACAGATCTCTGCTCATTGTTATGAGGGTGTTTAGGGGTTGTAGTAAGGATGTAAAGGAGAGTGCATATAAGTCTCTGGTAAGACCCCAACTAGAGTATGGTTCCAGTGTATGGGACCCTCACCAGGATTACCTGATTCAGGAAATGGAAAAAATCCAAAGAAAAGCAGCTCGATTTGTTCTGGGTGATTTCCGACAAAAGAGTAGTGTTAAAAAAATGTTGCAAAGTTTGGGCTGGGAAGAATTGAGAGAAAGAAGGAGAGCTGCTCGACTAAGTGGTATGTTCCGAGCTGTCAGCGGAGAGATGGAGTGGAATGACATTAGTAGACGAATAAGTTTGAGTGGCGTCCTTAAAAGTAGGAAAGATCACAATATGAAGAAAAAGTTGGAGTTCAAGAGGACAAACTGGGGAAAATATTCATTTATAGGAAGGGAAGTTAGGGATTGGAATAACTTACCAAGGGAGATGTTCAATAAATTTCCAATTTCTTTGAAATCATTTAGGAAAAGGCTAGGAAAACAACAGATAGGGAATCTGCCACCTGGGCGACTGCCCTAAATGCAGATCAGTATTCATTGATTGATTGATTGATTGATTGATTGATTGATTGATTGATTGATTGATTGATAATAAAAAGTGTCGATACTCGACAACGGTTATCAGAGAGTTTTCAGTAATAATGACTGTCTTGTGTTTAACGTTTCTTTAATTGCTATTGGTCTCACGGGACAATGTATTACTTTTTTCTCAGCTGGTGTTTCGTTGCACTAGCTCACAAACATTTTCGGCGACAATAGGATAGGAACAATCAGAAAGATATATTATCAGAATTTTCCTGTTGTAAAAGTGAGAAACCACGGAAAAGCATCTTCACGGTTGCCAATGGTGGGATTTGAACGTACTCTACCTTGAAAGAACGGCCCGTGCAGTGTAGCCAACCTGGTCATTAAGGGATATCGGAGAGTGAATATATTGTTCTAGGAGTAGTTCATTAAATCGGCTGTCACAAGTCACTCACACTGAAACAGACTGACTGTGGCAGTATTCTATCCCGTAATTCTGAGCGTCCAACTAGCTACGCTACGAATCCAGATACAGGATTTACACACAGTGGGACTGTATAAAGATACAGGACTACGACGAGCATATTCTTTATGACAAACAACAATAGGAACAACAACAGAGAAGTTATTGTAGAAGGAGAATTGTTGAAAATACCGCAGTATGTTCTCTAGAGGTACTTATAACATAAATAATTATAGGGCCTACATCGTGAACTGTGGATTGTCCTACTGTCCAATGTCCAACGAGCTCTTCCGGAACAAAACCATCTCATTGAGAACACGAGGTCGACTCAAAGCCCAATCATTGATGGAAGCAGATGGATCAAGTCAGTATTAACACTCTTACAGTCATTATTAATTTGCAACTAAAATTGAATAATGTCACTTTCTCATCCGACTGCTAGCCCTCTAGAAGCCTGGAAGGGGTGAGTGAGACAGATCGGGAAGATTCCAGCCAACCCTAGGGCATGAGCCAGTCTCTGCTTGTATTGTGCTTTCCGTCTGATGTCTCTGTGGATTTTCTGGAAGGTGAAATTAGAATGTTCACATTCTGACTTCGACCCCGAAGGTCTAGAACCCCATCACCAGGTATATAAAAGCAGGCTCACCACAAGCAGGTTGTTGTCGTTGTTTAGTGGTTGGTGTTGAGCTGTGTTGTGTAGTTGTCTTGCCGCGTTACATGTGTTTAGTAGTTCAGTGTGTGGAGCCGTCGCGTGAGCGGATTGACCAAGTTATCAGTCTTGTCAGGAGTTGAGTCAAATGAACAACAGTCGTGTGTTGTAATAGTGAACAGGCGTGTATTCGAACTCAGCTACAGGGAATTAATGGGTGGAGTGTCTGCTGCGTACGAGGCAAAGTGAAAGGTGACACCTTGCAATCAAGATTATGGAAGGATAGCCCATTCCAGGTAAATACCAGCAAGCCGGACACCTGCTGTGAAGACAAGATACTTTCGTAAATAGCCACTAATTAATTAGTGAAATGTTGTCATTCATTGTCAAGTATAATATTGTTTGTGTGCTTATTGGGTCATCCTAGATACAATTATATCAACAAAACAGTCAGGTTTTATTCACAACAATTACAATCGAATGGGCTCAGCTACCGAGTAGTCCTTGAAAATAAAGCTCATTCAATCACTCTTGTTTCCAATTCTCGAATACTGTGATACAGTTTTTATTGATATCAATAACGAGCAAAGCATGAGACTGCAACGTGCCCAAAATGCATGCATCAGGTATGCATTCGACATACAACCATACGCCCATGTATCCCCATTCTATACACAATTATCTTGGTTACGACTGAATGACAGACGTAGACTCCACGCAATTACTTTGGTGTATCAAGTGCTTTCTGAAAACACTCCTCCTTACCTATCCACCAGATTTCGCTACCTTAGTTCCCTGCACCTGTTCAATACCCGGTCAGGCTGTACGCTAGAAATTCCCGTGCATCGAACCGCAACCTACAACAGATCGTTCACTATCACCGCCACGAGCTGGTGGAATGAACTCCCCAATGACATCAGGGAAGCTAAATCTAAGACAAAATTTAAAATCCTTTGCCAGCGTCATCTTTTAAGCACTTCCAGTCTTTCTTGAGTGTGAATGGGATGCATGAATGAGAGTGAATATGGTTGTTATTGGAATGTGTTCCTGTATATAATTTAGTTATACTTTACTCACCTTAGTTTAGTTAGTGATACTTCAGTTGCTTTAGTTATACTTTAGGTTGTAAAGATTTCATATGTTTAAATTTTATGTAAAATATACATTGTATATACATGAAGTGGTTAAGTGTAAGAAAGGGCCGGGAGCCCTAACTTCGCCACAATAAAGACGCTTTAATAATAATAATAATAATAATAATATACCTTCCGAGGTGGTGCCATTTAGGTGGCCTGCGATATCATTATTATATTGCTGTCCAGCAACAAACCCTACACCTAGCTTTTGGAGTATCATGTGATATACATGCCTCGATACAACTAGATTCATTCAGTCTGAAAGAGGAGGGTGGTAATGAATGCAAAGTTAAAACACTGTATATTTTAAATCCCTTGTTCTGCAGTCGCTCGTCTGCTATTGTTCCAAGTACTATTCACTCCCTCCTCGTTTTAAAACTTAAGCTCCCAGCCAGGTGCAGCAGTCCGTTAAAATCCTTTTCGTGGACCATATGTTTATTTGATTCGTTAAGCCTAGCCATTCACTTTTTGAATTTCATAATAACAGTAGGGAGGAAAATGTTATCTTGTTTTGTCGAGAAAAGAGGATAAAGGTTACGAAATATGTTGAGTATATTAAGGCTCATGTGAATTATAATGAGTAAAGCTTGAATATGACTGCTTGTGAAATGTACTGGAGGCACACTATAAACAGTCTGACTGATATTGTGTTAACGTTTTGAGGAGGGAAATGTACTCAACCTGCTGAAGAATACGTAGGTCTAGAACACAAAACCGATCACGTCTTCTGGGAATAACAGCATAGAATAGGAAAATTAGTATACTCTGCAGTTTGGAGAGAAGGAATTCAGTCAACATGTACTCAAATTAGATACTAGCTAGATTCGTAATTAGATCATAGAAAAATTTTCTACTACAATATACACGTGAAGAATGCGAATTAGTGAGCGATGGAACGACGATTTGTGGTAGGAGCGACTTGACCCTTTTTTCCTCGAGTGGAACAGCAATTTGTTTGAAGGAGTGAGTGCTGTTAATATTACGGACCGCCCTGTGATCCATTATGAGATTTTAAATGATGTCTTGAATATTCTTCAATTAAACACAATGATTATTGCTGTTATTTCCAATTTAAACATATTTACTTTGTAACACTGACGAGTTCCCGAGTGACCAAGCTGTTTTCACGTTGCAAGTATTATACAAAATCTGTTGTACCAATGATTACTTTTCTGGCTTAAATTCAGGAATGTCCGCCTCTGTGGTGTAGTGGTTAGCGTGATTAGCTGCCACCCCCGGAGGCCCGGGTTCGATTCCCGGCTCTGCCACGAAATTTGAAAAGTGGTACGAGGGCTGGAACGGGGTCCACTCAGCCTTGGGAGGTCAACTGAGTAGAGGTGGGTTCGATTCCCACTTCAGCCATCCTGGAAGTGGTTTTCCGTGGTTTCCCACTTCTCCTCCAGGCGAATGCCAGGATGGTACCTAAGTTAAGGCCACGGCCGCTTCCTTTCCTCTTCCTTGCCTATCCCTTCCAATCTTCCCATCCCTCCACAAGGCCCCTGTTCAGCATAGCAGGTGAGGCCGCCTGGGCGAGGTACTCCCCAGTTGTATCCCCCGACCAAGAGTCTGAAGCTCCAGGACACTGCCCTTGAGGCGGTAGAGGTGGGATCCCTCGCTAAGTCCGAGGGAAAAACCGAACCTGGAGGGTAAACAGATGATGATGATGAAATTCAGGAATAGCACAAATGCATGTGCAAAATTTTTTGTAGCCGATACACAATCTGGCCTTTATATAATCATATACTATTTAAGACGACGAGGAAATGATTAAGAACCTTATTAGTTGACATTGCCGTCCAGAAATAAAGTGGTAATACTTTATATATACTTCACTCTCCTAAACAGAACGAACAAATAATAATAATAATAATAATAATAATAATAATAATAATAGTACAGTCTCAACTACCGTGCACAGATAGGTAGATTTAGCTGCCTCTGTGGATCAGCGGTAGAGTGTCGGCCTACGGATCCCAAGATAGCGGGTTGAAACCCGGCAGTCGGATTTTTGAAGGGCGGAAAAAAGTCCATTCGACACTCCATGTCGTACGATGTTGGCATGTAAAAGATCTCTGGTGACACATTTGGTGTTTACTCGACAAAATTCATTAAATCTCAGCCATAGACGCCCAAAGAGAGTTTCGGTTTACTCGGTCTGCCACCTAGTGGGGGCCTAGAGCAAAACGAAACGTCGAAATTGACGAGCAGACAGCCAGATGGCGTCAAATTGAAGTGTCTGCACACGGTAGCTGAGGGCAAACGATTATTATTATTATTATTATTATTATTATTATTATTATTATTATTATTATTATTATTATTATTATTATTATAGGTAGATTTGACGTCTATTAGGCTGCCTTTGTGTTAATTTCGAAGTTATATTTTATTATATCAGATGACAGAGAAACAGTTCTCTGTTAGGCGATGTACTGAACTTAAATTAATTTTGTCGAACAAATACAAAATGTGTCATTAGAGATATTTTACAAGATACATGGTACGACATGACGTGATGAATTTCCACTCTTCAAAGACCCGACTACCTCTGCCGAGTTTGACCCGTGTTGCTGGTATCCAGACGCCGACACTCTACCAGTGATCCACAAAGGGGATCTGGTGCACGTAATAAAACGCAAGGGCAAATTTTACTTCTTACGAATGTGTGTGTAAATGCCATTCTTTACATCTGGATATCTATTTCTGAACTAAACTAATGTTGAGTAAATTTGTGTCAAAGGCGACATTTAAGGTTTTTACTTATTTGATCTATTTATACCATAGTTTTTAATTATATTCCTATACGAGTTAACAACGCAACCTATTGTATACTATTTTTTTAAAAAATCTGATTTATTTGTTCAAAATTAATAATCCTTCATCAGAAATTTACTGTATATTCTGTGTCATTTGGCAAACCTATAATGTCCTGGGTCAGATTAAATAAATACGATAAATAAATAACATAAACATGCGGTTGGACAACACGGGGAACAGTTGCTACCTTCTCTGTTCTAGCCCTGCCTCATCCTAGCGCTTTGATAACCTGCCATTGCTATTGCGATATCTAGCGAAAGGAAACCCAATTGAGTGGATAACCTAGAGACAAAAACATGTCTAGGTTTACATGGAGATCGTCACAGCAGCGTCCTTTTTAACTATCCAGTTCCTTTCAGTGCCGGCCCCGTGGTGTAGGGGTAGCGTGCCTGCCTCTCACCCGGAGGACCCTGGTTCGATTCCCGGCCAGGTCAGGGATTTTTACCTGGACCTGAAGGCTGGTTCGAGGTCCACTCAGCCTACGTGATTAGAATTGAGGAGCTATCTGACGGTGAGATAGCGGCCCCGGTCTAGAAAGCCAAGAATAACGGCCGAGAGGATTCGTCGTGCTGACCACACGACACCTCGTAATCTGCAGGCCTTCGGGCTGAGCAGCGGTCGCTTGGTAAGCCAAGGCCCTTCAAGGGCTGTAGTGCCATGGGGTTTGGTTTGGTTAGTGCCTTTCAGTACAATTTACTCTGTTACGGGAAATGTTCGTTTAATATGATTTCAATTCTCCACAGATATTACAAAGCAACTTCAAAGAATATGATAACTAAATCTCATACGGATGAACTTTAATTTACCGACAGGTATAAGTATACACACCAGCAGGGCACTTATAAGCATACCTATTCAACATAGTCACTATACTTGTCTAAACACTTATTCGAAAGGTTGAATAGCTTACCATTCAGGTGCTTCTTCAATGGTCCCAAGAGTTGGGAATCACTACATAACAGGTCGGGGCTTTTAGCTGTGTGTGATTTGGCGTTGTCGTGCAGCTACACGACACCCGTTCAGAGAAGTCCAGGTCGTTTTCTGCAAATTACTACCCACAAACGCTCCAGATAAAACCGAAAAATACTATACTACCTTGGATTCTTCATCAAATTACCGTCATGTGTCCATTCTCCCATCCTTCTCAAAAGCACTCGAATGTCTTGTTCATGCACAAATCACTGAAAAAGTGACCCAGGGACCCAGGGACCCAGGGACCCAGAATTCCCTCCGTGACCCTTTTCTATCCGGCTTTAAAAAGGGACATAGTACTGCAACTGCATTCATTACTGTGAGTTACAGACGATATCAGACATGCAACAGCCCAACGATATGTGACTGTAGCAACACAACCAAACAGAGTTAGCCCTGAGTTATTACTGCACAAACTCCGCAGTCTCACCTTTAAGAGGACACCTAATATTTTCCTACCTCATAGACCGTTGGTAACGAGTATGAGTGTACTGAGATGGCATAACAAGTCAATAGGTGTCCCTCAGGGTTCGGTTTTGGCCTCATTCTATTTGTCATTAGCGTGAACGACTTAGGGGAGTACCATATTTATGCAGATGTTCTTAAGATTTATTGTCACTCGTATCCGCAAGACATACATGTAGATTGGCAGAGTAAATTTTGACTTACGACGACTCAGTAACTATACCAGAAATAACAGCTTGTTAATAAATCCCAACAAAAATCAGGCTATAATAATTGGTACTAAAATAAACCTTAACTGGTTGAAAAGGAGATACGTACGCCCAATTATGTTAAATAGTAGTACTATCGAGCCCTATTGCACGTCAGTAAGGAACTTATTTGTTATAATGTCAGAGACGCTAACTGGACTGAACAAGTGACAAATACATGCCGTAAAATTCCTAAATGCCTTTTTCTTCTAAAACGCTACTCTGCTATATTTACAAAACAAAATACAGCTTGTGCAATCCCTTATCTTACCTGTTCTAGACTACTCGCGGCACTGTACGTACGGCAGTATCTCAAGATAGTAGTAAGATGCTCGAACGGAGTTTAAGCACCTGTATTAGATTTATATTTAAGCTGTGATATGGTTCTCACATTTCTCCTTATTATAGGGAGTTGTCGTGGCTTCGAGTGCACGAGCGTCGCGGTCTCCAAATATTGTGCCTTCTGCATGGAGTTCTAAACTCAGGTGTACCGAATTACCTGTCATCAAACTTTAATTAACTCTCCTCCTATCATAACCACGAACACGATCTGGCTCCTTTCTAGCTATATCTATCATTACAGAGCTTACAACCACTCCCTGGTAGTCACTGCGGAGTACGCTCTCTCCTAACATAAGAGATTTTCAATCTCGTGGGAGATTTTAAGGCATATTTCCGAAATCACTTGCATGAGTGTAGTGTGCATGCACATATTTTCGAAAAAGTAAAAAATATACTGTATTTGGTAGTTGTAGGTTTTTACTGAATTTCCTTTTTATTATTACTGTAGTTAGTTTGTTATTGTTTGTTTGTTATTGTTATTACCTTTAATTATATAGTCTGTTGTACGTTCCATTATTATTTCTATTGCGGATTTTGTGTTGACAACTTGCCTGCCGCATTTCATTTTGTCATTTCACAGTTGGCAACGCGCTGCCGCGTTCTTTATTACCCTCGTTAGACTAAATATGGCGACCGGCAGCAGCAGACGCATATTAGTGTATCTCTAAAGTGACAGTACATATGTGTAAATGTTGTGGTGTTTATTCATTTATTCATGTGTAATAAATATCTTAAGTCACCTTTTGAGTGATCTGTTGTGTCTGCTCATGTAAGGCAGTCTGGTCCTCTATCTGACTTGTATCAAAATTGTGTTTTTGCGCCTATGGAAATTAACTTTGTTATGTGCGCCGATATGTTGATTCCTCGGTTGCAACATAAACGTTTGGTCCCTCCGTGCCGTGATGAGAATCATTGTGAACTATGAAGTTAAACACCGTACAGTTATGAACATTGTGGTAAACACCATAAAATTGCTGCCTGCAACCGCCATTTGAACATAGCAATGATCTTGGCGCGATAAGCATAGTGAACAGTTATTGTATTGTAACACCAAAATGTCTTGCTTAAATCTACTACTACGAATGTTCGAATACGTTACATTGAGATTTCAACGAGGTCTACATTGCTTTGGAATTGTTTTGAGATAGCATGTTAGCAATCTGTGGAATGTTACCATGTGCTAACGCATCAATTCTTGTCAGCTGTTTTATGCCAGTTTGTATCTGATAAACTGGTGTTTGAGATGTTAAATACTGCTTGGAATTTATACTCCAGCGAACATTACATCGCAGACGTCATCCTTTGAACTTTCGAGTCACTTTGGCCATGTGCTTCCAGTAAAGGAACGGTTCCAGTCAAGGAGTGGTTCCAGTGGTAGTGATGAATAACGATACAGCACCGCTATGCGCTATGTACTGCAAGTCTGTTCCATTTGTCTTTATTGTTCCTATCTTGACTATGGTGGACATCCTGCCTAATATCCTAACCCTAATGCTATCACTTTCCGTGTATAGAATTAACAGATTTGTCTTGGACACTATAAGGTTCCGTAGTAATAATTTTCTGGGCCGCTTGATGTATTTTCCATATTTTAGGACGTACGTGAGTTATTATACATTTATTCATTCTTGTATGCATCTACCTACATTGTTGTGTGCATTCAAATACTGTCACTCGTTCTGAAAATGTGAAATGAATACAGTGTACCGAGTTTAGAGCTTATTGTTGCACAGTCATCATTGTTGTACGATTGTACAGTTGTTCGTAATTGATTAACCGAACTATTCATCATGGTGTTTGAATTCGAAGCAAAGACTGTCAAAAGCGTGGCCTGCTTGAAAGATCCTTAAATCATCTTGAAAATTATTTGAGTCAACCATTACGAACTACTGTAATTTCCAAACAGAATAGGCTGCCAGAAATTTGGAAGGAATTCAGTATTGTTAGGGGGTATCGAGAATGTGAATTAGACTCAATATCCTGCGAAACTCATTCAGAGAGCATGATGAATTTAAAAACAGGTATTATGCAATAGTAGGTAGGATTCTAGAATTGCTTTGTTCATTTAAAAGACATAGGAGTCCTAGTAATGCATCCATTGTTTCTGATAACTCAACTCGATCCAGCTCCAGTTTGAAACTCCCTCCAAATGAATTGCCTATTTTTAAAGGAAATTTTAAAAAATATTGAGTTTCAGGAACACCTTTCTAAGCTTAGGTTTTAATACCCGCATTGACAAAGTGAAAATATTGCATTACTTACGGTATTGTCGTCTCTTCACGGTGAACCTAGGGATTTGTTAGATAACCTAGCCATATGTACTGAGAACTTCACTGTTGCTTGGAATTTAATTGATAATAGGTGCAATAATAAACGCTTGATTGTTTCACAGCAGTAAAACATTTGCTGAATCTCCATATTGTAGTAGTGGATCTTCTTTTGAATATCGCAAATTGATAAACCAAGTAAAATCTAACCTTAGTGTTACTGACAATTTGGAAGGTCAAGTTCCAATTCATGAAATTTTGATAGCCTACAGGAATTGATTCTAAATATGATTAAGTCCAACCACAGAAATGAATGGGAAACCAAATTTTCCTCCGCTGATATCCCAAAACTATATAATTTGATTGAATTCTTGGAACGAAAATGTCATGCATTAGAGCTGGCACAATCCAAGAAACCTCTTATTGAACAAAAACGAGAGTTAAAATCCAACGTAAAGACACTTCGCATTATCAGCAACAGCACATCCTTGAGTTGTAGGTTTTCAAACTTTATAATTACAGCATTTCTGATTGTAGAAAGTTCAAACAAGCAAACATTGATCATCGTCGCAAGTTTGTGAGGGAAAATAAACGTTGTTATCTGTGTTTTCCCCGCTTCTCGTGTTTCTAAACAGTGTAAGAAAAAAAGTGGCCCCAGTGTAATAGACCCCATATAGACCCCACAACTTATTGGTTCACAACGAACAAACAAACAAACAAACAAACAAACAAATAATAATAATAATAATAATAATAATAATAATAATAATAATAATAATAATAATAATAATAATAATAATAATAATAATAATAATAATAATAATAATATAAATGCTACAAGCCCTGCAATTGTTTCACCCACCCACCGCGATGGATGTTATTTCAAGACTAAGCTCTAATGTTTTGCTGAGCACAGCTTGTGTACGCGTGAAAGATAGTTCAGAAGAGGTTTTACTAGTTAAAGCCTTGTTAGACTCCGCGAGTCAGTTATCCTTTGTGAATTCTGATCTTGTCAAGAAGCTTGTCGTCTACCTATTGTTGTTATAGGCAATGTCAATGTGTTGCCTGTAAGCTTCACATGTAACCTTATTTGTTCTCTACGTTTCAGATTATACATTGAAGTTGAACTGTGCAGCTGTGCTGGGAGAAACACACATATATTCGTAATTTGGGTCATTTTGGACATTTTCTTTTCCAGCCCTTTTCATCTCCATGCAGATGGGGGCTGAACATGGACTTCAACGACATCCGGATTGTCATTATTCACCTCAGCGATGCCGAAAACTATGGACTGTACATTAATATTTATCATTGTATTTCACTCCTCCCTAATCCCACATCCCGAAGGGCGCTGAATTGGACATAAAAATAAGTCCAGAGTGTCACTATTCATCTCAGTGACCCCCAAAACTATGGATTCGACACTATTTTCGATTATTTTTGTATTTCATCCCCTCTTGCCCCCCACCACCAAGGGATAAAAAATCCGGAGTGTCACTGTTCATCTCAGCGACGCCGAAAAATATGGATTCGACACTAGTTTCTATTAGTTTTATATTTTTCTCACCACTACCACTAAGGGGGCTGTGATTGGACTTATAAAAATTTCGGAGTGTCACTATTCATCTCACTGACCCCGAGATCTGTGGATTCGACATTGTTTTCGATTACTTTTATATCTAACTCCCCCAAATAGGGCTTAACTTAAACTTTAAAAAATCCGGAGTGTTACTATTCATCTCAGTGATCCAGAAAACGATGGATTTGACACTATTTTCTATTCATTTTGTATCTCATCCCTCCTTGACCCCCACCAATAAGTGATAAAATATCCGGAGTGTAACTATTCATGTCAGCAACCCCGAAAAGTACGGATTCGACACTAGTTTCGATTATTTATATATTTCCCCCACTCCCCCCGATACATACCCACGTGCAATGACATTTATATATAGGGTACAGTAGAATTCCATTAGTCTGGCATCTGACAGTCCGGAACGCCCGATGGTCCGGCAACCATTCCAGGATTTTTTAAATGTTATTATCTCTTAATAATGATCTATTCTGAACAATTTGATGCATTGTTTGTCGAAACCATTGGAAGTGTATTTCTTATTATTTCAAAGTTCATAGTGCAAATGTATCTCATACAGTCCAGTTGTTATGCACTGACTTACTTAAATAATTATCTCTATCTCTGGAAATATTCAGGCTAGAAGGCTGTGTGCTACACTGAGTACTGGAAAGCCAACCATATGATAAAAGAACAGATTTCAAAAATTGAATGTATGGGCCACGTTCAAAAACGGATGGGAACATACCTTCAAAAATTGAAGCGAACAGAAGGAAAAGAGAAGTTGTAGATGGAAAGACGCTAAATGGTATAGGAAGACTTACTGATAAAAACATCGACGAACTCCGGCATTATTATGGAATGGCAATAAGAAACAACACGTTTGAAAAGAGGAGTGTGTTACTAAACTAATGATTCTGCTGATCAACATTTTACTGCAAAACGCCGTGTTACAGCTGTTTTCATTGTACGCCTTAACCTATATCGTAGTTAGTGGTAGGCTACCGCCCGATAGTCCGGCATTTTCGGTAATCCGGCACCGGGCTGGTCCCGAACGTGCCGGACTATCGGACTTCTACTGTAGATGGATTATATAGACTCGCCTTTGCTTGTTGGGAACCCACAGTTGCTATTCGTTAGGAGTGGGTGATAACTCGTGTCGTTCTACTGTTGAAATTTGAATAAATATAAAGTTTTTTGCTAATGGTTTTAACGTCGCACTAACACATCAAAGGTTTCGGATACGCAACGGTGGGAAAAGGCTAGGATTGAAAAGGTAGCGGCCATAACCTTAATGAAGGTATAGCCCCAGCATTTTCATGGTGTCAAAATGGAAAACCATGGAAATCCATCTTCACGGCTGCCGACGGAGGGATTCTAACACACCATCTCCCGAATGCATGGTCACAGCTCACAGCACATGACCCGAACAGCATGGCCAACTCGCTCGGTAAATAAAGGATTATACACATTACCAGGACGTATATTAATGTGAATAATGTGCTTCCACTAAAATATATACATCGTTTGTAGCAGTTTCACATTTTAAAGACAACTCGAGGATGGGAAATGCAAAGAAATAACAACCTAAAACTACTGTCTAGAAACATGAAATTTACAATACGGCAATGTTAACATGTCTGCTGTAGGGTGGAAACCGGGCAGTGAGTAGTAGCCTGTTTATCTCTAATTACTCCAAAGCGATTTTCAGTGAAAAATATTTAAATTATGAAATATGAACTTTTTTATAATAAAACGGTTGTAACTCTATACTCCAAAGTGGACTTCGGATTCATTTGATTCTATATTGTGGAAAGAGAACCGCAAATTCCAGGTGAAACGAGCAGTGTATTCCATGTTCCAAACTAATATTTGTAAATCTTCCCTGTGGTGATTATAAGACTGGTATGTCTATTTTATGAACTACAACATAGTACATACTGTGCATTATATAGACAAGGGAATATTGCTTTATAATTCGACAATATATTTTAAGACATTTCTCCATTACCGAATTGGTATGAATAAATTGTTGACTGCACCGTTTGTATTTTCGTAGGGAATCTCGATGACTCCCATCTATTTTGGAGTTCAGCACCAAACCGTGTTATTTATTTTAGGCGATCTGTCGAGACACCTCATTTTGAAAACAAATGGCTACTGATTGTGTAACATCTTGAAATTGTCTGCTCCTTTCATCAAGCGAGATGTTTTGAAACTTAAGTTCACTGACCGTCGCCGACTGTTTCATCTATTCCTTTACATAGGTCTTCCTTATTGACAGAAAGCACGACACATTCTCCTACACAACATTCACTCTTTTGTGTCATAGGGCACTTACTCGGGACCTGAACACATTTAAAGAAGACTATACAGGGTCTCTCTTATAAACCCAGACCGAACTGATGGTATTTGTTCTCTGGGCTACGACAGCTGCAGTATGGGAGGAGAGCGCATTGATCCTGACCTTGCAAGCCAGTCTGAATCTCAGCTGTTAACATGCAGAGACAGTTATCATTGCAACACCGTATTTTCGTATGTAAAATTTCTGGTTTCATCTTAATGGTGTGAACAGTCATAACTCTCGCTACTGGCATGAAGAAAACAAATGGCTACTGATTGTGTAACATCTTAAAATTGTCTGCTCCGTTCATCAAGCGAGATGTTTTGAAACTTAAGTTCACTGAAAAACCTAACGGTGTTTATCAAGTCTCTCATTATGATTGGAAGACTGGTGTTTTGGTGTGCTGTTAGTGCAAGACAAATAATAGGGCTTATTTTGTTCGAGACGACAGTAAATGCAGAGAGGTAGCAAGAGGACATTTTGACACCGTTCTTCCATCAGTTAACAGAGTAAGAAAAGTCACATGGGTGTTTTCAACAAGATTGAGCCACTGCTCATACAGTAGAAGATTTCCTTCTTTCAATCTCGGAAGTGTTTGCAGACAGAGTGATCGGTCCTGGTCTGTTCCCCCTCGTTCTCCAGATCTAACACTGTGTGGTTTTTACTTATGGGGTAAACTAAAAGAAAAAATGTTTCGAGCAAATCCTCACACATTGGAGGAACTGAAAAAAATAAACACATTACGAGTGAAATCAGAAACATAACAATGGCAGAACTCACTCGCATAAGCCAGAATGTGGTTACCAGATATAACGCCTGTATGATCCAGGAAGGACGACACTTCCAGCATCACATATAAGGTAAGATTTCATGTGATTGTATACACGGTTGAAGCAGGGCGGTCGCGCGCGACATAAGTTCGGCTGAGGCAGCTGTCGTAGCCCAGAGTAGAAACACTGTGCGTTCGGTCTGGGTTTATAAGAAAGACTCTGTATAGCGAAAATATCGATGATGTTGCTCTAAAGTGACTCTCTCTTTAGCTTTAAATATCTAAATTGAGAGAACAGCATTTTACCTGTAACATTTTGTGGTATGTTCACAGTAGGGCATGTCACCAAAACATTTCGTGTATGATGTTGTGGCGGCTGTTGTAGGACGACAAGCCACTCATGAGTTAACGCGAAGGTGAGAACATCTTTACTGATGTCTAATATCTAAATCTCTTTCAAAGGATTGATTTTTTTAGGCCATTATCCAAATCTGTAGTTGTTATACCACTCTTAACTTGCTCTGTTGTCGCGGAAATGTGACGAGTAAAATAAATATAATCCAATTTGATACTTTATCATACTATTATGTAATTAAAATTATACGGTTGTTGGGTTAAATAATACAAAACTGAAGAGAATTTAGAAATATGAAACCTTTCTTCTTCTTTTCCCACACATGTGGGGTCGCGGGTGTGAACTGCGTCGCACATATGGATATGGCCCTGTTTTACAGCCGGATGCCCTTCCTGACGCCAACCCTATATGGAGGGATGTAATCACTATTGCGTGTTTCTCTGATGGTTGGTAGTGTGCTATGTTGTCTGAATATGGTGAGGATAATGTTGGGACGGACACATACACCCAGTCTCCGAGCCAGAAGAATTAATCAGAAGCGATTAAAATCACCGACCCGGCCGGGCATCGAACCCGGGACCCTCTGAACCGAAGGACACTACGTTGACCATTCAGCCAACGAGTCAGACAATTTTGAAATATGAAATATTATTAGAAAATATGTTATTAGTTTCTATTGGTAAATTGTGGCTAGTTCTATATACTGTATTTATCGCAGATTCTATGTAGGATACATTATTTAACACTGTATGATTACTCCAAGTGTAGATTCCGTCCCGAATTGAACGTCGGTTGTCAGGCACTATCCTCTCATGTTCTCATACCCAAGTCGTGAAATCTCTGACGTTGAACATCATTGGGCATGAGAACTATTTTGAATGGGCAGCTAGAGGGGACGGGGATGGAAAGAAACTGGTCACCCCACCGCAAGTAGACTAAATTCCGACAAAGAATGTCTGACCAAACTCAAGATACTGACTGAGTCACCAGTGACTAGGTTACTATTAAAATAATTACATTCATATTTTAATCATACATATTTTGTTCGTACATAGTCCGGCTCCATGGCTAAATGGTTAGCGTGCTGGCCTTTGGTCACAGAGGTCCCGGGTTCGATTCCCGGCAGGGTCGGGAATTTTAACCATCATTGGTTAATTTCGCTGGCACGGGGGCTGGATGTATGTGTTGTCTTCATCATCATTTCATCTTCATCACGACGCGCAGGTCGCATACGGGAGTCAAATCGAAAGACTTGCACCTGGCGAGCCGAACATGTCCTCGGACACTCCCGGCACTAAAAACCATAACTTACGCCATTTCATTTTTGTTCGTACATATTTTGTTCATACATGAAAAATATTGAAGTAAGATTGAATTTTAATTGTCAGTAGGATGAGATTTCGTTTGAACAACACAGTAGAGGAAATCGTTGCATTTAGCTTGTGGACTCCAATGTCAGCAGGCCTTGCGGATTCTTACCACTTGTCGTGACAAGCTAAGAAGGGAGCCTTCAGCTAGTCGAGTTAGGGAGTTTTCATACTTACAATGCGTGAAGGTGATCTTTCGAAAATTAATGTCCCAAAGCCACAGAGCCAGATCATTTTCGAGAAAATATACTTTGACAAATTCCAAGTGATTTGTATCAACCAAATGTTAAGAAAGTGATAAGCGAGCTTGTGGCTCACTGTTTACCCCAGAGTCTAGTAATATAATGATTTCTGGTACAAATTCCACTGCAAACATGTTTTCTATTTCTTATTTTCCTTCTTATACTTCGTACTACGTATATTCTGGGTAAGGCGAGATGTTAGCGTTTAATTGTAGTATTGATGTCGAAAAATTCAGACATGTTCCCTTTTCTACCCAAAATGTTTCGTTTCTCTCCCCATGTTTTGGAAACATTACAAATATCATTGCCTGGAATGGAATCCGTTACCCGTATATCCTGTAAGATATACGGCTGTTTATATCACAGGTTTCTTGTTTTTTAATAGGATGAGGATAATTTTCGTGACATAAATCTGAACCACTCCTTAGTTTGCACTTTATAGATATTTCGAACCGGCGGCACCGCTGCTGAGTTTCTTACCATAAGATAAAATAACTTTGATTGAAGCTCAATAAATTAATCGCACATTGATGTGCCAGTGCGTTCGTTTCATTCTAGTGTGAACATTCACAGCCAGAACTATTGGGGAGTTAATTCTGTTTCACGCACCACCTCACATCTCTCATGCTGCAGCGCTGAAAAACACTTTACAGGAATTAGCGTGCTGATTCAATTACGTACAGAGCGCGAGCCGTGAATCTGCCCGATCAGCGAAGAGCACAATCCATATCAAATATCTGTACCCTAAAGGCAAGTGAGAATTAATAATAATATGACATGGTGGAGGCCTTTTTCTCCAAGAATCCCGGGTTTGATTCTCGGCCCGGCCAGGGATTTTAGCCACGTATCTATAATTAGAATTCGAAATTTGTGTATGTCTTAATACCACATTCTAATTTCTATGCATCATATCACATTGCCAACCACCATTGAAACAGAACACATCGCTCCACATAGGAGAAAGGCATCTGGTCGTAAAACTGCGTTAAATTTTCATGTGCATCACAGATTACATCAACGACCCGACCAGAGTCGGGGGTATAATAATAATAATAATAGTAATAATAATAATAATAATAATAATAATAATAATAATAATAATAATAATAATAATAATAACAAAGTGGACTGAAGACAGGAAAAAGAAGCATAGTGAAACAACGAAAGGATACTGGAAGAAAAGGAAAGAACAGCTAAGGAGGAAGAATTGAAGAATTAAAGAATTGCAAGGCCGGAACGCAAGAAGAAGACATAATAATAATAGTTATCATGCTGGGTTTGTTCAATGAAAAGGGCGAGTACAGAAGACGGCACGATCATGATCACACGTGGGACAGATAACTGACGCGATTCGGAAAGAAAGGTTATCTTCTGTGGTCAAATTACGCGGGAGAATCCAGCGACATTAACTAATAGGTTATATATCTACTTTCTGAACAAGAAAACAATGGTGCCTTAGACATTGGAGCATGGGGGAATAAAGCAGGCGAAGTTCCAATACTGGCGGTTGGATGGAGCCTAACGTATCTGAAGAAGCAGGATCAATGCTATGGAAATGACATACCAACTGACCTCTCTACCATAAGCGATCCGCGTCCTTCAATGTCAAGCTCATACACTACAGCACAGTTATTCAACCAGAGGGCCTGTAAGCAGCACAATGCCTCGCGATAAATAAGAAAGGTTTGGTAGAAAGGCTATAAACCAAAGAAAGGAAGATCCCGAAGAAAGTTTTGGGCCCGGTCGAAGACAATGGCGAGCACAGGAATGGGTATAACCAGGAGCTATATTCATATGTGGAGAAGACAGCGGACACTATTCGAAAAAGGAAGGTCGCTTGCTATAGTCCCCTGATACGAATGAACTGACACGGACTATTCAATCGGATCTTCGCCCAAAGCTCTTTTAATCCATTATTTACCTTAAGACTGGTCACGCCTTCCAGCCACACGTGGATACGCAGTCCATCAGAACTTTTTTCGTTGTGTTCATTTTCCTATGCATGAGTGTAAAGAAAAAAGTACCTTACCGTACCGCACTGTAGGAATGTATCTTTGTATGACGTATTTACGCACCCCTGCAGTATGATGTATTTAAAGTTAATTTTCATTTACACATTACCACTATGACATACAAGCTATTGCTTTATTACCGACAACAGTAATAGTCTACATGCTGTAATCGAACTGCACCGTTCTTTGTTTTACCCGAGACACACCACGAGGAGGTTGCTATGAAGTCCGGGTTTAAGCTCTCTCCCAGAAGCTGATTGAAGGTGTGACTGGAGGCATGTCGTACGCCCGACATCTCCTTGTTAGTTCAATTATCTATATTTTAATTACTGAATATGGCCGAATGTTATTTTGATGAACATTCAAAACATACGACTAAATAGGGTTCTACCATCAAAAGTATCTTCATGTTTATGAAGTTAAGGGCAAGAAAGGAATACAAATTTCACATTCACTGTCAGTGTCACCAAATTTGAAGAACTTTTAAGTATCTGTTCTGTGGTGTAGAAGTAACGCACTCGTCTCATACCCGGAGACCTCGTGCTCAATTCTCAGTCAGTCCAATAATTTTAATTCTGAACTGAGAACTGGAACGGGGCTCACTCAGCCTTGTGTGACAAACTGCGGAACAATAAAAAAAAATTGAAAACTGATATAATAATAATAATAATAATAATAATAATAATAATAATAATAATAATAATAATAATAATAATAATGATAATAAAAGTTGTTTAACATATATTCCTAAGAACGTAATTTCTTGTTTTATGGAGTCATTTCTTTCAGTGTAATTGTATGTTTACTTGTTAATTATTAGAATATATTGTCTACTGTTCGATATACGGGCACAGAGTTAACAGTACACTACACCTGAAAATGCCATGCTTCTCAACTAAGCCATCTGCTTCGAAGAAAATAGCAAACTTTGATCTGCACTTAGTTGAATTAGGACAAACTGTGGCAGATGGGTAGAGTCTCTGTATAAGTAAGGAAGAATATCATCATCACTATGGTTTGATTGAATTGCAGACATACGATCAATTCAGTCTTGCCTAGAGGCCGATTACATAGATGTTAGGCCCCTTAAAACAACAACAACAAACATCATCATAATCATCATCGTTATCATGATAAACAGTCTTGTCTTTCCTACTGATCCAACAAAGTTCCTGTTACACAAAAAGATCCACACCACCGTATATTTGCAATTTAGAATGTTGCTTGTGACTCTTATTTTCTATGATGTTTAAGTTAAAAAACCGTTGTAGAATCCTCCCTGTATTTTAGACAGCTGGGGTAATAGCTTCGGTTTTCCCTCTGGGGTAGGTCACTTTTACTTAATTCAATGTCAATGGTAATTAATGGTTAAAATTAAGTTGTACATTCATTATTGTACTGTACGTTTAATTGAGATACACTGTGTTGTAGCCATTCTAAAATAATTATTTTGTATACTGTGGTGATTTGATATTAACCATACGAGAAATAAATAAATAAATTTTTTGTTAAATATGCAATATAAGATCACTGAACGCCTGGTTGCAAAAGACTAGAAAACATAGTTCATTTCAAGTTCTTACTCCCAGGGTGGTAGTATAGTAACTGAAGTTGCATTAAGATGTACGAAAGCTAATATAGCGATCTCGCAGTTGAGATGAACAGAATTCCATAAGAAGAAACTGACCGAGCTCGATAGCTGTAGTCGCTTAAGTGCGGCCAGTATCCAGTAATCGGGAGATAGTGGGTTCGAGCCCCACTGTCGGCAGTCCTGAAGATGGTTTTCCGTAGTTTCCCATTTTCACACCGGGCAAATGCTCGGGCTGTACCTTAATTAAGGCCACGGCTGCTTCCTTCCCACTCCTAGGCCTTCCAATCCCATCGTCGCCATAAGACCTATCTGTGTCGGCGCGACGTAAAGCAAATAGCAAAAAAAAAGAAGAAGAAGAAACTGACGCACTGATCCTTACGTAACATTATTTTCAAACTAAGGTACGGGAACAAATAATGTGTGGACTCTCAGTATATGTTGGAGATAACAGAAAAAGTAGCGAGAAAGATTGCTGGTACAAACTGGTGGAAATGGTAAGATTTAACTCGTAATGAGAAAGTAAATGCTGTTAAGAATGAATTTGATGCTTGAAGTTGTAGGCCTATGCATGTATTAGCTTCGGTGCTGTGGTCATATGAGTTGGAGGAAGGTTGTGACGTGCCTAGAACTCGCCACTCACTTGGACGCTAATTTATGACGATTAAAAATTTAAAAAATTATATAAAATACTATTCGTGATTTCCTATCCCGATTTAGCATGAACTCGTTCTTCTATGGTGACTGGGCGCCAGTCCAGAGCAGAAGGCTCTGAGAAAAAATATGTAACTAGAAAGAGAGACTCTTCATTTTCCCAGGGGTGGGGTGACGGGACACTAATCGAAAAGTACTTTCTTCAGAGGGAACAAGGATAATTAACATGATCTGATTAAATTTATAAACAGAGCAAAAATAACAATTGACTAAAGTTAGAAATGAAATGACAGATTTGTATCAAGAATTGAAATATTACACACATTAAATATTCAAACTTAAATATTAAAACTGAAATAGATCACTCGGCGACTTGCATCATTAATTGTAGATCCTCTCAGCTGGGCTGCTTCCGTGGTTCTTGATTCCTTGCGGACCTTTTCAGTATCGTACCTCATCATGGTACCAGTCCTGCCTCATGAGTGCATCAATCACTAATTGACTGATGTCTTCTCTAACCTTATCACTCCCTGTTATGCTAATATTCATGGCTCGAATATCAGCCCTGATAAAATATAAATCCACTATGGGTTCGTTATAATGGAGAGAATCCAAGATAGGAGTTCTTCCAAGTTATGGAAATCACATTAACATAAATGCAAAATCAAACTATAATTGAATAAGACTTAACAAGTCTTTATCCAAAGTTGGTCCATTCCGGAATAGAAATAGTGACTGCAAGCAGTCGCAGAAAATTACTCAGCATGGCAAGTGCCAAGTAAAGAAATAGTTGCGAAGTGCGAAGTCACGAAATTACCAGCGATAATTCAAGATTGAGAATTCCTTTGTGATTCTGCAGTTGTGAGGCTCCGTAGAATGCGTAATTCGTACATATTATTGAGACTGACTCCCACTTGCTCGTCTGACACCTGTATCAATTATACCGTAGTTCTTCTCCCTTACCGCTTTCTTAAATCCGTAATTCATATCATCACAATTTAGTGAGGAATATTTTACTTTCCCAAACATCCACTTTGTATGTACAGTTTTATCCTATCCGGCTGTTCTCAGTTATTATCCTATCTTCAGAAAATGTCAACTTTTTTAAATGCATTACTTTCTTATTTAATTTCTCCGTATGTATGCAAGTGCTAATCCCGAAAACTGGACTCTCTTTCCTTTGAGGGAAAGTTCCAAGATGTTAAATTGTGTCACATTTTGGCCCCGAAAAGTATTGAAATATGGAGGAAAATTAAATGACAATGACGAACTTCGTTTCGGAATAATTGGTGGCTAAACGGTAAGTCATATCACAAAACAGATCGCACAACCGCTGCTCAATTTAGAGAAACAACTTTGGTCCTGTGACTTTTTGTCATATCTAGATCTCTTATACGTTAGATAGAGCTGCATATCTCGATTATAGTCAAATCTACCCAACTCAATTGTGACTGGCAGTAGAAAACTTGGCCTGTCATTATCATCACAACTCCTCAACGTGGTGTTTCTCGGATAACGCTACGAGGCACGCAATTTAATAAAGTCTTACTCACTGCGTGTAAAGTATTTTACGTAGAAACCCATACACAATGTAGAATACCGTGGCGAAGCACTGCTACATCTGCTAGCGTGTTTATAAATTTGGATCGTAATTGTTAGCCCTTGACAACAGCAACAACAAAACAACATCGATGCAACAACCACAGTGTTCATGTGTAGCGTGCAATGACGCATTTTATTCAACAGAGATATCATTAAAGCACAAAATCCATAATCCAATTTCGTGTATTTCTTTTCAAGGTAGCTACCATCAAATGTTCAGTACATTCACAAAATTACTATTTCAACGTAAACCTTTTGTTTCTACTCTTGCCTTTTCCAGTATATTTCCAGTGACATACTGGCAGTATACGACTGAAAGCAACCTCTACAACAAACAGTAATAACTGTATCTGTTACGAAAATAAGAGTGTGTTCATACTTACAGATTCCAGAATACACCAGAGACAGAATATAATATCATTTAAAGAAGTATTCCTGGCTAGACTGGGTCAAGTCCAAAATAAATGGGGAAACGGTGTTTATTTAGTCTCGTTGGGCGAATTAAGGACCTGACTAATATGAGAGGTAGTGGGCCCGGCCACGAAATCCAATTAATAGCCTGAGCTTATTATGATGCTGACCATGTGGTACTCCGATGTATGTAGGGCATCTGAGTGAGCAGCATTAGACTCGGCACATTGTCTGTTGCTTCACGAGTTTGTTTAGTATTTAACACGGTATTTAATGACACAGGATGAGAATAAATAGGAAGCATATACAATAAAGTTTATTGCTATTTGCTTTACGTCGCACGGGTACAGATAGGTTTTGTGGCGACGATGGGACAGAAAAGACCTGGGAATGGGAAGGAAGCAGCCATGGCCTTAATTAAGGTACAGCCCCAGCATTTGCCTGGCGTGAAAATAGGAAACCACGGAAAACCATCTTCAGGGCTGCCGACAGTGGGATTCGAACCCACTATCTCCCGGATGCAAACTCACAGTTGCGCGCCCCTAACCGTGAGGCCAACTCGCCCGGAAATAAAGTTTATTAAACAAGTTGTGGGATGTAAATAAAAAAGTAATCAATGATGTGTCCAGAATAGCATTATTCAGGAAGTTTTTATTATTATTGTGAAATTCCGGCTCCATGGCTAAATGGTTGGCATCCTGACATTTGGTCCGAGGGGGTATAAGGTTCGATTCCAAGCAGGCCCGGGGGATTTTAACTTTCATTAGTTAATTCTTCTGGTTCGGGGGAGATTTAACTTATAATTCTTTGATATCCTGACAGGGAATCGAACGCAGTCCTTCCACCTTTCCCACCTAGGTTAGGCAGACCCTTATAGATATACAATGTAACGGCGGTGGCAACAAATCAAATGAAAATTAACAGCCATCGAGGAACAAATCAAATCGAATAATAGTTCATCAATTAAAATTTATAATTTTACCTCGAATACAGATGAAAGCTGAGACACTTGAGGTCAGAAATAAACTGAATACTTAAATAAACATGTAGTCCTAGGAGATGCGAAAGATAAACATATTAATGAAACATACAATACCCCAAACTTACATAGCTGCAATCTATTAATTGATCCCGCGCTGCCGCTGCGTCACGAGCTCGTTGTCTTCTTCGCAAACATAGCTTGCTCATAAGCTCACAGCAAGTTTTCATTAATTAATTTATCAGAAACGCCTGAGAATTGCGCCTTACTACTTGCATGCCTTATACTCCTGGTCATGCCCTACACGTCTACCAAAGATGGATTAAATCGGTCGCCTATGCGCCATAGCCTCCCCTTGTAAGGGTGCCATCTGTTCGGTAGTTGTAAATTCATTTAACGACTTCAAATGTCATTTGGAGGACTGTAGGTGAGTGCTATGGATCCTACCTTAATATTTTGTCCCCTACCACTAGCAATAGCGTGAAGGTCTGGGGTGATATGATGTACTGTATAATCGTCGTATGACTACACAGCGGTACGCCGTACGCGGGGACCCTGTAGCCCTATATGTAACCCTTCTACAAGCCATTTTCCAGTACCATAACGCTCTCCTGGTCACAATATGGGAAAATAGCCCTGGTTATTTACTTTGCTGGAGTTAATTCTGTGTTAGTGTCATATCCACACGTTACCGACGGCTATTGACTTGCAGGAACGTCAGTGATAATTTTGTAATATATAGTGTAAATGATTTGGACTTGCACTGTCAATTTTTTTTTGTGGTGTTGAGGGAGATATTATTCCAGTATTTCTATTAAGAGAAGAAAACTAAATAAAAACAGCTGATGATTGCCAATAGGATTCGAACGAGGATTTATCGCATTGGCTAATGGTTTGAAACGTCAAACTGCCCTGGTCGGTGGGTATTTGTTCCTCACCGACCTCTTAGTGTTGTGCCACGAGGACATAGTTCTTGGAATGTTTCATTTGAGGACCAGATATATCTCACTGGTGGATGTAAATGCAAATTTCAGGGACCATTGGAATGAAATACTTCAAGCGATTAATTCACTCAAGCAGAGGTATGAGATAATCGGAGAAGATCGCGTGTGCGACGTGCGGAAGTGTTTTGAATTAAAATTAAATGACAAGAAAAAATTAGAACATACCACTCAACAACTAAAAACTAAAGGCTAAAATATGACGAAATATCCTAATTTAAAATACACCGAAAAATAACTATAAGTGCAATCAGATAATGGTCAAAATGTCCACCTCAGTAGCGTAACCGTTAGTGTTATTAGCTGCCGTACTCGGGGGCCTCTGGTTCGATTCCCGGTACTGCCAAAAAATTATGAATGGCAGGAGGGCTGGTATGTGGTTAAAATGGTACATGCAGCTCAACCCCATTGGGGGTGTGCCTGAAAACAGCTGCACCGCCTCGGGATGAGGACACGAGTTTTCCCTGATCGGAGGGTATGCTTTACAAGGACTGCACCCGGCTAGAAATAACCACACGAAATTATTATTATTATTATTATTATTATTATTATTTTGCCTAGATTACCGCTCGTTATATGATTAATTCTGGTTGGATGCTGTTATATCTCAAGAATAGTCGACCCTTGTTTCATTTTATTCCAGAATTGTGCTTCTATGGACGTGACATACAGTTGTATTAGCCTTAATCACCAGGTCTCATTAGAAGTATTTCAAAGGAACCGCTCAGTAAATGAGGTGGAAGTTTATAAGAAGCTGCACGAAATATCCTGTGTGACCTGTGGAGGGAGAGAATTACCACAATTTGATATTTCCACGTTCTTAACATTTTTCAGCGTTGCCTTGTTAGTTCATCATCATTCTAACCGCAGAGCATTTTCACTTGCACGGTGCCTGATAGACTGGATGGTTTGTTTAGGAGCAAGCCTCTGGGAGATCTTTGTGTCGAACATTTTCTCAGTTAGACACACGTGAATAATTACAATATATTGAAGCAGTTTGGAATGCCCCAATGCACAATGACACAACATTAATATTAATAATAATATAAAGCGATCTCAACAAAAAGTTATAGGAGACATTTCCTTAAGATCCTACGACTAACAAGGGGACATTCCCTAGTCGTCACCACCGATTTCGCTCAAATTTACAGAACATGCAGGGCTTGGCTAGAAATGAAAGTATCCGAAGTGGGAATTCCCGATGGCCAAGCGTATAGAAATAAAAATAAAAATAAAAATATTGACGTGGCTCTCGCACCGTATAAGCCACTTGCATTAGCGAGCACGCCCAGCAGTTGTTGGCGTAGCGGTTAAGAGCTTGGACTAGTAACTCGATGGTCGTGGGTTAGACTCCCCGTGTCGAGAATATTTTTCTCAATACGAGTCCGTATTGTAGTCCGACTCGTTAGCTGAACGGTCAGCGTACTGGCCTTCGGTTCAGAGAGTCCCGGGTTCGATTTCCGGCCGGGTCGGGAATTTTAACCATCATTGGTTAATTTCACTGGCACTGGGGCTGGGTGTATGCGTCGTCTTCATCATCATTTCATCCTCATCACGACGCGCAGGTCACCTACGGGTGTCAAATCGAAAGACCTGCACCTGGCGAGCCGAACATGTCCTCGTTATTGCCGGGAGTGTCCGAGGACAAGTTTGGTTCACCAGATGCAGGTCTTTTGATTTGACACCCGTAGGCCATCTGCGCGTCGTGATCAGGATGAAATGATAATGAAGACGACACATACACCCAGCCTCCGTGCCAGAGAAATTAACCAATTATGGTTAAAATTCCCGACCCTGCCGGGAATCGAACCCGGGACCCCTGTGAGCAGAGGCCAGCACGCTAACCATTTAGCCATGGAGCCGGACAATGCCAAACTAAAACACTACAACACAAAGGTAAAAACAGAATGCCTGTATGCCAATGAATGACTCTCCATGAACTACAATTTGGAGGAGCTAGAGATCTTAGAAAGAAACGTCCTCAGAAAAATTAAAGGTCACTGTTCATCCTCAAGGCACATGGAAACGTAGGTGCAACAAAAAAACCTTACCAGAAGGTGGAGAATATCCGAGAGACCATGAAGAGGAGGATCTGGCATTCATTACACATTTGTACAGAATGGACGTAAATAGACTTACCAAACAGATATTTGATTATCATCATCATCATCATCATCATCATCATCATCATCATCATCATCATCATCTGTTTACCCTCCAGGTTCGGCTTTTTCCCTCGGACTCAGCGAGGGATCCCACCTCTACCGCCTCAAGGGCAGTGTCCTGGAGCTTCAGACTCTTGGTCGGGGATACAACTGGGGAGAATGACCAGTACCTCGCCCAGGCGGCCTCACCTGCTATGCTGAACAGGGGCCTTGTGGAGGGATGGGAAGATTGGAAGGGATAGACAAGGAAGAGGGAAGGAAGCGGCCGTGGCCTTAAGTTAGGTACCATCCCGGCATTCGCCTGGAGGAGAAGTGGGAAACCACGGGAAACCACTTCCAGGATGGCTGAGGTGGGAATCGAACCCACCTCTACTCAGTTGACCTCCCGAGGCTGAGTGGACCCCGTTCCAGCCCTCGTACCACTTTTCAAATTTTCGTGGCAGAGCCGGGAATCGAACCCGGACCTCCGGGGGTGGCAGCTAATCACGCTAACCACTACACCACAGAGGCGGACTATTTGATTATCTCTGGAAAAATAAGACCACTACAGCATCGATTAAGGACACGCGGGAATAAAACTACAACCAAAATGTTTTTATTCCTCCCCTGAAGGGGTTACGGTGACGCCGTCTCTCAGGCCGGGAGATTTGTTACGGTGAAGGCGATGCTCGAAGAACGTGAGGAGATTGGCGACCGTGACCTATACTAGGAACTGTCCCGGCATTCACCTTAGCGCAGAAGAATGGAAAACCACGGAAAACCATTCTCATGACAGCCGAGGGTTGGGGCCAGCCGTGAGGCCTTGCCCTGTCCCGTCTCCCGAGTGCAGAGGCGTAGAGCCACGGTAGAGCCGTGGCCACCTCTCCTCTGCTGGGTTGGCCGGTCACAGTACAGGGCTGTTGGACCACGGACCAGCAGTGGCCACATATGTGCCGAGAACCACTCTGCATCTACCGACCACGAGGAAATATGTTTGTTTTCGGTACTTGTTTAACGTCGCAGTAACACATCGAGTGTTTTTGGCGGTGGAAGGGTGGGAAAGGGCTAGGATTAGGAAGGTAGCGGCTGTTGTATTAATTAAGGTACAGCCCCAGCATTTGCCTGGTGTGAAAATGGTAAACCACGGAAATCCATCTTCAGGGTTGCCGACGGTGGGATTCATACCCATTATCTCCTGAATGCAAGCTCACAGCTGCGCGAGCCTAACTGCACAGCCAACTCGCTCGGTGACGCGGAAAGATACGGAAATTTTAAACATCTCAGAGGTTCAAATGTTGGAAATAAATTTAGGAACACAGTGAAACATTTGGAAGGGTTTCAAATAGAAGGAAGAACCAATAAGACCGGAAGAGTCTGCACAGAAGAAAAATGGAAGCAAGCCAGCGAACGCATGTAGAGTAAACTACACCAGAAAAAAGGAATGATGTAGAGTAATTCTAAGTGATCAGCATGCTTGCCATCGTCTTCGCATTATACACAGCTATTGAATAACATAAAATATGAAAGAAAGGGTAGAGGTAGAAAATATTGGTCTGGAGGAGACCACTGTTCTGGATTGGTTAGGCCCATCTATTGACAATATCATAGGAAGAAAGAAACTGGTGATATTCTTAAGTTTCAGGCTGTTACGATTTTACTTTTTCTGGCAAGCATCGAGGAACGTTCTCTCCTCTCTGCTACTTCAGGTATCATAAAACATTCTTCTATCATTCCAACATCCGAACCGGATACCAAAGAGCCACCGAAATAAATTTACACATCGTCAAGCTCTTGTTAAAACTGTCGTCTTATCAACGACAATGCATTGTAAAGGCTTCCGGCGGTGAGGCGGTGAAACGAATTTTAAAATATTCATTTCTTTGCTACGTTTTACCGATTTGAATATCAATATACAGTATAACTGTTGTTTTATTAATATAATAATAATAATAATAATAATAATAATAATAATAATAATAATAATAATAATAATAATAATAATAATAATAATAATAATAATTTCAATTACGAATTTATATGCACTTATGTCAAGAAGTACGTTTATATGCATTCATGTGCACTATAAAATTTAGCCACTCGATTTCAGTTGCCATAAATCGCCTTCATTTCTTATGGACATATTATATCTTGAAACAAACAAATCATGCAAATAAATAACAATCCACTCTCTAGTTACTAACTGAGAGAATAAGATCACAGCGGTGAAGAAATCTATAGAACTGTGTGTCAAGAAACGAAAATCCAACTATAACATAAGGAAATGTTCAGCCTTATCCACTCCAATTACAAGCTCTGAATATGTTTATTTTTCATCGTTCTACGACGATTTCAGTGTGTGTCATGAATGTTGTGCCGAGTGTTTGGTCTATCCTCTTTCAGAAGACAATAGTGAAATCTTTGTTAACGAGCTCGATAGCTGCAGTCGCTTAAGTGCGGCCAGTATCCAGTAATCGGGAGATAGTGGGTTCGAGCCCCACTGTCGGCAGCCCTGAAGATGGTTTTCCGTGGTTTCCCATTTTCACACCAGGCAAATGCCGGGGCTGTACGTTAATTCAGGACACGGCCGCTTCCTTCCAATTCCTAGGCCTTTCCTACCCCATCGTCGCCATAAGACATATATGTGTCGGTGCGACGCAAAAAAAAAAAAAGAAAACTTTTTTCGAAGCCGAAAAATAGTGTGTAACGTCATTGGTGGTTCGTTGCTGCCACGTAAATGGTTATTCCATGGTCAGAGTAATCGATAAGCTACAGTTCACGTGTGATGTTGTTTAGAAACAAAACTGATTTAATCCAATAAAGCGTGTAATAATGCGTCATTTTCATTACCAGGTGACAGCGGGTGATAGATGGCTTGCTGACCCAGCGTGTGGTCGAGACTTTCAGAAAATTACTCTTCCGTGTCACTAAACATTCCCTGATGTACGGTTTTATTAATTTCAAAATTATGTATAATTTCTCTTCGCTGGCCTTCTGAGCTCAAGTTGACGCCTTCCACTTTGGCTCTGTTCGCTAATATCTGAAGGTGCTCAAATATGCCAGCCGTGTTTCGGTAGATTTACTAGCGCGTAAAAGGACACCTGCGGGACAAAATCACGCCACCTCGACTCGCCAGAAGTATACAGATGTAATTAATGAGAGGCAAAGCCGATAATAATTGCAAAATGGAGAGTTCATCAAGTATGGCTCAAGGTGATTCTTCCAAGCGCAGCTACAAAGGTAAATATTCCCGGATCTCATGATTCTTTATTGTCCAATTTCCCTTTGTCAAATCTAATTCCTTTTCGATTGAAAACGTTCCCGAGGCTAAGGAATCATTTCTTTCTCCAATAATATCTTCCTTTTCTCTACTGCATATTCTCTTTCTTGCGGGACTGGTCCTCTACCCCGTATTTTAGTCGTAGCACTGATGAACTCGTTAATTACCCAACGAATGAATGACCGAATGACTGACTGACTGATTGACTGAATGAATGAAAATCAATCAATCAATCAATCGATCAATCAATCAATCAATCAATCAATCAATCAATCAATCAATCAATCAATCAATCAATCAATCAATCAATGTAAAAGCACTGACCTTCACTCAAATGTCAGTGTATCTAAGCACCCTGCTCACAGTATTTCCAGATATATCACATATTAAGTCCATCTAGGTTACTGATAAATATACTTTAAATCCGGTTTTAAATTTACTCTTTAGTATCGTATTTCGTGACATGTGTACGTGAACAGCTCGGAACATAAATTTCTAGTCGAGCATGTCCGTGAAAGTACTTCTTTAGCGACTCACGGGAAATTACACTGTCAAACTGAGATCTTAGTTGGTATATTCAATTGCATATATGTTTTAAATTACTCTGTCGTAATTTTCAAACTTTGAAGCATATGTAATGTTTCTGAATAAGCCGCGCTCATTTTTCGTGAGTATAGTGGCTTATATCTACAATGGCATTATCAAATTAGTTTTTACACAATGTCATTCAGTGATGAGATCAGGAATGATTTGGTACTTGACACCAGAGAGAACACAGTGCGGAGGTCCTCAGGACAAAGCCAACAAAACAGGTAGTTTCAGAATATCCATCCACTGCTGGCGGAAGTTTTATTTTCTGGGCTGGAACATAGTCAGATGGTGGATTTCTCCTTATTCCAATTCATGGAAGCCTGACCGGAGCCGTCATGTTCAAGAATTTAAGAGACATCCTTACATATATCCTATTGTGTGACTGTGTCACTTTCTTCTAGCAAATAACGCTGGAAGTTTCTTCATAGTATTATGGCGGTGTTTTAGTGTCCACAGTGACATAAATTTAACTGGATAAACTGGCCTGCATAGTCCCTAGACATGAATGCTTTCGAGGGAGAATAGGAAATGCTGAATGGGGCAATACTACAACCTCGAATGCCACCTGATATTCTTCGTTAACTCGCCTATGCTTGCAGTGAGGTATACTGAGGGCTACCGAGGCTATCGGTGAAGCCCAAACCTCAAGTAAAAAAGATGGAAATCTAAAGTACATTTTACCTAATATAAGCATCTGACACATTATGCCATTTACAAAACTTGAAAAAAAAAAAAAAAAAAAAAACTCACTTATTTCTGAGAGCAAAGCTTCGGAGACAGATCTTGCAGCCCAGGCTCTCCGTCCTCCCCTCGACCCACCTCGGGTGGCTTGCTTTAATTTCACCGATAAGTGCGGTGTACTAGGCTTCGCTCCACCAGATCGCCAATACTGACAAACGTGCGTTCCTCATCGTATATACTTCTTCACCTCATACTCATAGATAACAGAGTGCTGATATTTTACTCCCTCTTACTTCTACATCCTTGTAGTTAGACACTGCAGGGCTGCTGTTATAGGAGTATTATAGTTTTCTTTTTATAGGTAGATCTGCTAAAATGAAGTGCAATCTTTCAGGTTTAGTGTTATCTTTCGTAGGTTGGATCGAACCCGTGATCAGGGGTCGGACACCACCACTGATCTCCCGAGGATGCTAATAAACCAGTTACCGATGGGTACGACGGCTGGTGATGCTGTAACATTCAAAATGTATTTAATAATGATAATAATAAAAATAATGGTGCATGGCATCTGTATAGGCGTGGTGGTGACCTAATGACTATGAATGAATGGCGAAATTCCCCAAAGCTAGGGGAATTTACAGTACGAGGTGGTTGATTCTGAGTATTGAACCGGGGCCATCAGACCAAAGGCAAGCATTTTATCTATTTAGCCACAAAGCCGGACTTTACTTTGCTAAACCTTAGGCTACCATCTCCACTGATCATGTGTTGAGTATGGACAGTGGCAGAGGCCAGGGTAGTAGCTTGTCAAGCAGCCTTGACAACACAGCAGGCTTCTCCGTTGGTCAATGGCTGCACCTCAAAACGCTTAAGGCTTGATGTTCACTAATTCAGGTACCGAAAAGGGGTAACCTAAGTCTAGTGGTAGCCCACGTCTCGATCCCAGCATACGCCACTGTATGCTTGTCATACAAGAGTTGGAAGCTTCATTACGAGAACAACTTGATTGCCAGATACAGAGCATAGCTGAAATAATCCAACAAATTATTCACGAAAGTTAAGGATATACCTCTCACTTATACTGTAAATAAAATCACTACAATGAATAACATCTAATACGTTTCCATTTGAAACATAGATACAGTAGACGCTTTTGTTTTTTGAGTCATTAATCAAGAATGGTTTCAAGATGATTACATGCCAATTACTGCGCGAACTTGAAAAATATAGGACATCAATCGAGTCAAAGCTGTGGTTTTCCAAACTGTTACTGATGTAATGATTAATTGATCCTGTGAAGAATTAACAAAGATAAAATGTTCTCCTTAACAAGTGATTCAAATTTAAGCAAGTTTTTGATGGTGGTTTATAAATAGCTATAACTTCATTTACGAAAACTACGATTATTTGCGGAATAATACTGTTTGTTACATTTACATGCAGACGAATCAATTGAGCGATTTTCTTTTGAAATATGGAATAATAACATTTCGGATTAATGAGGCATGTCATTAAATACGATAACCATTGAACTTATAACTGAAAATCAGGTTTAAGAAGAATATACTTTTAATACGAATTGGTAATTAATATAAGTTAGCTCTTTCAATTAGGGATTTATAATCGCTATTCCTAATCTGCTCAATGCTAGCACACAATTAGTACTTTTTATGTAACTTATAATGGAATTATCTGCCCCCATATATTTAATTAAAATGCAGTAAGGCGGATAGCTTACTTTTTGTAATTCGAATTGATGGTATTTCAATTTATACCAAGATATTTTAAATTCTTGAAATCCAGAATGTGTCTCTGCTGTAATTACACCGCCAGGGATGGTGATATACTGTTTCAGACTGCTAAGTACGTTACTTTATAATCTTGCAGTATATGGTGTATTATTTGAAGATACTGTATTATTAAGACCAAACCATTAAATCTCTTCACTAATGAGAACAAAGCGGGAAAGGGAACTTATATTTCCAGTACATTTCTTCATTTCACATCTAATGACCTGAAATCCCCATTAATGGCTGTATTATTGCCAAACAAGGGACCTATTCACAGAATTCATGTAATATACATTCGGAGAGTTATTTTATATGCTGCTTCATTAATTCCTCTCCACTGAATGACGTTATTCACTAACTACTTCATTTACATTCACTCACGCGACCTCTTTCTCTTTCTAGGCACTCTCCTCAAAGTTTACGGAACGAGATCTGCGCTGGGATTATGGAGTATTCTCCTACTTCTATAGCAATGAATTTTAAGTATGTTTTGTGATTTTTATGAAGCTATCTATGTTCTTAGATTTCGAAAGAAAATATCTCCTGAGATTTGAAATTAGGCTCAACTCTTCATTCTAACGGAACAAAACTATAAACGCGCAGTCTTAAATAGGACAACTGTACATTCATTTACGATATAGACTGTTATGCCTTTTAGCGTTCAGTCTGCAAGCCGCTTTGAATTATCAAAGAGCCTCCACAACCATCCATTTTATAAAACACTGCGATATCGTTTAGTTTTGCGTCTCTTACGGAAAATAAAAACATAAAAAGTCTAACCAAGTTTTCCTAGATTTGCCTCTTCAGTTCTTACTTTCCATGGTCGAATCGGTATTTCTTCCAGATAATCTATCCCCTCGTTCACTTCACATGACGCTACAATCGAACTTGCTTCATATGCAAACCTTCATTGATTTGATCCCTAACTTAATCTTTATTGCTTCATTGCTAGTATAATCCTGCCACTGTCCCTATATACCTGTACCAGCAGTCATTCTCACTAACTTCAAGTCTATTTTCCTTAACTTGTGAATAAGAAATTCTGAATCCACCCAGCCCTGACTCTTGTGCAATACAAGTTGCTCTGACGACCATGTATAGAAAATTTCGTATCAAAAGTCGTAAATAGGAGGCGCAGCATTCACTAACATTTATGTCTACTTCTTCTTAAGCCATCGTCTCCAAACGGAGGTAGACGATCCACACGGCCAGCTCCGATCTTGACGTTGCAGTCATGCCATGTGGATTTATTGGAATATATCTCAGGATCTTTAATGCAGTGGTTTCCCGTTGCCTTCTGCATCCTAACGCCGTTGAACAAACTGGTTCCTCCGCCTTTGGGAACAAACTCTTGTCCCCAGGACGATAGAGTGCCCTTACCCATACCCGCTCATCCACTCTCAAAGAGACTGTTGGCACTTGGTATGGGGGATCTCCTTATACCGGGAGATAATCGGTCCCATCATTCGTTAGCCGCCTGCTTATAAAATATTATTTTTATATGCAGTCGTTGCCTCCTCTCTACCGCGGGGAGATGAATATCAGGATTTCACTGTCATTGAAACAAGGACCAAAAGGCATTTCCCTATTTCTCTGGTACTTTAGAGAGGTTATGTCTACTGTAAAAAGGAAATATCCAACCAAATGGACCATACGTATCCTGCAATGAATGGTCGGTATAGATATTGCGGAAATTTGAATAAGATATGTTTATTTGTGATATAGAATACAAAATGGCCACTACTAGTCTAAACTGAGATGCTGTTTGCTATACGTAGAGGGGGAACTTCAAATGTCTTCAGGATATTATTTCGCGAGCTGACTTACAGAAGATTGTGATTTGTGTCTGGCCTTCGCCCATTAGTTTAAATCACTACGAGAAGTGTTTGAAGATTGGACGTTCTATAATTGATGTACAAATCCAAAGTACTTCAACTAGAGGCGGTTGGTTTTAGGTTATAGCTTTATGTTCGTAATTCAGACATAAAGAAGATAAGTAAGACATTCACTAAACATCAAGTTATCACAAACTTATCTCATTAACACCGTGTTTAGCATTTCACGCTGTGGAAATAAAATTCTTATAAGTGGTCTTAGGAAAGACCTCAAGATGAAAGATATGGAAACTTCCAAAAGCTTTAATCTGTTAGTCATTTTCTGTCGTTGACCATCAGAGAGCATCGTCAAGACGTTCGAAAGTAATCCTGTCGTTGCCCAGTGGATGTATCTGCTCTCTGTATGTGTGTGTGTGTACGTGTTTGTGTGTGTCTTTCGAGAGTTGGTCAACCTTGGAAAATGTACTCGTCCAGAGAACAGGGGATTTTCACGCCTTCCACTTTAAAATTACTATAATTTAATCTGTGCATACTGTAGGGGGAATTTGGTGTTTTTAAGCTTAATCTATACACAGGAAATTTCCATTCTTATCTGCATTTGTAAGCTGAGAAATACTGTGTATTATTTTCATCCAGAGGAGCTGTACATTCATAGTCATATATAACCTATATAGTCCATTCATGGAATCATTAATAATAACAGAAATTGCACAATTGAACTGCACAAGAAGGAGTGTGGAAAAAATGAGGTCTCCTGAATTATACCTGCATTCTGAGAAAATATTAGACACTATTAGATAAAGACGACTGAAATTTTAAGGCTATATTCAAAGAATGGACTATGAAAGACTTACTACAAAAATATTTAGTCATGCCTCCTGACTAAAATTCAAGAGTAATTGGACATTCGAAACTGAAGAAGACCTTCAAAAATCAGCATAACAGGTTAAATTATATGTGACAGGCCTAGCTTTAGAATGTTGGTGAACAAACATATTTTTTACGAAAAACTCAAGATTACAATCATCACTGCATGGATAGAAGAACGGAAGAGAAACACAGCGAGAGAATGAAGAAATTATGAGAAGACAAGAAAGCAAATTCATCTGCTAATTAAGTTCAATCGCAATAATAATAATAATAATAATAATAATAATAATAATAATAATAATAATAATAATAATAATAATAATAATAATAATAATGTTATTACTGCCATTATCACTTTAAGCAACCACTACAGAACAATGTGAGGAAAGCAACGGAAAACTACCTCACTCCCCATTTCCCTAGTACGCCTCTTCAGTGATGCCTAGGCCATCTATGACAGCTGATGGCAGAGCTGTTGAGGATCCCACCAGCGGCATGGCTGACGGACTGAACATACATACAGAGAACAATACATTTCAAAATATCCTGCGAAGTTCTGTATGACTTGAAAGGTAAGTTATGTACAGTATTTCGAATGTGAATCAGCATGGATTCTGACTACTATTCTGAGCCTGAATTTTACACGTTTTTCACACAACGCCTCAACGAATACAGTATCAGCTTTTATCCTGGTATATAAAACCCAAAGCCTTAACATTAAGTACAATTTATAATAAGCACATTGTAAGTTCCACAAACATACACGGACACAGTGAAGTTGATCTTCGAACATCGGCTCTAAACATTACTGAATTTAAAGCAAAATATGGCGAAAAACATGTTGCATGAATCACTTCTCATCTACAAATATTCGAATCGCTTTAGCAGATTGGATTAAAAATAATTTTGTTATTAACGAATTTCATTTGAATTTTATATTTAGCGGTAGGTCTATTTTAAGGCCATATTGAAAGTATGGACTATGAAAGACTTACTGCAAAAATATTTAATCATGCCTCCTGACTAAAATTCAAGAATAATTGGACATTCGAAACTGAAGAAGACCTTCAAAAAACAGCATAACAGGTGAAATTATATGTGACAGGCCTAGCTTTAGAACGTTGATGAACAAACATAATTTTTACGTAAAACTCAAGATGTCGATCATCACTGCATGCATAGAAGAACGGAAGAAAAACACAGCAATGCACACTAGTACTGTAATTCCAATAACCTGGTAATCACCCCTTGTGCGTGGAACATAATGTACGTATATGACAGCCACTGCCTGTCGAAAGAGGTGAATAAATGGATAACTTCTAGAGGCTTCCAGTTTCGCAAAGTGCGAGTCAGTGACCACGGTGCGTTTAGCTGAGTCCTTCACTGACTCGTGCTAGGTTTCTCAATATCATCTTTTCTATCTAACCTTTTCGGATCAAGCGGGGCTGAGTGGCTCAGACAGTAGATGCGCTGGCCTTCTGAGCAAGATTGGTTCAATCCTGGCTCAGTTTGTTGGTTTGAAGGTGTTGAAATAACTCAGCCTTGTATCAGTACACTTAATGGTACGTAAAACAATGCCTGTAGGACAAAATTCCGGCACCTCATCGCCTTCGAAAACTTTAAATCTAGCTAGTGGAATTTAAAAATATTATTATTATCATCATCATCATCTCCTGCTCAACTTTAGGTCTTCTTCAAACCTTGGCATTAGTTTCAAGAGCCCTGAAGTGTCTTTCATTTTCATGTCCTACCTGGCCTTTCCTTTTTTTCCTTGCCGATGCCCTCAATCTTTGAAGAGTTGGAGCCCTCTCATTTTCGCCTCTGATTAGTGTTAAGATGAGATTGTTGTCTACTTTCACTTCCTCTTCAACAATAACCAGCACCACAACCAATCCCATCATCAATAAAGTAAGCTAAGAAGGCAGTATTGTTTATTTCTCAAATATGAATGTGCACATCTCTTCCTCAGTGATTTCTAAATGCTGGTAATGTAAATTTTCATAATCATTCAGAGCAAAGTATTCATAAAACGATAACATTTCATTGGTCTTGCAATGTCTCTAGAGTATTGCACCCATAAGCGAATTTACCTAATTAATTTACAAATTAAAAGTTGAATATTTCGCATATGGGATACTACAGGAGGCTGGGAGTCCAGCAGTCACAAAGGAACTTTCTGGCGCCAGTGTGACGGCGAGTAAAATCCACAAAACTCTCCTTAGAGCACGACCAACTTGTAAACCACCCTGAGTACTCCTTCCAATAAATTTTATGACACCGCCTAGGAGTGGCGACTTTCTGTTGGTTCTCACGAGAAAATCACGCGTTGAGGCCTGACCTACTTAGCTAGGACAAAAGGGACAACGACAATACCCGCCAATCCTTGGGAGGAAATGGAAGCATCCACGCTACGAAGAGCGCGAAAGTCTCAGCCAATCACAAAATTCTAAATTTGAATGAACTGTCACAGCGGGAATCTACAGGCAGTATTTCGCTATCTGAAGCCCGGTGTGGTGGTGAAAAAACAGTGTCCTGATTTCGTTATAATATTTGAAAAATTATCAGTGCGAATCTGTGGTTAATTAGTGCCTAATTAATAAAATTTAACTTCACACGGAGGAGTAAGTGTGCCCAGAAGAATGAACTGTCATGGCAGGATGGAGCCATTCACCGGAAGAAAATAACACCAGTGACGCGTGCCGTCGTGTGGATTATCCTGTGATCATTTCCCACGACGCAATATTACATGTAAGTCAGACCGAAATTAGGGAGTTTTGTACATAAATTTTGAAAACCTTAACCTACGGATGTACGATAAAGTGCTCCCGAGGGCTAGATCATTACGCCACATCCCTTCCTCGGAACTATTTTCTAGGTGGGGGGAGAACTCTTTACAAAACCCAGCGACCAGGAGGTTGAATTCTCAGTGTGTTTCTAGAATTCTCAGTGTTTCTTGAATTCTCAGTGATTCTTCAGAATTCTCAGTGAAACTTCAGTTTGACAGTGCGAATCAGAGCGACAGTGTGACAGAGAGTGACCGCTAATTTAGTTAGTCAGCTTTACTTTGGCTGGTAAGAAAGTGATTAGAGACACTTGTAGGCATTTTGAGAAGGCCTTGTATTATTTCACTTGGGAGAGTAACATTTCAGAAATGAACACTTTAACAAACTTTTGCTATTTATGCAGAAACAACAGACAAGAGCTACTCTTTCAACACTTGGCTTAAATAAACTCACATTACGAGTCGAGAGGAACAAGTCCATGTTTTCAGCATAATTACATAAAACCTCTCTAACCCACGGGTAGTTTCACATTTGTTATAAGCATAAATTTCTCCACAACATTGGAACTGTATTTAGCTTGTTTTTACCATTTAATAAACTGTTTGGCAAGCGAGATGTTTACGGGGAGAAACTTGTAAAGGCAGACGGGGAGGAGAATGACTTTTCTTTAATGAAGGCCGCAGTGGTAGACCTTGAACAAACAGTTATGTCCCGTTGGGGTTAATGTTCGATAAGCTGTGTGTGTAAACAAAAGCTGAGAGACCGGTGTGTAGACCAACAGGTGATTTCCAGGCAGGTAGCGAGACGACCGTCTAACTTCACGACAGGAGTCTGCAGTGGCATCGTCTAACCTTCACTGGAGTGCGAGAAATGCGAGTGTTTTATGTCAACGTAAGCGTGTGTTACGGCATGGCAAACATGTGTCAAATTTGCGTGTGTAAAAATTTGGAATACCACATCAGCTTGAAGATGGAATTCTAAATTCACCATGACCGAGGCCGGAGGGTGAGACAGCATGCCTCCATCACACAGGTATGAGCATCAATAAATAATGTAAATAAATATGTAGGACCGTGACTAATCGATGATCAATGTAGTTTAGAGTATTAGGTAGGATTGTAAATAGTTCACATTTTTTAAATAATTATAATAATAATCATAATTATAACTATAATAATAATAACTATAATAATAATAATAATAATAATAATAATAATAATAATAATAATAATAATAATAATAATAATAATAATAATAATAATGCTGCACTTTCAGATAGGGTTAGGTGTGCACTTCGTTTAGGTAGATGTTGTTTGCGTGTTCTGTAGTATGTCACTTTGACAGTTTAGGAAGCTATGATATTTGATCTATGAGTGTAATGCCGATTTATAATTAATTATAATATTCATCATGTTATTATATCGTTGGATTTGAGTCATATTTGTTGGAGTTTTGATCTTGTAAACGCCGCCTCGATGATTTTAATGTTTATTTTTGCTATTTTGCGCTTACAGCTTGTTTTATGTTGTGTATTTTGCGACGATTTTTGGTAGACGCGAGTATTTACTTCCGTGTATTTGCGGTTACACATCTTTCAACATCTGTGTTTTGAGAGGCAATCTCGCCACTTTTTTTTTTATAGAAACAGTGAGTGCTAGGAAGCCATTGATGAGTCAGCTCTGATATTTTGTGATATGTGAAGCAGAGAATGATCAAGAGATCGAGCTAGATGATTAATATCCCTGATGATCTACGTTGATAATGGAAATATGATATTTGGACCATGTCATGAACTGTCGTAAGAAGTCGTAATACGCACGACAGATATTTTGCCCGTCGGATACGAGCGAGGCCGTGTTGTGAGAATAATGAATAATAAAGACGTCGAGAATTAATGAGCAAAGAGAATTGTGAAATGAATAATTTAACCAAGAGTGTTAAATGCGTTACAACATGGGTTATGATTGTAGGCAGAGGCCCGTATTTGTTTAAATAATTCCAGGGAAAGTAGATGCTCGGCAAATATGCTAGCCATTGTACAATGTGAGCAGAGCGACGAGTCAATGTTTTTTTTTAATAATCTTGTAGAGTCATGGATGACATGAAATAACAGTAATTATTGTCCACAAAGGTTAAATAGTATCATGTCCAGACATTTATCGTCTGAGGTTAGAGATTGCCGTCAAATTCACAATATTTATATTTTTGCTACTCGCAGCGGGGTATATTTTTCTGGAGACTCCGATTTTATTTTGCGCATTCCATCCTTATTAATTTCCAGTAGGCCGCGATGGTGGGATCTAGTTTTGCTTATTTTATTTCTTTCTGAGTGTACTTTATTACCGTTTATTTGTAGGACGTAAGCGTATGTGAATTATTTATATTTGATTTGATGTAAATAGATAGGTGTAGATAGGCTAGTTTTGTTTTCTGTATTTTCTTTGTCGGAGCAGTGTTTCTCCATTTAACAGATTTAATGATGTAAATAAGATTTCAGATGTTAGGTTAATGGATCGTCGATTAGGTCACAGTCGAAACGATAGTAGTGGTATGCTCATACCAGGCATTTAAGTAATTACCAAATTTTTTTAAAAATCCACTACATTTTATTTAGAAATGAAGCGATCTTTAATAAACCAATTGTATGAAACTGCCGCAATGAATGAGATAAACTAGATGGCATCTGCCTCCATCTAGTGGTGGTACCACAAATAATGAGTTGATAATGAAATGCAGTTAGCGGCAAATTCAATAGAAATTTTAATGTACAAGGATCGCTGTCATTTGAAATGTTAACATCAGGCACTTGGCCTAATCTTTTGGATTATTTTAAGCAGTCCAGTCTATCACAGGTATGCAGGTGAAGTTTAAAAATTAGATGAGTGGTTGTAACACTCAGATTGATGTTTCAATAATTTATTTGTTTAATTATGAGGTGTTTGAATAAGACAATGGTTATGTAGGAAATGAAGGGTGATGTTCATGGTTGTTTTCTTCAAATTATTCCTTATGTGATACACTTGGTTAGTGCAGTCCATGATTATTTTAAAGTGGGGTGTTTTCCCAAATGAGCCACATGTGATAAATATTTGATAACTCCTATGAGTCAGTGGATTGATGACGTAACTAATTATTTTATTATGATTCAACTATTTTAATTTATTTTGAGAGATATTTTCGACGTAATGTAATTCTGTATTTCAAGAAGGTGGTCTTTCTGACCAGAGTTTTAACTGATTCACGTTATTAACATGAAGACAGTGACAACATAGTCTGGAATATATTTTAATTAATGTGATTGACCTTCAGTCAGTTTATTAGGCAGATAATGGTGTTAGTGTAAGGCAGATCTTCAATCTTTAATTTTCTTAGCCTCATTTATTTCATTTGTTTACATTTTTCACCAGTCTAGTTCACTTACATTTTTTTTTGGCACTCTGCATTTTTTCAATAAATCAGTCTTTTATTTGAATTTTAATTCAGTCTTTGGGTACCGTCATTTTTAGTTAGTTTACCCCTCTTTTCATTTCCTCACTCCTTGATTGACGGGTGGCCTCTCTTCGGGGATAGCGGACGGTCACGACTGAGGAAGAAGAGTCTACATGCAGCGGTGAGTATGATTTACATGTCATTTATTACAGGAGCAGCCGGCGCACAGAAGAAGGAAGAGTTCACCGCAGTTGTTGCCTTGAAAAGGGCACAGTATGATATATGTTTCGAAAGCCAATTTTGCTGAAAGGACTTTTGCAACACTCGTTACGAATATAATTTGGTTACACGTTTAAATGAATAGTCATAAGTAAACATGAGGGTGGTTTCTTATATGTCTTCCCATTTAATATTAAAATATGTGTCATACTTAGTTCATGCTATAATCATAAGCAGTGAGAGAGTTTCAAAGAGCAACCATTTTTTTCTTTTACAATATGCTTTATGTCACTGGGAAGGGCCTAGGGGTGAGAACAAAGCGGCCGTGGCCTTAGATAGTAGGGTTCAAACCCACTCTCTCCCGGTTGCAAGCTGACAGCTGCGCGCCCCTAACCGCACGGCCAGCTCGTCTGGTCATTTTCTTGTTAAGCTGTACAACATTTGAATAAACATCAATGGATAACTTCACGTTCTCCTGTGAATTTTTGTAGTCTTTGTCTGACTATTCGAGGTATATTCTTTCAGTTGATGTTATAGGTATATTCAGTATTCATTGCATTCAAATTATTCTGGTAGAGCCTCTACACAGGTTTGGCAGAGTCATTAGAGCAGCGCTCACTGCTAGCCACTCACAGGACTGTCGGGTGGTGGAGGGAGACAATTACTTACAGAATACAGAGAATAGAGTCTGACTTCATTCAGCCAATAATTGAAATGAGTACAAAGTTAGTGGTTACCGTTGAAAAAGGAGGTCAGGCATCGAACCAGCTCCTACACTACGGTTCTAGGATAGGATCAAGACAATCGAAACGCCATCTTCTAACGGGCCTGTGGCATTCTGTGAAGTACGAGTAATTTAAATCACAATACTGTATTTGAATTTTATTGTCAAGTGTCATATGTTCAAGCTTCACAGAACATCTAAGGCAGGGCCTCTCAAACGCCCAAAATCTCACGCGTACAAACTGAGGCGCAGAGTTCCTGTGCACAGTGCATCGGTCCCACTCGACTCAGCTCGGACCAACGCTTCGTCTCTGGGCTACTCGGCCAAGCTCGGCTCAACTCGGCTCGGATTTGCAGCGCTACGGAGCAAGTGAGGAAGAGGAAGACAGCCGGAGCGAGCCAGATAGGCGTTGGGAAAGAGAGAGACAACGCTATTGCTCCGAATCGAAGAGTGGGGGGTCTGCACTTTGGTCAACCAAGCGAAGTCGTCTTTTGCACCGTGCGCACCCTGAGAGGCCCTGATCTAAGGGATTACTGATCATGTACAGCCCCAGGAACTTCAGACCGTCAGTAAGTTTAGGATTCCCGTTACATTAAAACCTCTCGTTAACGCAAAATAGTCTGCAAAAATTAGTGATGAAGATCGTATTCAGCATTTACTTATGCGACGGTGCTTGTATGAGAATTTAAATTCAATCAATACTGATCTGCATTTAGGGCAGTCGCCCAGGTGGCAGATTCCCTATCTGTTGCTTTCCTAGCCTTTTCCGAAATGATTTCAAAGAAATTGGAAATTTATTGAACAACTCCCCTTCCTATAAATGAATATTTGCCCCAGTTTGTCCTCTTGAATTCCAACTTTATCTTCATATCGTGATCTTTCCTACCTTTATAAATGCCATTCAAACCTATTCGTCTACTAATGTCATTCCACGCCATCTCTCCGCTGACAGCTCGGAACATACCACTTAGTCGAGCAGCTCTTCTTCTTTCTCTCAATTCTTCCCAACCCAAACATTGCAACATTTTTGTAACGCTACTCTTTTGTCGGAAATCATCCAGAACAAATCGAGCTGCTTTTCTTTGTATTTTTTCCAGTTCTTGAATCAGGTAATCCTGGTGAGGGTCCCATACACTGGAACCATACTCTAGTTGGGGTCTTACCAGAGACTTATATGCACTCTCCTTTACATCCTTACTACAACCCCTAAACACCCTCATAACCATGTGTAGAGATCGGTACCCTTTATTTACAATCCCATTTATGTGATTACCCCAGTGAAGATCTTTCCTTATATTAACACCTAGATACTTACAATGATCCCCAAAAGGAACTTTCACCCCATCAACGCAGTAATTAAAACTGAGAGGACTTTTCCTATTTGTGAAACTCACAACCTGACTTTTAGCCCCGTTTATCAACATACCATTGCCTGCTGTCCATCTCACAACATTTTCGAGGTCACGTTGCAGTTGCTCACAATCTTGTAACTTATTTATCACTCTATAGAGAATAACATCATCCGCAAAAAGCCTTACCTCCGATTCCACTCCTTTACTCATATCATTTATATATATACGAAAACATAAAGGTCCGATAACACTGCCCTGAGGAACTCCCCCCTCAACTATTACAGGGTCAGACAAAGCTTCACCTACTCTAACTCTCTGAGACCTATTTTCTAGAAATATAGCAACCCATTCAGTCACTCTTTTGTCTAGTCGAATTGCACTCATTTTTGCCAGTAGTCTCCCATGATCCACCCTATCAAATGCTTTACACATGTCAATCGCGATACAGTCCATTTGACCTCCAGAATCCAAGATATCTGCTATATCTTGCTGGAATCCTACAAGTTGAGCTTCAGTGGAATAACCTTTCCTAAAACCGAATTGCCTTCTATCGAACCAGTTATTAATTTCACAAACATGTCTAATATAATCAGAAATAATGCCTTCCCAAAGCTTACATACAATGCATGTCAAACTTACTGGCCTGTAATTTTCAGCTTGATGTCTATCACCCTTTCCTTTATACACAGGGGCTACTATAGCAACTCTCCATTCATCTGGTATAGCTCCTTCGACCAAACAATAATCAAATAAGTACTTCAGATATGGTACTACATTCCAACCCATTGTCTTTAGTATATCCCCAGAAATCTGATCAAATCCAGCCGCTTTTCTAGTTTTCAAATTTTGTATCTTATTGTAAATGTCATTGTTATCATATGTAAATTTTATTACTTCTTTGGCCTTAGTCTCTTCCTCTATCTCGACATTATCCTTGTAACCAACAATCTTTACATACTGCTGACTGAATACTTCTGCCTTTTGAAGATCCTCACATACACACTCCCCTTGTTCATTAATTATTCCTGGAATGTCCTCCTTGGAACCTGTTTCTGCCTTAAAATACCTATACATACCCTTCCATTTTTCACTAAAATTTGTATGACTGCCAATTATGCTTGCCATCATGTTATCCTTAGCTGCCTTCTTTGCTAGATGCAATTTTCTAGTAAGTTCCTTCAATTTCTCCTTACTTCCACAGCCATTTCTAACTCTATTTCTTTCCAGTCTGCACCTCCTTCTTAGTCTCTTTATTTCTCTATTGTAATAAGGTGGGTCTTTACCATTCCTTACCACCCTTAAAGGTACAAACCTGTTTTCGCATTCCTCAACAATTTCTTTAAACCCATCCCAGGGTCTGTTAACATTTTTATTTACCGTTTTCCACCGATCATAGTTACTTTTTAGAAACTGCCTCATACCTGCTTTATCAGCCAAATGGTGCTGCCTAACAGTCCTACTTTTAAGACCTTCCTTTCTATCGCATTTATTTTTAACTACCACAAAAACAGCTTCATGATCACTAATACCATCTATTACTTCAGTTTTCCTATAGAGCTCATCTGGTTTTATCATCACCACATCCAGGATATTTTTCCCTCTGGTTGGTTCCATCACTTTCTGAATCAGCTGTCCTTCCCATATTAACTTATTTGCCATTTGTTGGTCATGCTTCCTGTCGTTCGCATGTTGTATGTTTGAAGGCCCTAACGCAGCTATACAAAATCAATCAGAGAATATCTAACTGCATGATATTTATGCCTTACGTCATCAAGTGCAATATTATATAGTAATACAAGTACGCAAAAGACCCTATTGCAAAACGTATGAAAGATTTACGATTGTCGTCTCCACAAGTGTATTACGTATTACCTTTTCTACGAAAGAGACCTGGTTTAAGAGATCAAAGAAAATTTTAAACAAGCCAGAATGAGAGTATTCATATCATATTTCGGATGCAGCCTTCTGGAAAGGTATATAAGGGATAAATACTCATTTCAAGAAGGCGGTGATCTCTGAATAGGGCTCGCTGTCGTGGTTGCGGTGCACGCGGGCGATACATTCACACACGTGCGCGGTCACATACACGTACGTTGCATGTCCACAATTTTTTCGGCTGGGTGGCCCTCTACTCATCGGCTACTCAGTCGGCCCAAGAACAATCTAACGGCAGGCGCCTAGTTGGCTGTCGCCTCCCCAATTCACCATGAATACCAGTCTCATCATTGGCGTGGACACTGCTATCGCAGGAAATCAGCTTATCGACGCACTTCGAGAGTCCGGCGCCCCAGGCCTTGATGCTCCGCGGCTCCTGGATCGCACCACTAATGGAATGTCCACGTAGGTCTTGGCCTACTTCAGAGCTCCAGCCGACGCGACAGCCTTACAAACCAGCGGTGCCAACATCAACGGACGACTTCATAAAGTGGTACATCCTCCAACAACTGCGCTCTCACCCGCGCACTGTTCCCAGCATTAATCCATATCCACCTCGCACATCTCAGCAGTCCCCACCACCCCCCACCTCCTTTTCGTCCACGGTAACCACTACCAGTCCTACTAGTTTCATCATTTCTGCCCATACCACCACTCCCACTATTACCTTCACAACTTTGACCCACACTTCCTTATGTACTTCCACTTTTACTACCACGTCTAGCCACTTTTCTCCCATTATGTCAGTGCCCATCACTACCACTTCCCTAACTGACATTCCTCCCAGTTCCCAGCAACCCCTCAACAATCACGTCGAGGTCAATACCGCTGCACAGTCTGCCTCTGCTGGGACAACGGCCGCTGCAAAGCCAGCTCCTCAGCTTCCATCTCCTAGCTGTGTTGTACGAGGCGTTAACCCTACCATCACGGAACAGGACATCCTCGGCGAACTCCACATGGCAGGCGTCCCGGCACTACGAGTGTTCCGTATATACAACCATTCTGGCCCAACGTTCATGGTACGCCTCCAACTCCCGTCAGATGAAGACGTCCATCAACTGATCACCTCTGGAGTCCGCATCCGTCGTCGGCACCACCGCGTGGAACATTCTCGCTCCCCACCCCGTACTGTGTGCTCCCCACCCATCAATTCTCCTCGTCGCCCTCGACCGGCCCCGCCACCTACCCCGCCCACGCAACCGGTTTACCTACCTGGTCCCCAACCCGCACCTTTTCCGCCATCCCTCCCAATACTAGACCTTCCCCGCCTTCTCGCTACTTCCATTACCAACATCAGAACCACCCTCTTCTATCTTATGTTGCAACACTTCCCTTATCCTTCTTACTCCAACTTCTCACCGAACCCGCAACCTGCCCCAGCACAATGTCTGTAACACTGTACTTTTCAATAATAATCATACTACTCATGTTTCGTTTTCACGATGCTCCTGGTTGCGGTACTGCTCCTCTGGTCCACCACCGACGATCTGGCGCCACAAGCGCCCTCAATAAGTGTTGTACCGAGTGCAGAAAAGTGTAATTCACGCGTGTTTCTTTCCAGTAGGCCTAGGTACTAAACAATCCATCAGCATATAAGTTCAGTAAATCCGAAAAACGTGTAGCCTGACGCAAGGGGAAATTACTGTATGTAATGACCGATGATAACACTATTCGGAAGTACCTTAATATACAAGAAATCCATGCTAAAGAGTTGGAAATACGTACATGCCCCGCGGCATTTTTTAAAAGCCTTAAACTTGTGCTTCTACTGTCCTATACTGTCCAAGTCATTTAACCGTGGAAGGAGCAAAAGTCTTCCAATTTCTTTATATTGCTTAAAATTCTCAATGATAAAAGACAAGGCTTAATCCGTTTAACCTCCAGGTTTGGTTTTTTTCTCGGACTCAGCGAGGGATCTTACCTCTACCACCTCAAGGGCAGTGTCCTGGAGCGTGAGACTTTAGGTTGGGGGATACACCTGCCAAGGATGACCAGTACCTCGTCCAGGCGGCCTCACCTGCTATACTGAATACAGGGTCCTTGTGGGAGATGCGAATATTGGATAGGATAGCCAAAGAAGAGGGAAGGAAGTGGCCCTGGCGTTAAGTTAGGTACCATCTTGGCATTTTCCTGTAGGAGTAGTGGGAATCGAAACCCCCTCTACTAAGTTGACCTCCCGAGGCTGAGTGGATCCCGTTCCAGCCCTCGTAACTCTTTTCAAATTTCGTGGCAGAGGCGGGAATCGAACCCGGGCCTCCCGGACTGGCAGCTAATCGCACTAACCACTCCCCTCACAGAGGTGGCATAAAAGGCAATTAATTAACGAAATCAATATGATGAGTGTTATTCATCAATCTGTGGTCAGATTTGTGACTTGTGGGGGTAGGTTATTAATGGAGCCGTTAATCAACTTTCACAAATCTCACGAAAGGTATATGGCTTCAATAGATTCATGGGCATTTTTATGTTATGCGATCATGACAACATGGAAGCGTTTAAAATATGTGAAAAATTTTTGTAGAGAAAACGTAGCTAGGTTGTAGAAGGCACTGCGTCCGAGTAACATGTCCGAAAGACAATAGTGTGAAATAAATACCAATTTGCTCCCAAAGGAATGGTTGCACTTTTAAAGCAAGTACATCGCTAACATTTTCTAATTTAACGTTTCTGTGCTGGCGGATGAAAGCTGTGTATTTCTATTAAGTAGAAAGAAGTTAGTATTGATATCAACGTTGCAACTAACCCCACGGTAAAAGCGGACATACTGGTTTACGAGCCTGTTTAGTATCAATTATTGTGTCAGTAGAATTCCTGTCACGTTAAAGAACCCTTGCGGGACTAAATTCCGGCACCTTGGCGTCTCTGAAAAATGTACAAGGAGTTAGCGGGACGTAAAACAAATGAAATTAATATCATTTCTTATTATTATTCTACCGCTTTCCCCCACCTGTGGGGTCGCGGGTGCGAACTGCATAGCACATGTGGATATTACACTGTTTTACGGTCGGATGCTCTTCCTGACGCCAATCCTATATAAAGGGATGTAATCACTATTGCGTGTTTCTGTGATGGGTGGTAGTGTGGTGTGTTGTCTCCATATGAAAAGGAGAGTGTTGGGACATACACAAATACCCAGTCCCCGAGCCAGAAGAACTAATCAGAAGCGATTACAATCCCCGACCCGGTCGGGAATCGAACCCGGGACCATCTGAACTGAAGGGAAATACTCTAGCTATTCAGCCAATGAGTCAGACAATTATTTTAAGTCATTTATTAATACAATAATAGAATGTCAATACCTTTAATAGGTTTGGAGATGTTTGAGAAGGATGTTCTTATTGACTAAAGCTGTATAACGTTCTTTCTGCTCTTCATTGAGGAGCCTATCCTAGTGGAAACAATTAGTAAACTTCAACACCTAATGAGGTTGAACTCCTCCTCTTCTTTATTTTACCCTTCAGTAATTGGGTGTCTTCGGATTCCGAAACGAATGGACTTTCGTGAAATTCAGACTTTCCTTTCCTTGGGTCTGCAAACCAGGCATTGCTGTATGATGGTTGGCTGGTAAACCAGCAGTTTCTCTTTCAGAACTCTTGCAGATATAAATGAGGATCAGACAGAACTTTTCATTATTTTGTCATATGAGCGTAACAAATTTCGTATAAAAAGTGTACTGCTGGCTGCATTTTTTCCTTCAAGAATATTTGCAGTGAAATTCCTTTAAATTTTTGCCGCAGTAATCAGTATTCAACTTAATTAACGCCAGACGTTTTTAATCCTTTACAGTCCACATCGTCCTACAAGTTATCACTCAAGATCTTTCTTTCTATATTCGAATCGGAAGTACAATAGAATAATCCAAACCAAACAAAACCACATGGCACTACAGCACTTGAAGGGCCTTGGCGTACCAAGCGACCGCTGCTCAGCCCGAAGGCCTGCAGATTACGAGGTGTCGTGTGGTCAGCACGACGAATCCTCTCGGCCGTTATTCTTGGCTTTCTAGACCGGGGACGCTATCTCACCTTCAGATATCTCCTCAATTCTAAGCACGTAGGCTGAGTGGACCTCGAACCAGTTCTCAGGTCCAGGTAAAAATCCCTGACCTGGCCGTGAATCGAACCCGGGGCCCCCGGGCGAGAGGCAGGCACTCTATCCCTACACCACGGAGCCGGCACAATAGAATAATACTACATTTAAAAGAAACAAAATATATACTCAGATATATACAAATAAAAGGTCTTCAACAATATATGCCACACAGATGTCACACCGATTTGGCCCAAAATTTGGCCACTTCAAGGGCATTTGGATTGGCCAGCACCAAGTCTTCCATTGTGCAGTTTGATGGACACAGGGGACAGCATAGCAGGTGTTCGGTTGTCTGAAGTTCACCACAGACACAAAAGGCCGTATCGATGGGGAAGTTCCATTTTTGTAGATTCGCTCTGGTTCTACCCACTCCAGATCTAAGTATATTTAAGGACCTCCATGCCAACCTGTCCTCAGTGTGACCGGGAGGCAACACTTCCCGTGGTTCCATCCATTTCAAGAGGCCAGGGGTCTTTTGTTTCCATTTGGTAATCCTGACTTTGTCCGATGATCCTTCCAGGTGTTCTGAAGATGTTAAAAAGGCTTTCCTGGACTTCAGTCTTCGTTGGGCAGGTTGGTATCCAAAGAGTGGATGTGAAGGCATTAAATTTGTTTAAAGCCTTTCGTTATTAGCAGCATATTCTCTCCTGACATCACAAGGAACAATACTGGCAAGGTGATTGATTTTGTCGAGAGGAGTTGGCTTCATGACACCAGTAATTATTCTACAGCTTTCATTGAGTGCCACATCAAACTGTTTTCCGTGGGCAGATTTGTACCACGCTGGACGGGCATATTCACAATCGTAGTAACATAAGGCTAGTGCAGTAGTTCTAACAGTTTGTGGGTGTGTGCCCCAAGTAGATCCAACACGTTTTCTAAGTAGTGTTTTCCTGGAAGAGATTTTTTGTATTACATTCATACAGTGATAAGCCACAGTTACGTAATGGGCGAGTATTGTTAACATGGTATGATTTTCTACATTGTTACACAAATCGGACTGTGAAGTTAATGAAACACTCAGCTGTTAAAGATTTGAACTAATTTATTTTATAATTGTGGTGATGTGAGACGAATAAAGTACAAATTAAAATATTGAAAAATAAGTTATACTGAGTGAGAAACGGTCATCTCCTATTATCAAGTTTGCGGGTTCAAATCCTGCCCCAGTACATTGGCGTTTAACAGCGCTCATATACGAGAGACATAGCTCACGAGGTTTACATGATTCCATGATTCATGACAAACTGTGGCTTTATGGCGTCTTTCAAATATCAATGCAAGTTGAAAGGACGGCAAGCACGTTATTATTACAAATTCGCTGATGAAATCTTAATGATATAAAATATATTACTCTTGTGAAGTTACAAGAGTATTTCTACTCGTCTGATCAGGATGAAGCATTTACGCGATCACGTCCTTCCCTAAACTCTTTTATTATCGCTTATAGTGATAAGACGAGACGATCCTAAACAAATTCCAATAATGGAACGCCAGCACTAGAATCCAGATCTTGACAAATGACGTGTCAAGATAGCTGGTGCTCTGCATAAAAGGAGGAGGAGGTTACGAAACCTGATATATCTCTCGCTTCCTCTTTCCTGTTTGGTTATCGTAAGGTGACGAAGACTATTTTATCTTAGGAAGTGATTTTTCTCTAAGTAAAGATGTCCTAATACCATGCAGTTCTGGAGAGATTTGAGACCGGGTGAGGTGGCCGCGTGGTTAGGGGCGCGCAGCTCGGAGCTTGTATCCGGGGGATAGTGGGTTCCAACCCCACTGTCGGCAGCCGTGAAGATGGTTTTCCGTGTTTTCCCATTTTCACACCAGGCAAATACTAGGGCTGCACCATAACTAAGGCCAGGGTCCGTTTCCTATACCACCGTCGCCATAACACCTACCTGTGTCAGTGCGACATAAAGCGAAGTGTGTAAGATTTGAATAGTTTACAGTTAGTAATAAAGGTTGCACTACAAAAATTGATGGGTGATATGAGGAATCTACTTCTTTATATCTCTTGTCCGATTAATTGGCTGAATGGTCAGCGTTGAGGTCTTCGGTTCAGAAGGTCCCGCGTTCGATTCCCGGCCATGTTGGAGATTTTAATCACGTGTGATTAATTCTTCTGGACTGGGTGTTTTTATTTGTCCCAACACTTCCCCCTTTATATTCAGACAACGCACTACACTACAAACCACCACAGAAACACGCAATGGTGATTACATCCCTCCATATATGGTTGCCGTCAGAAAGGGCATGCTTCCGTAAAACAGGGCGAAATCCACCTGCGCGATGCAGTTCTCACCCACTACCCCACAAATGTGGCAAAATCGGTCGTGGAAGAAGAAGAAGAAGAAGACAAGGAAAAATAATAATAATAATAAGAAGCAGAATAAGAGGAATTTTTCATATGTCTTCAAAGAAATAAAACCAACAATACATAGGCATTCTGAAACGATCTCACAGATGAAGAAACTATTTCTTTCGTGAAAGCGATTATGAAAATGTGATTCTACTTGTGAGTCAAGTGTGCACACAGGAATAGTCGAGCTCTTTGACAGAATTATGGAAAGCTACCCATAATACCACAATGTCACCAAGAATTACGTGGCAACAATAATAATAATAATAATAATAATAATAATAATAATAATAATAATAATAATAATAATAATAATAATAATAATAATAATAATAATTTCATGGTACTTCAATATTTGCAGAGACGCTGATTTGTCGCAATTTCAAATGCTGTTTTGCGAGTCAGTATCACATTCGTATAAGGATGAATGGAGCTGGACAATAGGGGCTTGCTAGGCAAACCGCTGGAATCGTTGTACTGCTGGGTGTATCCCGTTCTTCAATACCAGAACGCAGGGGCTACGTTACATTGCGGGAAATAGGTAGCTCGCATAAATTGAAGCATGTCACAGAACAACAATGTAGAGCACATTTCTGGTCAAGTGGAGTTTATGGCTGAACGTCGATGTATGGAGCATTCTACTCGTACTGGCACACGAAACAAGGTGGATTTCAATTTCCGAACTCCCTGTTACGAGGCTGTGAGTTTGGCTTCAGTTGGAACAACGCTGTGTGCGACAGTGAAGGCTAGATGGGCAGCACAGGAAATGTTGCATTGGGTTCTCGCGGTATAGACAGGGAGAACAGGTCGCGAAATCGTAAAGTGAGTATGTGTGAATGAAACGTTATTAAACGCAATAAGTTGCTGGATGAGAACCTCCGTGGCTCAGATGGCAGCGCGCCGGCCTCTCACCGCTGGGTTCCGTGATTCAAATCCCGGCCACTCCATGTGAGATTTGTGCTGGACAGAGCGGAGGTGTGACAGGTTTTTCTCTAGGTACTCCGGTTTTTCCTGTCATCTTTCATTTCAGTAACTCTCCAATATCATTTCATTTCATGTGTCACTCATTAATCATTGCCCCAGAGGAGTGCGACACGCCTCGGCAGCCGGCACAATTGCTATCCTCGCCTCAAAGTGAGGGCTTCATTCATACCATCCTTGACCCGGTCATTGACTGGAAAACAGGTTGTACGTTTTTTTTTAAAGTTACTGGATGAGAGAAAGGGTATATAAGTATGTAAGTCGACGCGGTAATAATATCCCTGCCTTTTTTTGGTAGTGGCTTTACTTCGCACCGACACAGATAGGTCTTATGGCGACAATGGGTTAGGAAAGGCCTAGGAGTTGGAAGGTATCGACCATGGCCTTAATTAAGGTACAGCCCCAGCATTTGCCTGATGTGAAAATGGGAAACCACGGAAAACCATCTTCAGGGCTGCCGCCAGTGGGATTCGAACCCACTATCTCCCGGATGCAAGCTCACAGCCGCGCGCATCTAACCGCACGGCCAACTCGCCCGGTAATACCCCTTCTAAACAGTCTCCGAACCAAGTAGGTGGAACAATGCTGTGTAGTACTAAGTCATAAGATTCGAGTTCTAAGAGGGTTATGACATAAGTCATGGCAACTATTATTTTTGTACGAATGCGGGATCTACCATACAAATTAAAATAAACACATGGGAATGAGGAGTATAAGGTGCTTTAGAATAAATGAATAACTCCGAGTAGGTTTACCAGGTGTAGAATATAAAGCGAGAAAACTGGCACGCATGATATATCCCTGTGCTACATACTGTTTATTATTATTATTATTATTATTATTATTATTATTATTATTATTATTATTATTATTATTATTATTATTATTATTCCGAGGTTTTTGTGGAACGCAGAGGGGTTAAAGAAGTTGCCGGGGTGAATGGGTCTATCTACAATACCAAAGTTAATTTAAAACTTTAACAAAAGTTAACAGGTACAATTAGCAATTTAGAAACCGGTCAAGCAAAATACAATATAGTGAATTCTACAAGTCCTGGGTTTCAAGCCCCTCGCTTTACGATCCTTGAGCTCTCAGCTCAAATTTACAAAGAGCACAAATTTATCCAAGGGCAGAAATCCCCTAATTCATGGAGCACTTGCTCTCCAAAATACAATATCTAGCCTTCCAGAGGCACTCGTTACAATTACAGAATTTGAAAAAGAGCTAACAGGCTCTCACTTTCTCAATGCCTACTGAAGGCAACATTATATCACTCTCTGGTCTCTCAAACCACCATTTACAAAATTGAACATACCTTTACAGGGGTATTAAATACCCAACCTACTGGGCCTTCGTGGAATTTGAAAAACAGGTTAAATTAATGACCCGAACACAAAATGAATGGAGGCGTATACTTGCACTCTTAGACATGAACAAAAAAACTAACGGGCTCTAGGCCGATGAAACAGGGGCTATTCCCAAACTACTGAAGTGACTCGTATAGAAATTACATTACCACATCACAGAATGAAAAATAGTTAAAACGTAGTCACCTCAAACCAAAATGAAAGGGGAGCTCGAGAGGGTACATCACTCTCTATCCCCGATTTACAGTTAAAGATTTATGAAGTTTTTACATTTGCCGCAGAAAGTTACATTTGTAGAAAAGAAGGTTACATACTTAACGATTCGGACCTTTCCCTCGGGTTAAACTGCGGAGTTAGCAAGAAAGAAAGATGTTATGTGGCCATTATCTTGTAGATGTTCTGCTGGCCGAAGAAAGAGGCCGCACGCCTGCTGCTTCGACACACACACTCAGTAAGATGTCGATCAATTGGCCAAGAGACGTAAAAAGCCTCAGTTTATAAACCATCACAGAAAGTTCGAGATCATTGAGGAATAAACCAGCTACACCCTCTCTCCTTTTTATTGGTTAAATCCAAAGTGAAGAGGAAATACGGGAAAAGGAAGAATTGCCAACCCAAAAATAAATTAACATCATTCAGTTACAAAAACCTATAAATACAAAACTTCTTTAAATCATAACTTCTTACACTTTGCACCAGGGTGCGTGATCATAGTGTTTTGGTAGTGTCATCTATGGGAGATTGTTCAAACTTCTTGATGAATGTCAAACAAAACAAGTAGAAATTCACTCAGGTTAGGAAGCTGCACAATAACAAAATTACTCAATATTTGGGTGTTGACATCTTCTGATTAAAGTTCCAAGTTGGTGTAGTTTCCGTTTCACTGTTTTACCAAAAGAGGAGCTCTTTTATGCGCTAATTTTGAATGCGCGGCGTAGAGGTGTACCTTCCGGTACAATTATTATTATTATTATTATTATTATTATTATTATTATTATTATTATTATTATTATTATTATTGGGTTACTGTAGTCATGACCTAATTCGTGAACCATGGGCAACGGCTGAGTGGCCTAGTAAGTGGTCCTGAGAGTCGGGATACCAGTTGCTATGGAATAGGAGTGGGCATCTCGGACATATTCTGAGTCGTGGCCCTCCTTGTGCTCAGGCGGCTAGGACTACACAATTCACCGGTGGTCCATAACCCGTTAGAGGAGAGATCCTCACTTGGACTATGTGCAAGTAGGGCAGCATCCTGCTTCATGAATTTACCTAGCTCAGAACACTTTAAGCAAGCCTCGGACCTATGGGAGTAATGGAGTCCCACTCCCATTTGACAGGCGAGGGACTCCTTGGAAACAACTTGGCGAACGAAATGGAATTCGATGGGGAGCTATCAATATTAATGGGGCTTATGGAAGAAAGAAAGTAGAACTGGCTGAGTCAGCAAAGAGGATGCATCTGGATGTGCTAGGAGTAAGTGATATTCGGGTAAGGGGAGATATTGAGGAAGAGATAGGAAATTATGAAGTGTACTTGACGGGTGTTAGAAAGGGAAGGGCAGAGTCTGGGGTAGGGATTTTCATCAGGAATACCATTGAACACAACATAGTTTCTGTTAGGCACGTAAATGAGCGAATGATGTGGGTAGATTTGTCAGTGGGAGGAATTAGGACAATAACTGTGTCCGTGTATTCACCATGTGAGGGTGCAGATGAGGATAAACTTGATAAGTTTTATGAAGCATTGAGTGACATCGTAGTCAGGGTCAACAGGAAGGATAGAATAGTGCTAATGGGCGATTTCAATGCGAGAGTTGGGAATAGAACTGAAGGATACGAAAGGGTGATTGGTAAATGTGGGGAAGACATGGAAGCTAATGGGAATGGGAAGCGTTTGCTGGACTTCTGTGCTAGTATGGCTTTAGCTGTTACGAATACATTCTTCAAGCATAAGGCTATTCACCGTTACACATGGGAGGCTAGGGGTACCACATCCATAATAGACTATTTCTTAACAGACTTTGAATTCAGGAAATCTGTTAGGAATGTACGAGTTTTTCGCGGATTTTTCGATGATACAGATCACTATCTGATCTGTAGTGAACTAAGTATCTCTAGGCCTAGGGAAGTGAAATCTGTCTGCAAACGAATAAGGGTAGAAAATCTCCAGGACGAGGAAATTAGACAGAAGTACATGGATATGATTAGTGAGAAATTTCGAACAGTAGACAGTAAGCAGGTTCAGGATATAGAAAGTGAATGGGTGGCATACGGGGATGCTGTAATAGAAACAGCAAGGGAATGCCTAGGAACAACTGTGTGTAAAGATGGGAAAAGGCGAACATCTTGGTGGAATGATGAAGTGAGAGCAGCTTGTAAACGTAAAAAGAAGGCTTATCAGAAATGGCACCAAACAAGGGCCGAGGCAGACATGGATTGGTACGTAGATGAAAGAAACAGAGCGAAACAAATAATTGTTGAATCTAAAAAGAAGTCGTGGGAAGATTTTGATAATAACCTGGAAAGGCAAGGTCAAGCAGCAGGGAAACCTTTCTGGACAGTAATAAAGAATCTTAGGAAGGGAGGGAAAAAGTAAATGAACAGTGTTTTGAGTAACTCAGATGAACTCATAATAGATTCCAGGGAATCACTGGAGAGGTGGAGGGAGTATTTTGAACATCTTCTCAATGTAAAAGGAAATCATCCTGGTGGTGTTGCAAACAGCCAAGCTCATGGGGAGGAGGAAAATGATGTTGGTGAAATTATGCTTGAGGAAGTGGAAAGGATAGTAAATAAACTCAATTGCCATGGGGCAGCAGGAATAGATGAAATTAGACCTGAAATGGTGAAGTATAGTGGGAAGGCAGGGATGAAATGGCTTCATAGAGTAGTAAAATTAGCGTGGAGTGTTGGTAAGGTACCTTCAGATTGGACAAAAGCAGTAATTGCACCTATCTATAAGCAAGGGAACAGGAAGGATTGCAACAACTATCGAGGTATCTCATTGATTAGTATACCAGGCAAAGTATTCACTGGTATCTTGGAAAGGAGGGTGCGATCAGTCGTTGAGAGGAAGTTGGTAGAAAACCAGTGTGGTTTCAGACCACAGAGAGGCTGTCAGGATCAGATTTTCAGTATGCGCCAGGTAATTGAAAAATGCTACGAGAGGAATAGGCAGTTGTGTTTATGTTTCGTAGATCTAGAGAAAGCATATGACCGGGTACCGAGGGAAAAGATGTTCGCCATACTGGGGGACTATGGAATTAAAGGTAGATTATTAAAATCAATCAAAGGCATTTATGTTGACAATTGGGCTTCAGTGAGAATTGATGGTAGAATGAGTTCTTGGTTCAGGGTACTTAAAGGGGTTAGACAAGGCTGTAATCTTTCACCGTTGCTGTTCGTAGTTTACATGGATCATCTGCTGAAAGATATAAAATGGCAGGGAGGGATTCAGTTAGGTTTGGCCTATGCTGACGGCTTGGTCTTGATGGCAGACTGTGCCGAAAGCCTGAAAACTTGAAAATAGGTGCAACGAGTATGGTATGAAAATTAGCCTCTCGAAGACTAAATTGATGTCAGTAGGTAAGAAATTCAACAGAATTGAATGTCAGATTGGTGATACAAAGCTAGAACAGGTCGATAATTGCAAGTATTTAGGTTGTGTGTTCTCCCAGGATGGTAATATAGTGAGATTGAATCAAGGTGTAGTAAAGCTAATGCAGTAAGCTCACAGTTGCGATCAGCAGTATTCTGTAAGAAGGAAGTCAGCACCCAGACGAAACTATCTTTACATCGGTCTGTTTTCAGACCAACCTTGCTTTACGGGAGCGAAAGCTGGGTGGACTCAGGATATCTTATTCATAAGTTAGAAGTAACAGATATGAAAGTAGCGAGAATGATTGCTGGTACAAACAGGCGGGAACAATGGCAGGAGGGTACTCGGAATGAGGAGATAAAGGCTAATTTAAGAATGAACTCGATGGATGAAGCTGTACGCATAAACCGGCTTCGGTGGTGCGGTCATGTGAGGCGAATGGAGGAGGATAGGTTACCTAGGAGAATAATGGACTCTATTATGGAGGGTAAGAGAAGTAAAGGGAGACCAAGGCGGCGATGGTTAGAGTCGGTTTCTAACGATTTGAAGATAAGAGGTATAGAACTAAATGAGGCCACAACACTAGTTGCAAATGTAGGAATGTGGCGACATTTAGTAAATTCTCAGAGGCTTGCAGACTGAACGCTGAAAGGCATTACAGTCTATAATGCTAATGTATGTATGTATGTATGCATGTATTTATTGAGCCGTATCCTACCGGCCCATAATAATAATTGGAATATTATTTGACCAAACATGTGAAATTTATTCATAAAAGTTACAGTCTAACATGTGAAAGCATCGTATCCTAAGATAGTTGGGACCGAATGTTGAGCAAGACAGTGGTTCGCTGGATGTTGCTTCATATTTCCGTATGACCGTGAGAAAAGATAGCGTACCCAAGCGTTGGCAAGGATCGACACGTGTATTAGATGCTGACCAAGCAAGATATTTCAGCCAATGGGAACTTAAGGATTTGGCAAACCTGGAGGCTACACCGCGCCAAATATTAATTCCAGGATGACCAACGTGCTCTGTGGATAAAGTCAGTTTCTGTAAGAGATCGGTTTTCCACAGTTTCTGAAATCAGATATATTTGGAAATGTATTATAAAAATTGATGGAAGAGATTTGCTAGTGTTTGAACTGTGTTTTGTAAATATATTACAATAAGTATTATGTCATCATACATGACGAACTCTCTGATTGGTGGTTGGTTCAGACACCCGGGAACCCCAGCATTATTGGCGTCACCGAAGCCTCCTCAGTAACCCTAGCTCTGGAGAGCGTCATTCGGTAGTAAACATTTGAGCAGTACGGATGTACCAACTCTGTATCTCTGTGGAAAAGATTTGAACAGTGCGGATGCATTAGCTCTGTGACTGGTGTTATTCCAGTAATAGTAACTGGTTATCATTGATACTGTAAATTGTGCAGTCGCAATATTTACTGTACTTGTGTAAATGAAATAGTATAATTTTGGCAGAGTTTACTTTCAATTGATAAAGACGGTGTTTAGTGACCGCTGAGTAACAAGTGTAGTGGAAACGTGCTATCGTTTCACTATTTCGCGACGGGCGCGTACTCGCGTGGAACTTCCGTACCGAACCGTGGGCTGCTTTTTAAACTGTATTTTTACCCATTAAGTGAAGTGTGTTATATATATGTGAATCAGTGTGTTAGCTGATCTGGTAAAAGAAAGGGTATTGCGGCTCGCAGCATTAAGCAGCGAAGAGATTATCAATAATAGTCTTCTGTGTTCCAGTGAATTATTTTCCAGCAAGATGATGGATACGCCTGTAGAGGAAGGAAGTGCATTCCCACATGTTAATGCTGTGATTAACATGGAGTAGACCCATAAAGCAGTGGGGATGTAAGCTGCTATCCTGGTTTCCCGAGAGTCATGTAAAGTAAGACGCATGTATTATTTACGGCATGATATGTAAGTTATGTTAAGGTACTAGGGCAGTGTAGATAGAATTTTAATTTTCATTTAAAGTAAGCCTGACGGCATGTGTTTGTTTAAATCTGTTTCTATGATAGATTCGGATACGAGATTAATGCATGTTTATTTTATTTTCATTTTGCTTTATGAGTAGATGTTTGGGAAAATGAGGGATTGATAGGATCAGTTATTGTTGTAAATATAGTACTTAGCGTAGGATATTCCGAGTTTTCCTTAAATATAGGCTAGAAGGGCTAGATCGACAGATTCATTTTTATATTACGTCAAACACGTATCAATTCATTTTTATTTCGGTTATTCAGAGAGACAGGTATAGCTATTTTGCATGATGCATGGTTTTACAGAAGCTGCCAGAAGGAGCTGCAGAACGTCGTTGTTAAATTAAGATCTTTGAAGTTAAGTTGGATTCTGTTTGCCTGATGGTCTGCCAAGGACTCGAACTGCGTCTCATTATGTGGAAAGGCCAGTGGGATTCATGAGGAATAATGAGATAATAATTGCATGCTGAATTATAATGTATTGGTGCAGGCTGATGGTATGCCTGACAAGATAAAGAGTATTGTGCAGATGTGTGTGCCTGCCTAGTGTCTTCTGAGTGTTATTGTGATCGGAATGGACAGTGTTAATTCCAGACTATTGAGTCTGATGTTGTTAAATGGCCCAAGCATGCCATGAAGGAATAAATATACGGGAGGTTCCGTGTAGTTGATGATGGGCGTTATCTCATGGCAAGCTGATTCCTGGCCTGCGTTATCGGTATGTGTGAAAGAGACAGTATTTCCTTGTGGCGGCCTCGGGAGACAAAGTCCAATCTTTAGCATAGTGGAGTTCAACATTTTTTTACAGCTCGTAATCTACCCGGAAGTACATGACGGATGACCGCGCTGTTGAGCGCTCAAACGCAGCAGGAGGCAATGTTGCCCATTGCTTTCTTCATGATATCAAGGATTATTTATATGTTTTTCCCTTACAGGATGGTTTTACATTATTATTTATGATTGTATACCTTGTCCCATTGTTTTTAAAGGGAACAGCCCGAGTGCTGAAGTATTGTTGGTTTATCTAGTTCTGTCTAGATCTTTTGTAGTGAACCGGGATTCACATTAGAAGCAGTGTAGCATTTAAGACTTTACTCGATATCCGATGTATATATATGTTTAGTTTGATTATTTGAATTGCTGTATATATAGTGTAGGATTTGCCCCTAGTATTTTGCATAACTTACATAGCGTCCGGTGCGTCTTAATTATTTTTCTTTCCGTCGTAATTTTTCTTATAATGTAACTTTTATTTTACGGAAATAGTTTGATGACTCTCGGGAGTAACTTAATTTTGAAACCGTATCGTTGGGATGCGATAGTGTGAAGCTCCATACGGAAATACCACATGGCAGTGTTTGCGTACACTTGTTGCCATACAACATAAACATTGGACTATAAGAAGAAGCTCAGTCTTGATTTATATAAATGTTCTTTGTTGAACTTGTTTTTTTAAATGTCAAATTTGTATAATCATTCAATTAACGTTTCTGTTTTTAACTTATTTTTATACTTTGAGTTTATTTTTTTACAAATTTTTATTTTTCTTGATTCAATTTATTTTCGTGTAATTTGATCGGGGATATTTATTAATAAATCCATCTTACCCCCTATGATTGTTTCTCATTCGTGTTATACCTCCATTTCCTGTTATTGATTGCTATTTAGTGTAGAACTTCGACTTTTTATCCTGACCCAATCGACAACCAACCCACACTCTGCCCAACCCTGAGTTAGTCGGATGTTCATACAGGAATGGAGGCATCGTCCTAGAGGGTATTTACCCCTGGGTACGGTACAGTATGTGTGTATTATTATTATTATTATTATTATTATAAAATACATTGCAATTGGTAAATATCCCGGTGGCAATGATCACTTACAATAGTTTGATAATAAATTAATGTTTAAACGTAACTACATAACAACAACTACAACAACAAGAGTACAACAAGCAATTCCAGGGGAAGAAAGTTTACAAGGAACCCTACATGTTTAACATTCTAAATCCAACATCATCTTATGCAAATTCGCACACAGTGCTTAACCCTGCGGCTTACAATACTATAGGTTGAGTTTACTACTAGCTTAACATTACAAGTGATAATAAAGTAAAATTAAAACATAATTACCCATCATTCTCAGAGATTACAGTAACCTTTACGTCAAACCCTCAAAATAGTCCTTTAGATCGTCCACAAGACGTTGCTAACGATGCGGGAGACGTCGGATACTAATCGTCTCATCATTTGTTAATTTTGCAATCTCATGTCTCACAGCGTTCTCAATGTCCTCTCTTGTACCAAACCTCCTTTCACACTATGGTTCATTCACTTTGGAAATGAGGTCAAAATCACACGGAGTCAGATCCGGTGAGTATGGCGGATGTTCCAGTAATTCCAACCCCCAGCGCTGAAGTTTCCTCTGCGGCCTGGCATTGTCATGGATAAGGATGCCTGTCTCAAGTAGAGTCCATCTTCTGTCCACGTCCATCCAATGGGTAATTACTGCACAAGACACATCAGTGTGAATATCAACAGGTCTTTCGGATCGTTGGAGATCACTGCTGCTGCCCATCTCTCGACGGTTCGCTACAAGACATTATTCCACATAGCTTCCACAAGCTCTCAATGCCATTCCTTGGCATTGCTACCCCGGCGAACAGTCATATTAATGTACGTACGCTGTTATTCACACGTCATAACTATTCTTCACGAAGCCTGATTCACTACTGCAGTCCCACCGCCCTTTGCGTAGTATCCCTTCGACGCACCACCATCTCGTGCTGTGTCCGTGCATTATGCGCGCCATGCTATCCAGGACATATGACCATTGTATGATGACACAGTCCAAACGTGAGTAGTTACCATGACTTATGCACCAGCCCTCGCATTACAGCCGGGTTAGAAAATCCGTGCCATGCACGCTCATGTTAACAGTCCTAAGGAAAATGTCATTATTTTGAATATTGTTATCAGAGGGTATATAACAACCTAGAAGCATAAAGAATGCCACGAAATTTGCAAGGAATGCCAAAAAGAAGATTGGAAGTGCTGAGAGTGTTAGACTACTATATCCCCTTGATAGTTCACAAGTTTTAAAGTTTCCAGTAACATACAGTGTATATGACGAATAAATGTTTTCGTTGTTCCTGTAAATATTGCTGGAAGTGCCACTCAGAGTCGTTCTGTGACGTGCTTCAATTGAATGTTGATGTCCATTACGTAGAAAATAATATGATACAAAATTACACTGCCTTTATCGAGCTTTTTCAACAGTGCCTCTCTGCAGCGCTTTCTGCAATGTTGGAAAACCATCTTCTGTGAGACTCATCCTATGTTGTTGCTCAGTGCTGGATACCTGTGAATTGGTATAGCATATAATCATATGCCTTGACATTATCATGTTCACTTAATTGTTAAATTTAAGGTGACTAAACAGCTTTGATGATTATCTGAGATTATCTAGTAGTTTACCATCGTGCTAACACACTGAAGGTTTTCGGTGACACAATGATTGGAAAGGGTTAGGATTCGGAAGGAAGTGCCTGTGGCCTTAAACATGGCACAGCCCAAGAGTGAAAATGGTAAACCACGGAAAACCATCTTCAGATCTGCCAACGGTGCTATTCGAATCCACCGCCTCCCGAATGTAAACTCACAGCATTAGATATAATGGAAAGTTCTGCGGCCTCCACCTCCACCGGCCCTCCGCAGAGGCTTCCTCAACCACCTCCTCCAGACGCTCTCGGGAGAGGCCTACTCCAGCACCTCCTCCACACGCTCTCGGGAGAACCCTCCTCCATCGCCTCCTCAACACGCACTCGGGAGAGGCCTCCTCCACCACCTCCTCTACACGCTCTCGGGAGAGGCCTCCTCCTCACACTGGCTAAGAGCGCGACCCTAACCTCACATCCGCCATCTTGGAGGGACTTAACCTAACTTTTTATGCGTAAGAGAGCTAGCCTCATGGGAGGGCCTAACCTCAGTTATACAGCCGGATGCCCTTCCTGACGCCTAAGAGCGCGACCCTAACCTCACATGCGCTATCTTGGAGGGGCTTAACCTAACTTTTGATGCGTAAGAGAGCTAGCCTAACCTCACGGAAGGGCCTAACCTCAGTTTTTCAGCCGGACGCCCTTCCTGATGCCTAAGAGCGCGACCCTAACATCACATGCGCTATCTTGGTGGGGCTTAACCTAACTTTTTATGCGTAAGAGAGCTAGCCTAACCTCACGGAAGGGCCTAACCTGTTTTACGGCCGGATGCCCTTCCTGACGCCTAAGAGAGTGAGCTTACCTTACATCTGTTTTCTTGGAGGGGCTTAACCTAACTTTTGACGCACAAGACTGCAAGCCTAACCTCATGGAAGGATCTAACCTCTGTTTTACGGCTGGATGCCCTTCCCGACGCCAATTACACAAGATGGCGGCTATACATGACTGCTTATGAGACACCACCTAACCTCACATCCGCTATCTTAGAGGGGCTTATCCTAACACAAGACAGCAAGCCTAACCTCATGGAAGGGCCTAACCTCAGTTTTACGGCCGGATGCCCTTTCCGACGTCAATTGAACAAGATGGCGGCTATACATGACTCCTTATGAGACGCCTTAAGGGTGCTTGCGCAAGAACTTTTGACATGCAAGACTGCAAGCCTAACCTTATAGAAGGACCTAAACTCACTTTTACGGCCGGATGCCCTTCTCGACGCCAATTGCACAAGATGGCGGCTATACGTGACTCCTTATGAGACGCCTTAAGGGCGCTTGCGCAAGATGGGGGCTGCTCTTATAAGACGGTTTAAGGGTGCTTGCACAGGATGGCTTGAGACACCCTAAGGATGCTTGCGCAAGATGGCGGACACAAGATGGTGGCTATACACGGCTCCTTATGAGACACCTTAAGGGTGCTTGCGCAAGATGGCTGCTGCTCTTATCAAGAAAGCTAGCTTAGAGGCTAACATGCCGTGCTGGTTCGATTCATTAAATTTGGGGCTTAAATGCAAAATGTTAAATATCTCGAAAACTGTGCGTCGTAGAGCAAAACGGACAAAATTTGTCTGCCTAATACCGAGGTTCGCAGTATAAGGAACATCATAGCATAAGAAAAAACTAGTCTAATGATGATATCAACGGTTCGGTTCCTACTTAAGCCCTTTGGCATTTAATCAGTTTTTAGCTTGTATTGAAGCAAGTTTTCGTAACTTGATTAGGTCTTGCTATGGTAGAGAGTATAACATGCTGTGCTGGTTCGATTAATTAAATTTGGGGCTTAAATGCAAAATGTTAAATATTTCGAAAACGGTGCGTCGTAGAGCAAAACGGTCAAAATTTTTCTGCCTACTGCGTAGGTTCGCAGTATCAGCAACATGATAGCATAAAAAAGTAGGCTAATGATGAGATCAACGATTCGGTTCCTACTTAGGCCCTTTGGGATTGACAGCTATCTAATTCTACAAGATGGCGGCTATATATAGCTTCTTATGAGACTGCTTAAGGGTGCTTGCACAAGATGGCTGCTGCTTTTATGAGACTCCCTAGGGATGCTTGCGTAAGATGGCGGACACAAAATGGCGGCTATACATAGCTTCTTATGAGACTGCTTAAGGGTGCTTGCACAAGATGACTGCTGCTCTTATGAGACTCCCTGGGGATGCTTGCGCAAGATGGCAACGACAAGATAGCGGCTATATACAGCTCCTTATGAGACGGCCTAGGGGTGCTCGCACAAGATGGCGGCGGCTCTTATGAAGAAAACTAGCTTAGAGGCTACTGCGCAAGATGGTGGCTGCTGTTATGCATGCGGTAGAGGGCAATTTGAAATTACATGTGCTTGCGGCCATCTTTAATCAACAGAGCACCGTGCTGCTATCTTTAGCTACTACCTTTGAAATGTGGTGGCGGCAATTTCAAAAATTCTACTTGGTTTTGATAGCTGTCGACTACCATCTTTAAACAACAACGCATCGTGCTGCTATCTTTACGATACTAAACCTCATCCTTATACATGTGGTGGTGGGTAATGTGGTTTTTTGACAGCGCCCATCTTTAATCAACAGAGCATAGTGCTGCTATCTTTACATCACTAAACCTCATAAATTTGAAATATGGTAGCGGGTAATTTAAAAAATCCTACGTGCTTTTTTGACAGCTGTCATGTTTAAACACTGGCGGCTATACATAGGCTGTTAAGGTCTTATCCTCCTCCTCCGCCTCCTATGTCAAGGATAGCTTTATATCTCTATCGAACAAGTTTAAACCTGCATCGCGAAGGCAAGAGTGTGCAGTGATAACATCATTGTGCATGTTTAGACTTGCAGATCACAAAAAAAAAAAGAACAAACAACAAAACTAGAATTAAACTCTGTAATCGATGTTGTTAACTTCAACATGTGATCAGAACATTGTTTGATGTGTTCAGAGCAAAAGTACAATTTCAATGATTTGCCTAGTGTAAAAATCAAAAACTATGGAAACACACTGTTCACATATCGCGTAGCTAACTCGCTCAGTAAACGATATTGCAAAAGTACAACTTCAATGATTTGCCTAGTGTAAAAATCAAAAACACACTGTGGACATAGTGCGTAGCCAACTCGCTGGGTAAACGATATAGCAAAAGTACAACTGCAAATGATTTACCTTCTGTCATTTGTCTTGTGCGAAAATCAAAACAATAATCAACAATGCGTTTTTCCATCTCTTCCATTGTCCAACATCTTCGTGTTTTCAGTAAAACTATCCAAGATGCGTTCTTAGTGTGGAAGACTAATAAACATTTACCACCTTCGTTTCACACGTATGATCCACGACTGATTTGTTCTCAATCAGAATATTACTTCGCGTGTGCAGGAAAGTCTGTAATTATGCATTTTTAGTGAAAAAAATATCAAGCCTAAATACATTCTCAGTTTAAACAAATCTCGTGGAAATTATTGGTGTCAGGCATAGACGCGTTTATGTTCTATATCAGGAGAGATCTGTACGCTAGTAACTGTTTGCTCTGCTCTTGTGAACCTGGAGCAGGCAGTAATGGACAGCCGTTCTCCTAATAACTGAGTGAATCTGATAGCAAGGCCACGTACTTGTGTTTGTTTCATGATTAGTGCTGTGATCATGCTGAGTGAGGTGTATGCATATTGATCAGAGTCCAAAAAGCAGAATGTAACAAGTTCTTTTTGATTTACATAAAAAGCATGCCTCAGCGTGGTTTCTGACAATTTGTTGACCAGCAATAACATACTGCAAGGTACCGTCAACATCTGTTAGCGCCACATGATCCTGTTCCGAAACAATCAAGGCCATTATGGCATTATATAAAGGTTTGCTGATGATAACCGGTGCCTACACGCTGTTCATGCTGGTGTGAGAATTGGATCCAAAGACTGCGAAGGAAGAAATTATTGAGAAGAAAATAATTAATACATAGTTGATGTAATAGTAACCAATTAAGTTTTGCGGGACATTGACCCCACCATGTAAGACATAATAACATAAAATAGTATCTGTCAGATTAAACGTAATTACTATAAGTATTAATACATTTTCACCAAACATTTTGTGAGCACTGAATCCACTGTGGAAGAATTCTGGGAAATATGAATCCAAGAAGATATTCATGGAGTCTCTCAACTTACCGATGATCAAGAAGCTTGTTCAGGAATGAAACATAATAATTAGAAGAGGTAATGTTAGGGCAATATGTTGGGTATATTAAAGATCCAAAAGCAAGGTGAATAATGGTGCCACGTTTGATTCAGAGTTATTCTATAACGGAACAATTCCTTTGTGATTAAGAACTGTTAACTTATATTTCGATCCCTTGGACTAAGAACATCGTATCTGCATAAAGTAAATTGTTGAGTAAAGTAGTTTAAAGTTTCAAAAATTTCAAACAAATCAGAGAGTTTTTCGATATTAACGATTATGGGTTATAAGGAATGCATTTACTGTCTAGTTTATTTTTCCCCAAGAAGGGAGTTTTAATGTATTAAATAACCAATTTACATGTAGTTACGACATTAATGAACTAGAATTATCGGACGAGGAACATCGTATGTGATGAAGTATAGATTTACGTACCGTAATGGTGACTGAATATACATTTTCCAAAGCTGATTACACATCCCGTTGACCAGCGTAATGAAAACCTACAACCTGTTTTCCAGTCATTGACCGGGTCAGGGATGGAATGAATGAAGCAGATAGAGGCTTTTAGTACGATGGGGTCGCCACTCCCAAAGTGATTTATTAATGACTGATAGATGCTATGAAATGAGAATGGAGAGTGTTGCTGGAATGAAAGACCAGCGTAATATGAAAATAAATGTTTCCAAGTAAAGGCTCGTCGGTTTTGCAGACACCCAAGGAGAGTGAACGGTCGATAGGAATATCTACATTGGTGGAATATTTCAAGTACGTCGGGAGAGTTTTCTGCTAGAACAGTAGTATACAGAGAAAAATCACATTAAGATTTAGCAAAACTATTGCAGTGATTTCTCAATTACTCAGCCATACTTTGTAAGAATGAAGTGCCTTTTAACAAGTTGTTTTACGTCGCACCGACACAGATAGGTCTTATGGCGACGATCGGACAGGAAAGGGCTAGGAATGGGAAGGAGGCAGCCGTGGCCTTAATTAAGGTACAGCTCCAGCATTTGCCTGGTGTGAAAATTGGAAACCACGGAAAGCTATCTTCAGGGCTGCCGACAGTGGGTAGTGGGGCCCGAATACCGGATACTGCCCGCACTTAAGAGGATAAATTGTGTTCAGAAGAATCCCTTCATAAACATACTTCCAACCACCCCCCATTAAAACAACAAGCATCAGACCATTTATGATACGGTCGTTCCTTGAACTCTTTAAAATCTATCTGTGCACACCCGTTTCGAAAGTTTAGATTATATTTCTCTGTAGCTGAAGGTAGAGTCCACGCTTCGACGCCATATAGAAGAGTTGAAAACACATAATATTTTAAAATATTTTCTTTGAGTGTAGGCTCAGATAATGGCTGCACATTAGGTATATCATCTTCACGAAAACAATTCTTGTTCTCTCGATCTGATTTCACATCCTAGAGTTCATTTAGGTGGGATCCTAAATAGGTAAGTTCACAGACCCTCTCTATTAGTTGGTTGATTTTCGTCAGAATCCGTGCAGGTGCAGATGACTATTTATTTAGCCTCTTTAACTTTGCTATTTGCTTTACGTCGCACCAACACAGATATGTCTTATGGCGACGATGGGATAGGAACGGCCTAGGAATTGGAAGGAAGCGGCCGTGGCCTTTATTAAGGTACAGCCCCGGCATTTGCCTGGTGTGAAAATGGGAAACCACGGAAAACCATCTTCAGGGCTGCCGACAGTGGTGCTCGAACCCACTATCTCCCGATTACTGGATACTGGCCGCACTTAAGCGACTGCAGCTATCGAGCTCGGTCTTTAACTTTGAGGTCGAGACAAAATTACTCATGCAGTACACTCGATAAAAAATAAAATTAATATCTTCAAAACTTACATTTATTAATATTGCGCCGTAAGTATACCGAATATTGTTGACGACTTCACCATTGACTTTGATGCCAAAAATCTGTTCAGAATACAGATTGAATAGAAGCGGAGAAGGTATGCAACCCTGTCTTACTCCTCGTGTTATTACCGCAGGATATGGTGCCTGCCACAAATTCACACTGTTGATACCTGCTTCCAGTACAGGTTTATAATTGTTCTAATATCATTTCCATCCACTCCAATGTTTCTCGAAGCACTGATCGCTCGGGCATGCAAACATCGATCAAAGGGTTTCGCACAAAACAGGCATACACATTGCAATTAATATCTACGCAAAGTTTTAATAACTTGTATTGAAAGTAAAGCTTCGTGAGTACCTAAACCGTTTTGAAATCAACACTGTGTTTCACTCATATTTTTTGTATTTCTTGAAAATGCGCCCATGTATACATCTCAAAACTATTACATGACCCATTAGACCAGAGCCTCTCAAAGGCCTAAAATCTCACGCGTGCAAGTCGAGGCGCAAGAGCTCCATGCACTGTGCATCGGTGCCGCTCCGCCGGGTTCGGACCAATGCTTCGTCTCTGAGCTACTCGGCTAAGCTCGGCTAAGCTCGGCTCTATTCGGCGCAACTCAGCTCGGATTTCGAGCGCTACGAAGCAAGTGCGGAAGAGAAGAACAGGGGGAGCGAGCGAGACAGGCGTGAGGAAAGAGAGAGTAAGCGCTATTGCTCCAAATAGAGGAGTGGAGGGTGTGCACTCTGGTCAACCAAGCGAAGTCGTCTTTTGCACCGTGCACGGTGCATGCACCAAGCGCATGCACTCTGAGAGGCCCTGCATTAGACTGACTAGCGTACAGTCACCGCATGACTTCGCATTAGCGTATATCGGAACAGTGATGAAGTTGATGAAAGCCATTTTTTGGTATTTTCCCGGTATAATAAACCTTTTTATAAAGCACTGTAAACGTCTTAATCCAGTCTTCTGCCATGATTTTTATGAAATCTACAGGAATGTCACCTGGTCCAGCGGCTTTCCTAGTGTTTTAGACTTAACAACACATGCAACTCCAGAAAGAGTCATCTCTGGACCTTCAAGATTGACAACTTAGGATTTTCACAAGACGATCATCTTTAAGAGCTCTTGCGTGTATTATTCCTTTACGCTGATCTTGTCTTCCGTTTCATTTACAAATTTCTCGTGATCTGTCAAAACCAGTGGCCTATTTGATTTTCCTGTGGGTTAAAATACATTGTGCTTCTCTTCAAGATCGTCATTCTCACGGTACTACTTATTCGTACATGCCTCCTTTGCTTTTCTGATCTTCATTCCAACGTTTCGATGGATGCCGATGTATCCTGATGGACTTCGGATATTCACAACTATTCGCAACTTCATCGATTCAAGCATTTCATATGTCATCGATGATTTTCTGTATTGTGGTCTATTTGCTGTTTAATTGACTATTAGCTACAGCTTTTAAATAATCTTTAACATTGATCGGTATCTCCTCTGTTTCCATGTTACTTGGACAAATGGCACATAATATTTTAAAATAGTGTCCCTTACTCGATTTAGGGTGTCGTGTAAACCGTCCAAGCGACTCTTACGTACACCACACGCATAGTCAACCAATGAGAATCATGCATAATATTTTTCACCAAAATCCCTTCAGTTATTAAATAGATTTCAACAACACGCCTCCACCCTAAAGTAAACATTCATTCCATACGCTTACCGCTAACAAAGCAAGCATTTCCACCTGCGCGGCTGCACCGGCTTAATTGGGAGATCATTTTGCTGCAGTATATAAATAGGCTTACTGTTTACACTATGAAGTTACACTTAACAATGGTTTATGTCAAGTACAGACTGACCACAGCAGAGTAGACGAGTGCGCTATACGGCTGTTGATAACGCTATCCGCGTTTTGCTTTGGACCAGGGAGGTCCTTCAAACAAAAATCGCATTCTACCTAAATTTAAGGCTGAATGTGTTAAGAGAAACGTCCTAAATTATTAAAAAGGGTTCCTTTGAATTATATAAACAATCGTTCGATGTCGAATGAACGTGTCATTACTAAGGTGAGGACATTTAGTTAGGCAGCCCAAATAGGCATTAGAAAAAAGGTTAAAATAGGCACTGAAAATACGAGGTATTAAAATTAGCCTAAACTTGGGTGTAATGTTTTTTCTTGTTCTTCTCCTTCGTCTAGTTCTCCTCTTTCTTCTACTATTTCCGCATCCCGGTGGGGTCGCGGGTGCGAACCCAAACGCACATGCTGACTTTGCGCATACTTTATGGGCCGATGCACTTCCTGACGCCAACCCAATGTTGAGTGATGTATATGAATTTCATGTTTCTGTGTTGGTTCATAGTGTAGTTTGTTGTAGGGAGTGTGTTGGAACAAAATCAAATACCCAGTTCCCGAGTCAGGGGAATTAACCGAAGACGATTAAAATTTCTGACCCTCGGAATTGAAGTCTTCGACGTCGACCATTAAGTCAAGAAGCCGTACGTTTTAATTACCATTAAAAATTAAAGGTTCAAATTATCTCCTGAACAATGTTAAATAGAAGTTTGTCTGTTTTTGGAAGTGCCAGTTTGTTATTGACCTAAATTGTGTTAAGATGGAATGAAAATATACTACAAATACTGGAACAACAATCTCCATATACATAGCAGTTAAATACTTAGTATTTTTCAAGATTTTCTGTTGTAAATTTATTCCTCATTTCAGTTATGGTATTGATAAATCGATAAATTATTCTCTCAGTCTCACAGTATTTAATCCGGCCAACCAACAACAAGCAAAAAATAAAATGTAAATTTAAAAAATTTAAAACACGTTTTAGGCGATTAAATAATTATTTACCGGGCGAGTTGGGCTTGCGGTTAGGAACGCGCAGCTGTGAGCTTGCATCTGGGAGATAGTGGGTTCGAATCCCATTGTCGGCTGCCCCGAAGATGGTTTTCCGTGGTTTCCCATTTTCACACCAAGCAAATGCCGGAGCTGTACCTTAATTAAGGCCACGGCCGCTTTCTTCCCATTCCTAGGCCCTTCCTATCCCATCATCGTCATAAGACCTATCTGTGTCGGTACGACGTACAGCAAAATAGCAGAAAAAAACCATTTATCACAAAATGGCTCCAACAGTCAAAATACGCATTTATGGGCACTAAGAAAAGTCTTGTGTTTATCTTGATTTTACCAAAGACGTATTTTTAACTTTACAGCACATGTTTAGCAGTTACTGAAACAAATAGGCGTTTTAGGAAGTAGGAAGTATCTGGACTCCACGGCAATCGCACATCACCGTCCTGTTCCCGGGTCTCCATCCCCTGTGGAGAACCGGTCGCTGTAATAAATGAGGGCACGTGCATAGAAAGGTTAAAGCTCCAATTTGCTCATCAATTATTAGATAATTCTCCTGGCTTCTCAATCAGATTATCTCCACGGCGCTCCATCCAGATAGGGAGCTATCAATCTCCCAGGGAACACTCGCCAAATTTATAGCCCAGTAATCGATTCTCTATAGATCTGCATGACTGCCTTATAGGGCTGCGGTGTCTGGGTTTTATGTCTGTAGCAGAGTGAATGGTAAAATATAGTACAGAAGGACCTGGACTGCGCAGGAATGATCTTTCGTTACGGTATGAAGTGAGGAAGTTACACGAGGCTATTTATACGGTGATCATATCCATAGGGACGTGAATTTTAACTTTCACAGTGAGATGAGTTCTTACGGCCAATAGTGACGATGTCATCTCTGAGGGTCATAGGTAGTCCTCCAGGTGCTAATCAATATACTTTCCCAGAAGGATTCGTACAGATTTTAACGCCATTTAGTCGATTTAGAATCAGATGATACTCAATTCTACACACACCAGCGAATTGGCCGCGTGGTTTGGGTTACGTTGCTGTTAGTTTGCGTTAGAAAGATGGTAGATTCAGCTCCCACCATCTGTAGGCCTCCACGGTTTCCCCATTCTTACACCTGGCAGTGCCTTAATTAAGACTAGGGCCATGACCGAAACTTTTCATATGTTAGTGGGATGTCAGCCCCGCCTGATGGCCATGGCCATTATTGCGTCAAGTTTATATGACATGACATCGTGATAATCCGGTTCGAGTCCCGTTGATGAGAAAATGTCACCATCAGAATGTTGGCCGGCAGGGCAGGGGAGGTGGTGGTATACACATTCTAAACACTGGATTGCGTGAAAAAAGCCTGGATTCTATTCTAAACCTGTCCGCAGCGTTCACATGGAATAAAGGCATATATCGCTGTTAATGGTGATTTGTCCGTGGGACGGGGACCCCTTGTTGTTAATCAACTGGAGTACGGTAGGTTATCTGCCGAGAGCGAGTTTCACCCTCTCTCTACCTCATCATCAGCATCATCTCATACCCAGACGCGCAGGTCACTCATGGGCGTTAAGTAGAAAGACCTACATGAGGTGAGCCTAACATCCTCTCGAACACTCTCAGCACTAAGAGCCATACGATGAATAAGTGCGACGTTAAAGCACCAGCAAAAACAACAATCAAATCCTCACGATTCTGCGCCACCAGAAGTAATATCAAATCGATTCTCACCGTATATGTGATAACAAGAAACAGTTATGATTCAGTCCTCCCAGGTTTCCCCATTTTTACACCTGGCAAATACTAGAGCCGTACCTTAATTAAGACTATGGCCGCTACCTTTCCCAACTCAGTTCTAGATCCATATAACTTCTATCTAAATCGGTGAAGAATGTAGCTAAGTAGTTTGAATTTAAACGCGGATGCATGACTTCCCTAGAACAGTGTTCCTCCTTTCCCTTTTCCTTGCCAGCGACGAACATTGCCTGAGGGGACGTAGGTGATGTTTCTTGTTCTCCTCTCTGTAGCGAATGCATGACAGTTCCGAGCGTGCTCAATTCTGCCACGACATTTTCGAGAGCATTGCATGCTATGTCGTTCAAGTTGTGACATATCTCACCATGTTCTTACTTGAAAGATTAAGGAACCACTGAAGAGTTGTGAATGGAGCTGAGCACAAAAACACAAGCTAGGTTGAGATTCATATTCTCTCACAGTAAAATAGTGAACTAAATCAAATAATTTCCTCTTAACCCAAATTCAAAAGTATTGAGTGATGCACACATCATGTTATTGACAAATGATACTCATATTTCGGATAAAATATATTTTTAAAATACTTATTATGATTTCTAGGTGCACTTTCCTTAGAAAGCAGCAGACAGAGACTTACTTTGATACATATGATGCTTATAGTTCAGTGAACGTAG